>NW_012115155.1:4921500-4963264 GCF_000951035.1 Colobus angolensis palliatus | reverse complement strand
CTAATGGGCCAGAAAAACTAAATATAAATAAACAAATAAATAAATAAATAAGATGAAATAAGTAAAATAGTAGAAATAAAATTGAGAGAGAGGAGAGCTCTACTTTGACATGAGCTTTGCATTAATCTTTGAGAAAGCTTGCCATTTCTAAAGTAAAATAATTCCAACAAGTGAGGTTGAGGAAGCAGAAAGAAGTTTTATATAATAAAGTTAAGTTTAAACTTAGACTCCTTTAAAAAATAAATGTTTGAAATTCTCAGGATCTCTCACACACATGTTCATTAATAAATGCCAAACATATCCCTAAATCCAAAATAAAGAATTAATTCCCCTTCTAAATACCAGGACTCCCCGCTAGCTGGACTGTAGAAACAAAACTGTGTACTTTCTACGCTGTCAGTGGTCTTTCCTGAATCACTGGCTTGCCTGGAAAGGCTCAGCAGAGGACATGATAAGTGAGAAGATCAGGACCCCCAAACAAGACAGAGACTCCACACCAGAGAGAGGGCCTAGAGTTACCCACATAAGAAGAAGCTCTTGCTAAGAAAAGCACCTGCGTGCATACACAGACTCATCTCTTACGCGCAGGAAGGACTTGTGCGCTGCAGAAATTATTTTGGTGGCAGCTTTTAAGTTACAGTATTCCAGTGCACATTTGCATTTTAGTTTCAGCGTGTTTGCTTATCTCTAACCACAAGCTTATGCACTATAATAGTATGCAAGATCAGGAGGTGAAATAGGCTTTTAAAATTAGATCCACAAATGTGTATCGGTCAGGACCCCAGTCTAAAACACATGGCATGCTCAGTTAGTTGGGATTTTTCTTTTTTTTTTTTAATTTAAAATTTTATTGTGAATTAAATTTAGACCTAGAGAAAAGTTGCAAAAATGTTATGTAGAGTGTCCATACTTCACTCACCTTCCCCTTATGTTAACACCTTACAATGTACATTTGTTGATACCAGGAAATAAGCATTCTTAGAATACCATTAACTAAATTACAGACTTTATTCAAATCTTACCAGGTTTTTAACCAAATTTTCACCATGAATCTATTTCTGTTTCAGGATCCAAATCAGGATCCCACACTGCATTCAGTAGTCATGTCTCCTCAGTCTCTTCCTATTTGTAAGTCCCTCAATCTCCCTTTAACTTTCATGACCTTGATGCTTTTATTTTCTTTGAGACAGAGTCTCACTCTGTTGCCCAGGCTGGAGTGCAATGGCGTGATCTTGGCTCACTGCAACCTTTGCCTCCTGGGTTCCAGCTATTCTTCTGCCTTAGCCTCCCGAGTAGCTGGGACTTCAGGCATGTGTCACTATGCCCGGATAATTTTTTTGTATTTTTAGTAGAGACAGGGCTCCATCGTTTTAGCCAGGATGTGGGCAAGGGAGTTTTCAAAGAAGCTTCTTAATGAGGGGAGTGTTTACCAAGGTGTGGGAAGAGGTAGCAACCTACAAGGGATATGTAGACACCTAGCAACCAGCAAGCGTGAAGAGCCTTTTCCACTCCTAGGCCTGATGGAACAAATAGATGCAATGGTGTTACCAGAGCTTAGTTAAGAGCTGGGCATGGAATACGGTGGCCCTCAGTGCTATAGTGCCAGTGCTGCAGACACTGTCAGACCTGAACTCAAGCCGGGGTAGGGTGGGAGGAATAAATGCCCTAATCTTTCTATTTTTCATCCTCTGATCTCCCTCTGATGCTTTATACCAGCAAAACTGAAAGTGGGGAGGGAATGCAGTTGATGCCGCCCATGGAAATCAGCCTTCTGGACACAGAAGAGAATAAGCTGGAGAATAAAAATGCAGGGCAAATGCTGAGTTACCAACACCACAGGAAGGGAGGCGTTTATCTCATTAAATATTGTACAGAAAACTGAAGTTACATTTGCTGTACACTTTCAGCATTTTCCTCCTGAAAGATAAGTTGAGACCTGAATTCAAGTTTCGAATCTGCTGAGTTTGTTAAAAGCCGTTGAAATAGTCCTTTCAATCCTCTATCCCTTAATCCACAATAATATTTTTACTTACCTTTTTCTATGTAAAACAGTTTGTTTAGCTATACATGATAATAGTTTCAATAAACTGTGCGCTCTTCAGGGTGGGACACAGTGTGCATTCAGGACTTCCTAATGGTCTTTTGAATATGTGGTGAGTCTTACAGTAATGAGAAACTACAATGTAAACTTTGTATATTTTTGGCCTTTGAACTTCAGGAACTTAAGTTTAAACCTTAGTCTGGGAAACTTCCTCGTTGAATAGTGAAACTCTGTGTTTGGAGTTGAAGAAGTTGGATTCTATTTTCAACACATCCATTAATGGGCCCTTTTGAAGTTCTATAGATTTCCAAATAGTGTTTTAAAAGGTAACTTGGGTTGAAGTTATGAGTAGGCAAACACAGCAGAGTGTTCTCTTTCATGTAGTTTTCTATTCATCTACAAATGGCTTTGGTCTGCAATTTGCCTTTGGAAAATGCATGCAATTTGCTTTGATAAACTTACAATTTCAGCTTCATGCTGCTCTTTTGGGGGGAAATCATAAGACTCCTATAAGAGCTGGTAAACAGAGCTGCAACTTGTCAAAAGGACTAGCATTTGAAAAATTAGAATTACAGTAATTGGATACATCTATTTTTAAAGGCGCCTGTGAAAATAATCTCCTAACACTATTTAACGCAAAAGGTTTTAATGTCTCAGTTCTGGTGCTCCTGGTCTACCATGCAGAGCCAAATATCCAAGACAGAGAAACAGGGAACTCCTGGAGAAAACCTGAAGAGAATAATCAGCAGCCTGCACCTGGGGGTTGTGGAGGGTGATTCACGCTAAAGGAGTCACACGGCGCCTAAACGCCACCTTGACAGTCCTAAAATAGTGAGAATAAGACATGATGAACATAGCAATGGGGTGATCATTTTTCTTCCCATGTCTAACTTTGTTTCATATTTCTTTCATTTGGAGCTTCCTCTTAAAAATACACAGATTTTAAATATATTTTACTACTTAATGTTAAATTATAAAATACTAAAAATCTTTTCACATCATCCCTTGAGGTATTTTTCTTGATTATTCTTGTCTATATAGTTGTTTTTTTTTTTCTATTAGTAGTGCTGAAGCAAGGTATAGCACACCCAAAAATTAAAACAAGACAGAAAATTTCGAGAGACACTTGATTGTATTAAATCTGAGTACCAGAATCTTCACAGGTAGGAGACTTCTGGCTAAAGAACATTGAATAAAGGCATTCTTTTTTGACTTCTCATTCCATAAAACTTGCTAAAATCTATAAAAGCAACAAGAAAATATCAAGAAGAAAGCTACACCTTCATCACTAACAAGAATATGCCCCAACTCCAAATTTCACACTTGGAAGAATATTTGCCAAATACAGTTATATTGAGGACAAATGAGGTAGGAGGCTGAAAGATAGGTCGTCTTAACTTGGACCTTAGGTAGGATTTAGATCTCCCTGAAAGTGAAGCTCATGGTGCTCAAATAGCCATGTAATGCTGCAAGGAGGGGTGAGGGGTACCAAGGAAAAGTGGGGAATGTCCACATACAAGACTCCTTTTCAAAACAGATGGAGATGAAGGAGGAAGCACTCCCACTTGTCCTTATCTTACTACCAGCCAAACTTCTGGCTGAGAAACTGTTGGAAATGAAGTTGGGAAGAGGAAAAATGAGAAAGCAGATGTCGTAAGATCCTAACAGAGAGAACTAGTGACTTAAAGAACATTATTGTGAGACACGCTGATCCCCTGGGTGTGCCATCTAAAGAGACTTGTTCCAGGACCAGTACATTATACCCCTTCCAACTCCAGTCTTCAGACACCTCTAGTTAGTTATCTGTCTTTCTGCCAATCTGCCTCCAGGTCTATTTCTGCATCCACAGGTCCATTTACATGTTTATCAAATACTAACCGTGACTAATTCCCCTTCATTAGACTGGGATTCATTTTTGCATTTTAAGTTTTTCGTTCCTTGCATCCTCTATATTGCTTAAGCTTATAAGTACAAATAAATCACTTTATAAAATAAAATGTCAAATAAGGAATGAAGCAAACCAAGTTTTTATAAAAGAAAATTTGTGCAGGCCAGCTGCGATGGCTCTCGCCTGTAATCCCAGCATTTTGGGAGGCTGAGGCGGGTGCATCACCTGAGGTCAGGAGTTCGAGGCCAGCCTGGCTAACATGGTGTGAAACCCCATCTCTACTAAAAACACAAAAATTAGCTGAGCATGATAGCAGACTCCTGTAGTCAAAGCTACTTGGGAGACTGAGACAGGAAAATCGCTTGAACCAGGCGGCAGAGATTCCAGTGAGCTGAGATCATGCCATTGCTCTCCAGCCTGGGCTGTCTCAAAAATACAGAGTGAGATTCTGTCTCAAAAAAAAAAAAAGTCATTAATGACTTAACAAAGAATTATTGATGACTGAAGTCATAATTTTATCATAATTTCATAATTTTTAAATATACTAAATATGTTATATATACATATATGTGTGTGTGTATATACATATACACAAACACACACACAAACATTTATACATACAGAGAGAGGTTCCTCTTCCCAGTGGTGCTGAAGTCATGATTTCTGTGCTCATTTAGCCCAGATTATCCTCATGCTTCAAATTCTGATCCATCACACAGTGATGTTTCCAGTTGGATCCAGAGTCCTGACTGGTAATCGTAAAGCTTTCCTAGTGTTTGGTGTGCTGTGTCTCTTGTACTTCCCATGGGGTAGGATATGACTACAAAACGGGTCTCCAGTTTATTAGGTTAAACATGTACTCCCTCAATGGTACTGTAACCATTCCACTTCAAAAGTAAACTTTATCTTCATTGTTTACTATCACTCAAGTCCAATACTGAGGAAATAACATCACAACTGAATCTGTGCCTGCGCCACAAATTTCCATCAATGATTTCCCCTTAACTCATAGAATAGTAGAATGTGTGAGTGTAAAGGGAAAGGTGAGAGGAATGGGCTAACATTATTAAGCAGTCTTTTAAACACTTTTCATGTCACCTTTTACTTAATAATAAAAATAGCCTTTTTGATATAGGTATTATTGCCCGAATTTAATAGATTAAAAATATTAAAACTTAAATGATTAAATAACTTGCACAAGAAGCCCTAGATACTCAGAGTGAGCCTAAGATTATAACAGAGACCAAAGACCCTGAAATCTTACTGCCTTCACCACATTGTGCTATACCAGTCAAGAATATTTTGTTTAACTCTTCATCTAACCCATCAGGAAGCCAAGACCTAGAGGGGATAAGGGCCTTACCCAAGTTCACATGACCAATTAGGGCTGGCACTGAACTGGGCCTCTGGAATCTTGTCTCAGTGATTTTCCATACCCAAGGTTGCCTATTCCCCAAAGAAAGCATAGCTAGTGCAGCCCGAAGCATTCCCCACCATAGATCAAGTGCTTTTACTGAGCCAGAAGTCTTCCCTGTTGCTGGCATCTCACTCACTCCCTTTGGACCACTGCTCTGTCTTTTTCGTCCATAGGTTATTCTTGTTCTTCTCTATCCACACAGTTCCTGAGTACTGTAGTCACACGCAGCTACTAGATTTCTTTTGAGAATCTCACCAGTGCTGCCCAGTAATTGAAGACAGGTGAGAATTAACACTCTTTCATTATTTAGCTTCCAGGAAATTATACAATTAAGCCCAAGACTGAATTATGCTACATATGTACACAATTTATGAGTAAGCATGCAGCCTTAATAAAATCGCACTATTCTGTTTTGAGGTTCTGAAAACGCGTTGCATGGAAAGTTCTTTGAAAACAATTGTTACAATATTCTCCTTATGTATTTTAGCAAATCATCTCTTGGAATACTGTGACCAATAATCTTCTAAAGCAACATCACAGCACAAGATTATTTATATATCGAACCTCCCATGTTATCTCTAAGGGTATATGGTGAAATAGACACTAGATTTTAATGTTTGTTCCTTTAAAAGCAGAGAGTGTTTTCAAAATGTTTTACCTAATCCACACACATTGCATATCAAAAATGCACAAAAATGTAAGCACATTTCTAATGTTCATTATTGCTAATCAACAACCTTTCTAATATCTGTCAACCTTTACGCTTAATTAGTATAGCTTCTGATAGTATTTAGTAAGAAAGGAAGTGAAACAACTTGTAGTAGCCAGCCCTGGAGTGTGGATTTTCTGATAAAAAGCTAGCAGATCTGTGCTTACTTCAGCAACACATATACAAAAAAAAAAAAAAGGAAAAGAAAAATGGAGCAGATCTCCTTGACGTGCGATTGAAAGAAACTAATATATGTATGTACACAATATGGCCTAGGATGAAGTAGTTAAAGTAAATTTCTACTGACAGACTACGGACTCACCATTTCCCTTGACTTGTGATCACTTTGTTCACTTACCTGCCTCTTGTCTGACTTGTTTCTGGGATCATCCTTCACTCTGACCTGTAATACAGATGCTTTCCCAGGACACTGATCTCAATGCTCCTAATTTGTCCTGAGTACCACCCACTGAGCCTAGGGCTACGGCCCTGGAGAATTTCTGGATTTGCTTGGCCCTGCTTCTTCCCAGCCTCTGTTGTCCACTTTCAGCTATGGCAACTGCTTTGCATCCCAAGGGTCTGCATTTTGCTGTCTGTTCAGGGCAATAAAGCACCAGACATCAGCGAGGTCTCTAATATCTGCACTTGTCTCTGTTCAGGTACAAAACCAGCTTCTAAGGGGAGATCAAAAGTACAAGTTCATTCAGCTCTTCTCATAATGTGGGCTTCAGTGGAAGTTCCGCTCTCTGACTTTATCATCACCCCCAAACCTGACATCACCACCTCCTTTGCTCTCTTTTGTGAAAGTGAAATTGGGAGCAGTCAATGCTCTGATCTAGTTGTCACCTCTGAATGTAAAAACATAATTCTCAAGATGCAGAATGAAAGATGTAAGGGGGCACTCAGACTGGGTGAAAATGCGCACCAAATAGCAATGATTCAGTTTTCAAGAAGGAAAGTTTAAGTATCAGCAAATAAAGACAGACCACTCTTCAGGACCAACAAGCTCCTGCAGCTGAGCTGAGAGATCAGCCAGACAAGTGAGTGAGCAGGGAGAAGAAGCCCCACCTTTCTAAGCAGCAGCCTCAACACAGCGCATCGTGACTGTGAAGCCTACTCTGCCGCACTTTCTGGTTTTTCAGAAGATGCACATCATCAAAGCTTTCGATGTGAATCTCATTACTATAGTCATTTTTAAACAATTTCAATTACAAAAAAAGTTGTGCAAACAAAAGATTGCTGTTGGTCTGCATTCCCTGGCATAGCTGGATCTTTGGAATTCTTGGAGAATCTTAGGTCAGTGACAAGGGTGGAGACATCCTAACTATGGGGGCAGAGCTATAAGCCTCTCTAATTAGGCAACACAAAATTTCTCATAAGATGTGGAACTAAAACTGTTTTATATAAAATCTTTTAAGAATAGCTAGCTTTTTCTAAAAGAAAAAAACAAACAAAACAAACAAACAAAAACCTACTCTATGAAAGACAAAATAGAAGGCACTTCATATATGATATCTAATTAAATCCACGTAACAACCTAACAGATAGACTTCAGTATTTCTATTTTACAGATAAACTGAGATACCTTGAGAGGTGTCACGTGTTTTCTCACACCAACAACAAATTCCCCAGTGCTCTGACACCAACTGAGTGCCCAAAAATTCAATTTAATTCTGATGTTTTCTACCTGGACTGAGCATCATATGCCACAAATTAAAGGGCTCTGTCCCATAGGACTGTCCCCACTTCCAACACCAGTTGCAGTTCTGGGCCATCTGATACTTCTGTCCAACTGACTATAAATCTGGGGTTCCTATGATTCTCTCCTGTTTGTTTAGTTCTACGTACCGGCTTATTGTAAAGGATACAACTCAGAAACAGCCAAATGGAACAGATTCATAAGGCAAGGCATAGCACAGTGGGTGACACAGAGCTCCCATGCCCTCTCTAGGTAGGACATCTCTAGATGTGCCACCTCTGAACAAACTGACATGTTCACCAACCCCAAAATATCTCCAAATCTCATTGTTCAAGACTTTTTATAGAGTATAATCTCCAGCTGGAAGTTCCAATCTCCTAAATACTTAGTCTTTCTGATGCCCACTCCCATCCAGAGGCTATCTAAAGCCTCCACCTGAAGTCACATATCAGCATATACTCAGGTGTGATGGAAACAGCTGCATTATGAATAACAGAAGATATTTCTACCACTCAGGAAATTCCAAAGGTTCTAGGAACTGTGTGCCAGGAATTCAGAACAAAGACCAAATATATCTGTGTATTGTACCACAGTAAATGACTTTTCCAACATGATACAAATATGCTGTACTATAATTTAAACAAAGATGAATTTGGGTTTATGGTCTCAACCCAAGGATTGACTCGCTAACCTAGTTATTAAAGTAATATTTGCCATTGATATTTTCTCAATCAATCATTACTACCATGCTCCAACATCTGCCATTTTACTGTGATTCCACAGAGGTCTTTAGATATTTCGATCAGGCCTAAACTGGAAGGAAGGAATATGATGATAAAACCATTGTTTTGATTACCCAAGCTGAATCTACACATATGAAAAGTTGGGAGAGGTCGTTTCCATTTTGTCCCTTTGATAGGAATCTTTCTTTTTCTCACTGGGACCTAGTGTGAAATGGTGTCTGGTTTATTTACTTACTTTAATGTGAGCCTATCCAAATGTCAGCGTGTTCCCGAAGGCTAGAAGGATTCCTAAGGGCTCAGTCACTTGATTGAATTCAAGAATCTTTGTGTTAAAGTGTTGATGAAGTGACCAGCATTTCTGTTTCACAGCAATAGACAACTTTGAAAAGAGAGGAAAAAGTCAACATTGAAACCAGAGTACTGAATTTTCAATGGTGCTCTTTCAGTCACCCTTGGGAAACATGTTTTAGGGAGGCCACGCTTTACCTGGACATCTAAATCATTTCAGTGAGGCTGGGGTAGGGGCTTCCTTCTTGCGTCCAGTGATGCTGCTACCTCACCTAGTAGAAAAGAGGAAGCAAAGGGAGTGTAAGAGAACATTCTGAGCACAAGATGGAGACTCTGGTGTTTTTAAAGAGAACTGAGTATACTGTGTGATTTCCTAGAAAGATAATTTGAATATGAGTCAGAGGAACTGGGTTCCAGCTCAAGTTCTTCTCATGAGCTACTATATGATCTTTCATAAGTACGCAGTTTCTCTCTATTCAGTGACATAATTATAATAGCTACATTGATTGAAATAACAACAATTTTCCTATCACTTTGCATGTGTTATCTTATTAATCTTAATGATAACCATGAAAAGTATCCTTCTCTCTATTTTAGGAGGAATACTGCCCTAGAATTAAACAAATGCTAACTACAAATCCATAATCTTTCTAAACATTCGGCTGCCCACTAAGTGTAGTCCAATTCTTCAGGATATTCTGTCAAGAAAAAGAGTCAAACTATAAAAGATTTGATGAGATTTATTCTGAGTCAAATATGAGTGACCATGGCCCATGACACAGCAGCCCTCAGGAGTTTCTGAGAACATGCCCGAGGTGGTCAAGGTACAGCTTGGTTTCATACATTTTAGAGAGGCATGAGATATAAATCAAATACATTTTAAAAATACATTTGTTTTTTCTAGAAAGGCAGGACAACTCAAAGCAGGGTAGGGGAGTCGGGGGAGGCTTCCCAGCTATAGGTGAACTCAAACATTTTCTGGTTGACAATTGGTTGAATTTGTCTAAAGACCTGGGAGAATGAAATACATGAAATAATATGCTAACGAATGTCTGTTATTCTCTTACTAATCAGTATGTATAACGGGGTCCTTTCCAACTTAATGCCTATGATGCGTGAAAAGAACTCCACAGTAGGGAAAACTAGACAGAACTTAAGTCACACATGTATGTCCTAAGACAGAGGATAAAGAAGGTCCTTAATATCCACAGAGATTCAGGTTAAGATAAAAGACTTTGGAGGCAAAAGTTTTTTTGAAGTCTTATAGTAGCTGCCTTTAGAAACAATAAATGACAAATTGCTTCCTATTCAAATCTTAGTTAATCCTAAAGAGGTTTCTTTAGGATTGGAAGCATCTAGAAGAAAAAGATCTAGCTATGTTAATAGAGATTCTTTACAGATGAAAAGTTTTCCTCCACAAAGAACAGGTTTACAGGGCCATTTCAAAATATGGCAAAGAAATAGTTTTGTGGTAAAATATTTTGATTTTTCTTCCTTGTCTTGTAATTT
Source organism: Colobus angolensis palliatus (assembly GCF_000951035.1). NCBI lineage: Eukaryota > Metazoa > Chordata > Mammalia > Primates > Cercopithecidae > Colobus > Colobus angolensis. The sequence continues at coordinate 4,952,970 of NW_012115155.1, read as the reverse complement.
ATGCCAGATTGGAAAGTAATATAGAGAGTTAAATATATAGAGTCACAATATATAGAGTTAAATAAAACCCACAGGATGAGAACTTACGATTTGTGGGGCATGACTCCCCAGACCCCTTAAATAGGAATTTGGGCAAGATTAAAAAAAAATCAGAGCGTAGTCCTTAATTCTCTTTCCTCCTTCATCTTCACAAAGTTCATTTTGTTAGTAGCAGCGAATCTGGTGGATCTGCAGCAACTTGATTCTTGCTTCCTTGGAGGAAAGAATTCAGCTGAGGGGCACAGGGCAGAGGGAAAGACTGAGGCAAGTTTTAGACAGGAACGAAAGGAAGTATACTTGGAAGGGGCCAAGTGGGCGATGAGGAGATCCAAGTGTGCTGTTTGGCCCTTGACTTGGGGTTTTATACATTGGCTAGGTTCCAGTGTTTGCATTTCTCCTCCCTTGATTTTTCCTTCCGAGGGGCTGTCGGCATGTTCAGTGGCCTGCCAGCATGTGGGAGGGGCCACATGCGCAGTGGTTTACTGACTTTGTGTGCATGCTCACTTGAGGCATTCTTCCTTTACCAGCCGAGTGTTCATAGAGGAAGGTCATATACCAGTTAAACTCCGCCATTTTGCCTCTTAGTGCACGTGCCTGAGCACACTTCCCTAACTCCTGAGATCTTATCAGGAAGCAGCTGATCACCAGCTTCAAGTGCTTTCTATCTATTGGGAGACAGACTTTCTTTAGCACTGACTGTGACCAACTTTTATTTTAGAGAGACAGTTTAACAACTGCCTGAACATCACCTGATGGTCACTTGACGTTCCTGGGTTGGAAGGCACCTCCCCTGTCCTCATCATGTCTGTCTAACTGTCTAACAATTTCATTTCCACTATTTTTTTTCCCTGAGAGTTATTATGATGTTATGAAATGAATGAATAAGAGCAGTTTGATAAAACACATAGTAAATATCTACTATTTTCATTGACCACTATGAAGTAATTATCTTCAAGTAAACTCTAAGTTCCACAATGCCAAGGACTGTCCATCTATCGACCTATAATAAATTCTTATATCTAAACATGTCTTTGTTTAGCCCAGGGTTAAAAATAGAGTGAGTGCCTCTCAAAATTTTTTGTTCAATTTTGATTTTCCGATACAACTCAAATATTTTGTCCGATTCAGTGGCAAAAACTCTCCAGTGCTTCCCTAATTCTCCACTGTGCTTCTCTTTCTTGGTACTTCCCCACTGGCCTATTCCCAGGCTCACTGTGCTCCTTGCTGTAGTTTTTCTAGAACCTAATGGGTGCCAGTGACCCCAGAGCTTGGGACAGATATGTGCAAGGACAGGGCATCACACCAAGCAGGCCAGACAGGTACACCTTCCTGCAGCTTTTAGCACAGACTAGAATACCTGCAGTAAAATGTCCCAAATGGAAATAAATTACCTAATTAATCAATGAACAAGGGCAGGTATTAATAACTTCACATGATATAAGGGCCATTTGTGGTCTACAGCTTAAGTCTCTTTCTTAGCTCATTTATTCTGTAGGAGATGTCATAGCAATGTTAAAATATGCTTCCATTCAAAGTAATTAAGCCAACACACACAGGCACTTAAGGAATAACGAGACTTAAACAGTAATGTTCATATTTTTTCCTGGTGATTTCAACAGCCATCAACCATACATATTGATGTTACTAAGAGGCATTTGGAGGCAGCCTTGAAATGTCTACTTCATTCTTCATTCATTTGCTCATTAGAAAATAAGGGCGGAGAGAGAGAGACTGAGAAAAGAGAGCCTAGAGCCTATGCCTTGTGTATGCCTTGTGGAGTGATAGAGTAGATGCAAAGTTGAATAACAGAATTGAGCCTCTCTCTCCAATCCACACCTCCTCAACTCCCACCCCCTCTCTCTTCTCCCACCACAACGAATGCTTCCAATTTCCTGTGTTTTCACCAGTCACAAACACATTGCACTGCTTTTGCAGCCTCATTCGTCAGTGCGTACGTGGTTATTGCTCCTAACCCCCACCACTTTCTATCCCTGGCCTGCTCCCTCTAGAGAGTAACTGCAAACCTTTCAGGGCACCAGGTCAAGTGATCTGCTAGAGTCTGAGTCTCCTTGCTTCTCATGCAGATAAACCGCATCTCTTCCAGGGATTCACAGGCATTAGCTGACTCTTGAACCATTGCAGCAGTGTGAGTGTTCACTCACCTGGGTTTTCCATTACATTGGGAGTCACTTGAGGGCAGTGACCATGTTTTATTCTTTTGTTTGTTTTGATCATTTTTACTCTGGGACCTTGCCATGACTCTTAGCACATGGGGCATGTTCAACAATATATATTGAATGAATAAAGGGTGGAATAATTAAGAAACCCCTAGTGTAATGCTGTAGAGACGGAGGCAAACCAACAAACAGGATACAGTATCACGAGCTCATGGGCACCCATGGAACTGGGATGCACCCACAGTGTTAGGGAGGGCTTCACTCTCCGTGTCTTCATTCTCATCTCACCCAGGCAAGCTACTCAACCCCAGCTCTCAGGAGCAGGCTCAATATTGGTTTCTGCTGCAACAGAAAGTACAACATGAAACAAAATGCGGGAGCAGAGGGTCACTTCACAGAGCGAAGCTTGTGTAGCTTGAGGAGAGTAAGGAGAGATTGCACAGGGGATGTTTCTGCTACCTGGCCTGGGGCAACACACACTACATCAACGTGTGGGGATAGGATGGAAAAGAAAGGCGCAGTACATTGGAGAGGAAAGCAGAGGAATGCTGGAGTGTGGCAGAGGGCAGCAGAATATACCTCCCCGAAATATGAAGGGTTGTTGAGCTGAAGGCAAGTTGAAGCAGATACAGGAAAGCTCTCTGCCTTTCCTGTATTTGCCTGGAAACAAGACATAGATTTACAAAGGTAAAGGGTATCTCGACCTCCGTTGGGAAGAACAAAGGTTAACTACTGAAGACAGCTTTAGATTCTTACCATCTGGAGAGGAATCTTTGTTAACAACCTTTGCTAACCAGACTTTATCTGCCAGTTATTTCCCTTCCCACAAGTTGCCCTGGCTAGAAACTCAAAGTCCTTTTCCTTTTTCTTGTCACTTCTCTATAAATATACTCCTCACCAACAAAGAACACTTTGCTGAAGATGCTCTATAAGCTGACATTCAAAGCCACCTGTTTGAGAACTACTCATTCTCTGGGTGTCTTCCAGACACCCAGAGAATGAAATACATGAAATAATATGCTAACGAATGTCTGTTATTCTCTTACTAATCAGTATGTATAACGGGGTCCTTTCCAACTTAATGCCTATGATGCGTGAAAAAAACTCCACAGTAGGGAAAACTGGACAGAACCTAAGTCACACATGTGTGTCCTAAGACAGAGCATAAGGAAGGTCCTTAATATCCACGGAGATTTTCCCTGGATTAATTAAAGCTAAGGTTTCCGAGAAACTACCTGGGATTTCTTCCTGCTTAAATCAAACAAGCCCCATGCCTCTATACCTGAGACAGTTGGCACCTGGAATAAAAGGTTAATGTTAAGAATATAAGGCAGTGGCTTTGGACAAGAAACCTACTACTCACTCCTTTCCAGTTTTACAGAGAGGAGATTGTACTCGCACAGACATTACCTATGCCTGGACACGAGCACAACTGCCAAAGAGAAACTGGAAAATACAAACAAAAACAAAAACAAAAATGAAACCCTACTTTCTCTTAGTGCTTGGGCCAGACCTTGATTACAACACCATGGCCATCTGGAGCAGATGTCTTCCCAATAGTACTCAAGGCTGAGGTTCAGGAATCAATGTAAAACTTTCTACTTGTCACTCCCCTGAAGCTAGAAGAGTGATAAGTTTGTGTGAAAATAATTGCGGTTTTTGCCCTTTAAAGTAATGCCATTACTACATCATGGTTTTGCCATTAATTTAAATGTCAAAAGCCGCAATGACTTTTGCACCAACCTGGTAGATCTACAAACTGTTTCCTAGACAAACGGCCAGTGGACATGTTGGTCAGGGACCTTGTCCCAGCAGGTCTGGAATCTGGAGCAGAGAGTGCCCATTTGGCTGCACTCTGCACAGATGCGGCCCCCATTCTGGCTTTTCTCATGAAACCCGGAAGCACAGGAAGCCTGGAGAGAGACACATGCAGGAAGTGAACATGGAGGTTGGGCACCTGCTTTGTCTGCAGCCTAGTGAAACATCACCCAGAATCTTAGGCTCTGTTCACACAGATTAGGACTCCTTACTCTTTTTGGGAGCTGTGACCATGAGAACAGTTAAAAGGCCAGAGAGTGTTTCTCATGTTTCTTTCCCTAAGGACGGAGATAGGAATATGGGGCAAAGAAGAAAGACGTCTTTTTTGCCAAAACTTGATGGTCTCCTTTGGGCAAGTACATAGTTTTCTGATACTTATTTTCCTGAAATGTAAAATGGGGAAAATAAACAAAATTTTCTTACACACTGGTTGAGAAGATTAGAGTAGATAAGGTACCGAAGAATTATAATGTGAAATTAATAAGCGTTAACTTTGTGCTAACATAAAGCTATACCTCAAGTCGGTGCCTCAAACTGGCATTGGTCCTTCTCTCTGACTGCCAAGTGGTGATATTTTGTGAGCAAGTTTTAAAATCTGGTCTTTTGGTTCCCTAACTTCTGCAGTGTCCATCCCAGAGTCCTGCATAGACCCTTTTCCCACAGTGTTTTCTGTGCCATAGAAACCATGCCAGCTCCGTTCTGATGCCACACGTGATTCAGGAGTGCGAGGGTGGGGGAAATTAGTAGAGAGAGGAATTAGCTTTCAAGTTTTGTAATCAGTTAATATTTATAAAGCATAACTTGGGTGAAGAAAATGGGTAAAAAAAAAAAACAAAAAACATGGAATTCTTACCTATGAAGTCAAGCACAAGCTTGCAGGACTGGAGAACACACACTCAGAATATAAATGGACATCAAGAAACAGGAACAAAGAGGCAGAAGATCTGCATAACAAGGCAATGCCCACATTTGCTGAAATGAAGTCAAAGCACTTACATGATTATGATAGGATTATAATCTCTAAAATGACAAAGTCCCCTGTCTTCTGTTTGTGGCTAGTTAAATCAGTAGCACCGTGCCCTGCCTTGGGAGCACCATGGCTAACCAACAGCGTGGTCATGAGCAGCCATCACAGTGCAACGTCCAGGAAACTGGGCTATGTGAGAACCCAGGACCACCTAGCCCAGTAAAGGAGCCTCTGAGGGAACCCAGGTTATGCTCTTCAGCCATAGAGTGCCATATAGATGAGAGACCCTACCCTTTCCCCGTTTCAATAGGGGCAGAGCTGGAGTCAATGGCTAGATTCATAGGGTAAAAAAAAATGTAGCTCACGTGTTAGAAAGAATATATTAATAGCTTTGACAGTCCGGTAATGGAACGGCTAGCTTATAAAATTATGTTCTTCACACCATAAAAAAATGGGCATGCAGCCATATTGGGGGGCACATTTCCGTAAATCTTAACCATTGAATGTTACATGTTCCCTAAGAGAGGAAAAATACCTGAAAATGGCTCTAATAGAGGAGAGGAGGGAGCTTAAGTGAAAGGAACAGGAACACACAAGGGAGGAACCCATTAAGGCTCCATATGTTATTTGAAAAAAATGGAGAAAAACGGTAGGAAAAGAAAAGGTTAATTTACTGCCATTTGTTATCCCTCAAATATACTAAGACTCTATTATGTACAAACACACATTTATTTGGACACTGTGGGAAATACATTAAATAAATTAGCCAGAATGCAGTTTTCATAAAACTAACAACCCAATAGAAGAAAGCATATTCATAAATAACGATGTTATCATGTAGAAAGTGACTTAAATGTGGTGCACAGAAAGCCTTCTGAGAATTCGGCTTTACATAAAAATGGACAAATCAGCCTATGTTTTCCTTGTAATTAAGAAATGAGACTAAAAATTAAGGGATTTGAAATCAATTGCTTCTTATTCATAAAAAAAGTAGGTCAAAAAAGTTTGAATCAGAGAAATGAGAAAGAAAAATTTTAGAAAAAATATTTTTTGCTCTATTTCTCCCATTTTATAAGCATTATTGAATCTCAGGTTTGGATTAGACACCCAAGAACATATTTGTGAAATATTCCAAATGTTTCCCCATCAAGGTTATTTTCTTAAAAAAAAAAAAAAAATCAATAAACCAGGGCCTGGCTCTTTCACTCAGGCTGGAGTGCAGTGGCATCACCTTGGCTCACTGTTCAATCTCTACCTCCTAGGCTCAAGCCATCCTCTTACTTCAGCCCCCTGAGTAGCTTGGACTACAGGCTTGGACCACCACGCTCAACTAATTTTTATATTTTTCGTAGAGATGGGGTTTCGCCATGTTGCCCAAGCTGGTCTCAAACTCCTGGACTCCAGTAATTCTCCCACCTCGGCCTCCCAAAGTGCTGAGATCAAAGGGTCATTTTCATTTAACTTAAGTAAAATTGTCTTATTAGAGAAATATTAGAAAAAATTAAATAAGCAAAAGAAAAACGTGTGAACTATAATTACATTAAGTGTATGTTAAAATACAACCTTTTCAATGTCTATAAATATAAATTGATATGCATTTACATATATACATAACATAAATAGTATACAATGCAAAATATTAAGCACATTTTTATGACATGATTCACACACATAGAAATACATTTCTCCATTGATAAAATGCTTTGTGATATCATCTTTAATAGCTCATGTCTTTGTGAGGTGCACTATAATACATGTTTTATTGTGATAAAATATACCTAACAAAATTTGCCATTTTAACCATTTTTAAGTGCACAGTTCAATGGCATTAAGTACATTGTTGTGCAACTATAATACGTTTTTTAAAAACTTAGTTGGGCATTTACTTTGCTTCTAATTTGATATTACATATAATGCCACAATAAACATACGAGTAGTTGTTCATATTTTAAATTATTTTGCTATAAATTTACTTATGTACCAAAGTATATATGAATGTCAATTTCCATATACTCTTGGAAATGACAAGTATTCATATTACATTTTCTTTATATATCAGACAGGAAAAACAGTGGTATTTTAATACTGTATTAATTTTTCTTTATTTATTTTCAAAGAATAATGTTTGACATATATGTATTTGTAATGAATTACAAGGTGTTTGTCTTAGGAATTGACACCAGCCGAGGAAGTCAGAAAGTCATATTGTGAACATTTTTAAACTCTGTCTCTTACACTGATGGGAATCATTAATTTGTCACAGCATAATTTTTTATGTTGCATTGTTTTTCTGTTGGTGTTATACGTGAACTCTCGTGGGTCTCTGTTGAGGGCTGCCCCCAGGAGGTGTCAATTCATTGGTGTATGGGCACATCAGCAGAGAGGCTTTCCAAAGCCCTCAGGCAGAAAGATGCTGACACTGGCGGCTGCTGGAAATTGCAAAGCACAGGGAAGAGTTGGGGAGGGCTATGGGGACGATGGTACTGGTGGTTTCTGTTACAACCAAGGCCAATCTTCTCACCACAGTGAAGAATCATTACTAATGTGTTTCATATTTTCTTTCAAACGTATTTTTACTACAAATACTATATGAGAAATATTGTTGTTTTGGCATTGTTTCCACTCATGTTGTTAGCAGTCACCATCTTGTTAAAACTATTTCCATCATTCTAATGGCCACATAGTTCTCTTCTGGATTGCTTTACTATAGCTCACTTAATGCAGTGTTTACTCACTGATACATCACAGTAAAATGGAGTGGTAGGAATGCTTAAGAGATGCCAATATGTGGTCAATTTTTGTTATAAGTGTGTGTATTTTTATGAAAACTGAGGATCATGCTCTGATAGCAGCATCTGCTAGAAAGAACGTGGAGCTGAAGACGGGAAAGAGAAAAAACCCTCCTACGCATTCAGTACTAACAAAAGATTATATATTTATTAAGGCACTTGAAGATTTTGCCCAAAGAATACAAAAGAAATTCACAGCAAGGATTAAGCTCTTCTTCTTAAGGAGGGACTGAGATAAAAAGTAATCAAACAAAAAGCAAATGAATACAGTATTAACCAATCCCTTCAAAATTTCAATTTTCTAAACTGCAGAGAAACACAAATATGTTGAGCACTGTTAACTTAAACATTTCCTTGCTGCTGCACACTTTTTTGTTTCTATTTGGCCTCAGCTATAGAGTTTAATTAAGTATAACTTCCAGTTTATGGCACATAATTACCATTAGTTCGTAGAAGACCTCATTCTCCTTTATCTTCTTTTTGCTTTTCCTGATCCCCAAACCTGTTCTATGTTCCCACACAGACACCCAATCTAATGTGTTTGTCCCATGTCTTTGGATTTGCATATAACCTTATAAAAAGAGTGTTGGGTTTTTGTATGTGTTTTAGGATGTGTAAATGACATTGTGCCATGGAGCCTATTTGTGTGTGTGTGTGATGTGGTAGCTTTAAGTAATGTTCTTGTGATCACAGGTGCACCTAATTCACTGCTCCCAAGTGCTTGCTGCACTGAATACATCAATCATATTTTATGTATTTAGAGATAAACACATAAAATGGCTACAACCAGTAGCTATCACAAACAGTGATAAAAAGAATGAGCTTCACACATGATTTTTCATTAACTTCTTGGGAATATACACCCAGGAATGGGCTTGCTGGTAACAAGCAACACTGTGGTAACAACAAGCTTGATGGTAACATCGTGTACACATATGCAACGTAACTTCTGTCGGCTGCTCTCCAGATCAGCCTTACCAGTTGCATCCACCCTGGTCACTGCCACACACACCACTCCATCCATAACAATGCTTGGTACAATTCAAACCTCTATTCTTTCCCTAAAATGCATCTCCTAATATGTATAAAACAATATCTCAGTTTACTATTGGTGAGGATGAGTATCTTGTCATGTAATTCTAGATATTTAGGTTTGTTCTGTATATTCCCTGTGTTCTTATTGATTTGTAGAATTTCTTCCATATTTAACATATTAGCTTATAATTGGTTTTAGTTGATGCAAATCTCTCCTTTCAATCTGCCCTGTGTTTGCTAACATCACCTATACTTTCCTTCTTTAATGAAATATTTAATCTTTCTTTAATAGAACCCACTAACTCTTTTTTAATAGTCTTTTGTTTCAGAATCTGGTATACTATCTTTTTCCCCCATCCTTATGTCAGGGCTCAATGATGTTCTCCATTTTCTTACTTTAGCTTGATAGGGTTTATGGTTTTTAAGCACTCTGGAGTTCACATTTATATATTGAATGAAATAAATTGAACGTAACTTTTTTCCTTTTAGTGGCCTTTATCCTTTACATATTCCCTACTAATTGGGCATTCCAGTTCTATCACTTAGCATATCTGCTACAAATACGTGATTATATTTCTGAGCTTTCTTTACTAATCCCTCAGTTAATTTTGAATAAGCAGCATATTGGCCACATACTCTCAAGAATGGCTTCTTAGAAACCTTATGTATATTGGAATAAAGATTACCCTTGCTTCATAAAATGAGCTGGGAAAGCTTTATTTTTTCTATTTTTATTTTTTGTCCTGGAACAACCTTTTTTAAGTTAGTAAATAGCTATTCTGTGAAAGTTTGTAGAACTTATTTGTTACTCTTCTGATGACCACTTCCATTAACTTAACACTTTTATGCTCTTTACTTCATCAACAATTTTTGAAATTTCATGTTTCTATAGGAATTTACCATCTCAGTTAAGTTTTCAAATATGTTAGCATATAACAGCTCATAAATTCTAATACTTTTCAAAAGTTCTTTGATTTATTACTTAATTGCCTAAAATAAAAATTTGAAGTGGCTGTTTTATCACTGATTTCCAATTGTATTGCATTCTGGTCAAAGAACTTAGTCTACAAGATTTCGAGTCTTGACACCTGTGAAGCTTCATTTGTGCCCTATATATTGTAATTGTTGCATTACCTATAAATGCAAAGTGGGTTTTTTTTTGACAGTAACCATCTATCTATTTATGAATAAATGAATAAATAATGTATTAATTGGTTATTGAAAAGTTGTGCTCTCAGAAATACATCTTTGGTCTTTATCCCTGGTTCCCATCACAGAGCTTCTAAAACTCTTGCAAATTCCTGAGTTATAGGAATAAGAGGAATACCTTTTTTTAAATAATATTTGTTTTTCCCCCATTCCTGTAATAGCTTCAAAATTATAAAGTTTAAAGGAGGGTCTTTTGTTATTCATAACAAGCCCAATTCTATCACACTTGAGTTTATGTTAATAAGGTGACATTTGGAAAATCTCTAAGGATGAATGGACTGGTGGCCAGGGGAACCATGTGATTAGAGAATTGGTACTTTCAGTCCCACCCTCCAAACTCAGGAAAGGACAAAGAGGCTGGAAATTAACTTGATTACCAGTGGCCAATCATTTAATCAATCATGGCTACATAATGAAGTTGTCATAAAAACCAGAACCAAAGAGTAATCCTCTAGCTCTTGGAGTTACGTTTTGTGCAGGTAAGGTAATTTTTAGAGACGAGCTGTCCTGCATACCTTCATTGAGACTTATTTTGCACCAGCCAGTCTCAAGAGCTGCTCTGCTGTTACCACCACCATTCTTGAGCAGCATGTGAACAGTGCTCCTGTTCCAGAGAACAACAATGCTGGGTTGAGGGAGAAATGGCTTATTATGGGAAATTTGGGGGAGAAAAAAGTCACAATGAAAAGTGTCTCCTAACACATTGTCTGGCCATCTGTCAGGATCTTTTTTGCTCAAGAGCAGATACTTTCCCCTCAATGGGACTCAATCATTTTCTGTCTCCACAATGTTTTCTTCCAGATTTTATATTCATTACTCTCATCTCTCTTTTTCTATCTCCTCTTTGTGCTTTAAACAAAAATGTATCTCAGACAAGTGTCCATCAATTTTGAAAGCTTATTTTGCCAAAGTTGAGGAGATGCCCACACCATAGTCTCAGGAGGTCCTGAGAACATGTGCTCAAGGAAGTAAGGTCACAGTTTGATTTTATACATTAAGGGGTGGGGGGCAGAAGTTACAGGCAGACAGCAATCAATCCATGTAATGTGTACATTGGTTTGGTTTAGAAAGGTGAGACACCTTAAAGGAGGCAGGTTGGCTTCCAAGTCATAGGTGGATTCAAAGTTTTCCTGACTGGCAATTGGTTGAAAGAGTTAAGTTTTGCTTGAAGAGTTGAAGTCAGCAGAAAGAAATGCTTGGGGTTAAGACAAGGAGGGTTGTGGAAACCAAGGCTCTTGTTACGCAGGTGAAGCCTCGAGGGAGATGACTTCAGAGGCAATGGATGGTAAATGGTAAATGTCTTTTTATCAGACCTTAAAAGGTGTCTGACTTTCCTGAAAAGACTTAGTAAGATATATTTTGGGATGAAATATTTCGATTTGTTTCAGGGCCTGCTATCTGTCCTGTGATACTATACTAGAGTTAGGATGGAATTGTGTATCTTATTGCTACGAATAGTCTGTTTTGTTAGTCTTAAGATCTCTGTTTTAATGCTGATACTGATCAGCTGTGTTTGAATTCCAAAGGATGGAGGGTGTAAGGGGTGTCTGATTCCCCCTTCACATTATGACATTAACTGATTTTTCAGGTTAATTTTGGAATGCTCTTGACTGAGAGAAAAGGTCCAATCAGTTGGTTGTCAGGCTTAGAATTTTGTTTTGTATACACTACCATGCTTTTCAAGTTTTAGGTTAGTGGGCCACATTTTCTGGAAGCAGAAATTTGGGGAAAATATTTTTAATTTCACTTTATATATGAGAAAATTTAGGTTCAGAGAATTTAAATAATTTACCCTGTATCATCCAGCCAGTAAACAGAAGAGAGAGAAAAAAGTTTGTTATGCCTGACTATGATTCCCATGGTCTTTCCCTGGAATTTATGTCATATGATAAGTAATATACAGACATCATTTTTAAGAATATCATTTGCTCAGTCAATAAGAAGAAAACTGTTTTGTTTTTACCAACTCTGGAGCTGGAGGATCATTTCAAATTTGCCCAACAAAATCAAACGCACAGGAGATATTTTGAGACCCAAAGGCTCATTTTCACTTGCTGGAGATGAGAAAAGGCTGTGGAATAAGTGCAAGGATAATTTTCAATTCCATTTACAAAGACGATTTCTGCAGAAATTGCATACATAAACCCCATAAATGGACAGTGAGCATTTACAGTTTAGGACCTCTCCAGTGATATGCACAGAGCTGTCCCGACCTGCAGGACAGTCGAACGGACCCTGGAAGGGGGAGTGGGAATGGAGGAGACAAGAAAACACGAGAAATGGAGACAAGACAAATAGCCTGATCAAGTCTCGTTTAATGGTGGTGGTGCAATGCCTTATATAGGCTGGCAGGGGAAGAGGTTGGGCCAGGGCGGTGACGGGGTGGGGGGGACCGGGTTTTCTCAAATTACAATTGCGCATGCGCCGTGGGTTTGTAATGTTCCCGGCGCGGGATCGCGCCTGCGCTGTAGGCTGCATGTCTTCCTGGGCGCGAGAATGTTTGCGCAGGCGCGGGAAAGGTTTGTGCGCGCGGGAACAGTTTAGGCGCGCGCGGGAAAAGCTTTAGGCGCGCGCTGGAAAAGCTTTAGGCGCGCGCGGGAACAGTTTAGTTCCCGGAAATGTGCCATCTTGTCTCCGCTTTGGGGAGATCAAGCAACAGAGGTCGGCTAATTCTGGGCCTCATGGCTCCGGACACAGAGCAAATGGAAATCACTCTGCTCTCCACCGCTAACAACATTAGCTCTCCTTTCAGGTAAGTGCTTTCCAATGCAATCCTCTGCACAGCAGCTCTTCAAACAAGGCAAAACATTTAATTTTTAATCACCACATAGTTGCTTGTTATGAGAGTAGACACACAAGTGCCAAGTACTAAAACATAAGTTAGTCAAATAGAAAATAGCACCTGGGTTTTCATTTCCCTGAATTGTTCATGGCAAAGTTGAAATAATGGCCTGGAGTGTTTGTTAAATTTTGTGGAGTTTTGCATTTTCTTTCTGTGTGTTTTAAGTATTGGAGGAAATGTGTATTTGAAGACAAGAGGGATTATTTTGAATAATATTTTGAATCTTGTAATTTATAAGATATTGGGCCTTCTCTTCAGGAGGCAGTGCAATAGGTGTTTGGACGCAGAGACTCTTCACTGGTCTGTAGAGCAATCTGGCAGTCAGCAAAGCCCCAAACCCAAAGCTCCATTCCTTCCCCATCCTGGATAATCTTTTCTGCGTGACCAACACACCACAACTTTAGCCAAGTTATGCCACCAATCAGATAAAACAGTGTCTACCTGTTCTAAAGTAGAAATTGCAGCTGAACACGGGAGCCAAAGTGGAGACCACTAATCTATTTACTTTCTTATTCAGATGAAAATTCCACTGCAAAAGACAGAGAAGGAAAATACCACATATTGCATCCTGTGTGCTAAATATTTTGCCTATCATTTGCGTTTGTAACTCAACCAGGTTGGTGCAAGTCTACGATGCTGTTAGCAGAAACTAGCTTTCTCCTCAAAGTAGTCCCTACTTTTTTTCTGAAATTCTGGAGGGAATAATCTAATAGTGCTCCGGAAGTAGAGTACCTAGTGCTTTCACCCCAGCTCCTCAGCCCTGCTGCCATGACACTGGCCCTCCAGAAAGTGACAATGCTCTGCTGAGAAGAATTATCCTCTATTTGGAAACAGTTGGTTACTACAGTTCTTATATTGGGAAGGAATGTCACATTCTCCATGTCCCTCTTTACCCTAAATATAAATATGGCTTTTACCTATGAAACCCACTTGATCATGGTGGTTTGTCTTTTTGATATGTTGTTGGATTTGGTTAGCTAGTATGAAGTTAAGGATTTCAGCATCTATGTTCATCAAGGATATTGGTCTGTAGTTTTCCTTTTCGGTTATGTCCTTTCCTGGTTTTGGCATTAGGGTAATGTTGGCTTCATAGAATGAGTTAGGGAGGGTTCCTCCTTTCTCTATCGTGTGGAATAGTTTCAAAAGGATGGTACCGATTTTTATTTGAATGTCTGCTAGAATTCTGCTGTGAATCCATCTGGTCCTGGACTTTTTTGGTTGGTAATTTTTTATTTACCATAATTTTTTAATTACCATTTTAATCTCAATGCTTGTTATTGGTCTGTTCAGGATATCTAATTGTTCCTGATTTAAGCTAGGAGGTTTGTGTCTTTCCAGGAATTTATTCATCGCTTTTAGATCTTCTAGTTTATGTTCATAGTATTTCAGGGGTGTCACTCCTTTGTAATATCTCTCATTTTGTTTCTTAATGAGGTTATTTGAGTTGTCTCTCTTCTTTTCTTGGTTAATCTTGGTAATGTCCTTCCAATTTTATTCATCTTTTAAAAGAACCAGCTTTGTGTGTGTGTGTGTGTGTGTGTGTGTTGGTTCTCTGTTTCAATTTCATTTAGTTCTGCTCTGATCTATTTCCTTTCTTCTGCTGAGTTTTGATTTGGTTTGTTCTCGTTTCTCTAATTCCTTGAGGTGTGACATTGGAATGTCAGTTTGTGTTCTTTCAGTCTTTTTGATGTAGGCGTTTAGGGCTATGGACTGTCCTCATAGCACCACCTTTGCAGTATCCCAGAGATTTTGATTGGTTGCGTCACTCTTGCTGTTCAGTTTGAAGAATTTTTTAATTTTCATCTTGATTTTGCTTTTGACCTAACGTTCTTTCAGTAGCAGGTTATTTATTTGAACATATTTGCATGGTTTAAAGGTTCCTTTTAGAGTTGGTTTTCAGTTTTATTCCACTGTGGTCTGAAAGAGTGCTTAATATAATTTCACTTTTCTTAAATTCACTGAGGCTTGTTTTATGGCCTATCAATGGTCTGTCTTAAAGAAAATTCCATGTGCTGTTGAATAGAATATGTATTCTGCGGTTGTTGGATGGCATATTCTGTATCTATCTGTTAAGTCCATTTGTCCCAAGGAATAGTTTAAATCCATTGTTTCTTTGTTAACTTTCTGTCTTGATGACCTGTCTAGTGCTGTCAGAGGAGTAGTGAAGTACCCCACTGTTATTGTGTTGCTGTCTATCTCATTTCTTGTCTATTAGTAATTCTTTTATAAATTTGGGAGCTCCAGAGTTAGGTGCATATATGTTTAGGATTGTGATATCTTCCTGTTGGACAAGGCCTTTTACCACTGTATAATGTCCCTCTTTGTCTCTTTAACTGCTGTTGCTTTAAAGTTTGTTTTGTCTGATATAAGAATAGTTACCCCTGATTGCTTTTGGTGTCCATTTGCATGTAAAGCCTTTAGATAATCTGATGACAATGTACCTAGGCAATAATATTTTTGCAATGAATTTTCAACATGTTCTTTGTGCTTCTTGTGTTTGGATGTCTAGGTCTCTAGCAAGGCTGGGGAAGTTTTCCTCGATTATTCCCCCAAATATGTTTTCCAAGCTTTAGGAATTCTGTCCTTCCTCAGGAATATCAATTATTCTTAAGATTGGTCATTTAACATAATCCTAGACTTCTTGGAAGCTTTGTTCATGTTTTCTTAATCTTTTTTCTTTGTCTTTGTTGGATTGGGTTAATTTGAAGATCTTATCTTTAAGCTCTGAATTTATTTCTTCTACTTGTTGAATTCTGTTGCTGAGACTTTCCAGAGCATTTTGCAATTCTATAAGTCTACTGTTTCCTGAAGTTTTGATTGTTTTTTATGTTATTTATTTCCTTGAATATTTCTCCCTTCGCTTCTTCTATCGGTTTTTGGATTTCGTTGCATTGGACTTAGCGTTTCTCTGGTGCCTCCCTGATTAGCTTAATGACTGTCCTCCTGAATTCTTTCTCAGGTAAATCAGGGATTTCTTCTTGGTTTGGATCCATTGCTGGTGAACTAGTATAATTTTTGAAGGGTGTTAAAGAGGCTTGTTTTGTCATATTTCCAGAGTTCATTTTCTGGTTCCTTCTCATTTGGGTAGTCTCTGTCAGAGGGAAGGTCTAGGGCTGGAGGTTGTTGTTCAGATTCTTTTGTCCCACAGGGTGTTCCCTTGATGTTGTACTCGCCCCATTTTCCTATTAACGTCTCTTCCTGTGGGCTGAGCTCCAGTGATTGTTGTCTGTCTTTTGGGTCTAGCCACTCAGCAAGTCTGCCCAGCTCTGAACTGGTACTGGGGGTTGTCTGCACAGAGCCCTATAATGTGAACCATCTATGGATCTCTTAGCCATGGTTACCAGCACCTGTCCCACTGGAGGTGCCAGGGGGGCGAAATGGACTCTGTGAGGGTTCTCAGCTTTGGTGATTTAATGCTCTACTTTGGGCTGGTATTTTTGTGCTGGTTGGCCTCCTACCAGGAGGTAGCGCTTCCCAGGGAGCATCAGTTGTGATAGTATGCAGAGGAAGCAGCAATAGGCAAGGCCCTAGAACTCCCAAGACTGTGCCCTTTGTCCTCCTCTACCAGGGTGACCGGGGAAGGACCATCAGGTGGGGGTGAGGCTAGGCGTGCCTGTGCTCAGACTCTCCTTGGGCAGGTCTTGCTGTGGCTGCTGTGGAGGAGGAGGGTGAAATTCCCAGGCTATTAGAGTCACGTACCTGGGAGGATTATGGCTGCCTCTGCTGAGTCATGCAGGTTGTCAGGGAAGTGGGGGAAAGCCAGCAGTCACGGGTCTCACCCAGCTCCCACGCAACCTGAAAGGGCAGTCTTACTCCCACCATACACCCGAACAGCCCCAAGTCTGTTTCCAGGCAGCTGGAGAGCAGGGCTTGAGAACTTGCCACAGGCCACCCACCTCCCAGCTGTGAAAGGAAAGTCTTGGTTCTTCCCCTGCCTATAGAGTCTGCACACCAGATTTACACCCTCCCTGGAGTTCTGGCCAAGAGGAAGAGGTCTCTTGCCTGACTAGAACTGTTTCAACGTTCAGCTAGAGACTTCCTTCTTCCTGTGGTATTTTCCCCTGCTCCTCTGGCCACCCTCCCAAAAGATCCCTGTGGTGCCAGGCGGGAGTGGACTGCCTGGGAACCTAGTGAGCTCCCAGGGCCTTTCCTGCTGCTGCTTTTCCCCCCCATATTTCACTGAACTCTCCAGATTGACTCAGCTCCAGGTAAGGTCAGAAACTTCTCCAGCACACAAACCTTCAGTTTCCCCAGTGGGAGGGGGTGTATTCGGGAGAGGACGATGTCATTTCCCCACTTCTGCAGTCGGGACACTCACAGTATTTGGGATGTCTCCTGGGTGCTGCAAGAGCAGTCTGCTTCCTTCAGAGGGTCCGTGGGTCCTCTCTGGATTTCTAGTTCATTCTTGCAATCAATCTGGAGCTAAAATTCATGATGTGGGCCTCTGCCCATTGCTCTGTCCATCCGAATTGGAGCTACAATCTATCCTGCCTCCCATCTGCCATGATCTCTTGTTATTTTTGAATGTTGTAAATATGTTATTTTGTTTGGGTAATGACTAGCATCTATTGGTAGTAGGTTCTTACATAATCTGGCTTTAGTCTCCTTCTCCTACCTCATTTTACACTACTCGTCTTTCACTCATTTTAATTCTATCTTCATCAGCCTCTTCATTATCAGCCATGATCTCTTGTTATTTTTGAATGCTGAAAATTCCTTTACTTTGCTTGAGCAATGACTGGCATCTATTGGTAGCAGGTTCTTACATAATCTGGCTTTAGTCTCCTTCTCCTACCTCATTTTACACTACTCATCTTTTACTCATTTTAATTATATCTGCATCCACCTCCTTGCTATCTTTATGAAGGTTGAACTTATTACAGCTTTGGGCTTTTACAGAGGTACTGGAAGCAATTTCTGGTTTGCTCCTTCACTTCTTTAAGGTTTAGGCTCTGATATTACTTCCTCAGAGAGGCCTTCTATCAATAGCTCATCTAAAATACTTTCCACAATATTATCATTTTCTGTACCCAAGTTTCCCTTCACAGCACTTATCATTTATATATATATATACACACACACACATACACACTCAATTGTGTATATATACTCAATTATATATACATATATATATAGTTGAGATAAATTTGTAAGTAACTTTAAAACATGTACTCTTTTAGACTCTATATTCCTATACTCCTCTTATTCACTAAAGACTAAACTCTCTGAATTTCTTGAATGTTATCACCTTATTCAGCACCGTGTCTTTCATGAATAGAATCATGCTCAGCAAATATAATGTGGGCAACAAACATTTGGTGAATGATAGGGTAAAAGAAAGTCCTCCAAAATCTTTCTTGTATAGTTCACCCATAGTTTCAATTGGGGGAAATTTCAGAAGCAGTGCTGATTTCTACTCTAATGGGAACCCACCTTTGACTCAGAAGATGTGCTAGCAAAATTCTAAGAAAGACCCCACAATTTCTAGCACCTGCTCTACACACACCTTCCCCCAGTTCTTCAGTCAAACAGTAATCTAGGTGTTGTTGTGAAGAGATTTTGAAGATATAATTAGACCACAAATGAGTTATTCTTTTTTAAAACCTTTTATTTTAGGTTCAGGGGTACATGTGAAGGTTTGTTATGGAGGTAAACTCATGTTACAGGCATTTGTTTTACAGATTATTTAATCATCCAGGTATTAAGCCCAGTACCCAGTACTTATCTTCGTCGCTCCTCTCCATGCTCCTAGCCTCCACCCTCAAGTAGACCCTAGTGTTTGTTGTTTCATTTTTGGATTCATGGGATCTTATAATTTAGCTCCCACTTGTAAGTGATAACGTGGTATTTGGTTTTCTGTTCTTGCATTAGATTGCTAAGAATAGGTCTTCAGCTCCATCCATGTTCCTGCAAAAGACATGATCTTGTTTTTTATGGCTGCCTACTTATTCTGTTGTGTATATGTACCACATTTTCTTTATCCAATCTGTCATTGATGGGCATAGGTTGATTTCATATCTTTGCTATCCTGAATAGTGCTGCAATGAACATTTGCATGCATACGTCTTTACAATAGAATAATTTATATTATTCTGAGTATATATCCAGTAATGGGATTGCTGGGTCAAATGGTAGTTCTGTTTTTTAGCCTTTAGGAATCCACACTGCTTTCCACAATTATTGAACTAATTTACATTTCCATCAACAATGTGAAATACATAATCTTATTGTTTTATATGTCTGCATAGTGTTCCATCATGCATATGTATCACATTTTTAAAATTCAGTCTACCATTGATGGGCATTTAGGTTGATTCCATGTCCTTGCTATTGTGAGTAGTACTGCAATAAACATATGTGTGCATGTGTTTTTATGATAGAAAAATGTATGTTCCTTTGGGTATGTACCCAGTACTGGGATTGCTGGGTTGAAAAGTATTTCTGTTTTTAGGTATTTGAGGAATTACCACACTGTTTTCCACAATGGTTGAACTAATTTATACTTCCACCAATAGTGTAAAAGTGTTCCTGCTTCTCTGCAACCTCGCCAGCATCTGTTGTTTTTGACTTTTTAATAATCACCATTCTGAATAGTGTGAGATCTCACTGTGGTTTTGATTTGCATTTCTCTAACAATCAGTAATATTGAACTTTTGTTCATATGTTTGCTGGCTGCATGTATGTTGTCTTTTGAAGTGTCTGTTCATGTCCTTTGCCCAGTTTTTAATGTTTTTTTCTTTCATAAATATGTTATGTACGTTATGGATACTGGATATTAGACCTTTGTCAGATGCATAGTTTGCAAATATTTTCTCCCATTCTGTAAAGTATCTGTTTATATTGTTGATAGTTTCTTTTGCTGTGCAGAAGTTCTTTAGTTTAATTTGATCCCATTTGTCAATTTTTGCTTTTGTTGCAATTGCTTTTGGTGTCCTTGACATGAAATCTTTGCCCATTTCTATGTCCATGATGGTGTTGGCTAGGTTGTCTTTTAGGATTTTTACAGTTTGGAGTTTTACGTTTAAGTCTTTAATCCACCTTGAGTCGATTTTTGTATATGGTTTAAGGAAGGGGTTCAGCTTCAATCTTCTCTCTATGTCTAGCCAGTTATCCCAGCACCATGTATTAAATAGGGAGTCTTTTCCCCATTCCTTATTTTTGTTAGCTGTGTCAAAGATCAGATCGTCATAGGTGTGTGGCCTTAATTTTGAGGCTCTCTATTCTGTTCCCTTAGTCTATGTGCCTGTTTTTGTAACAGTATCATGTTGTTTTGGTTGCTGTACCATTTTTACTTCCTATCCATGAGCATGGGATGTGTTTCTATTTGTTTGTGTCTTCCGATTTTTTGGGGCAGTGTTTTATAATTTTTATTGTAGAGATCTTTTATCTTCTTGGTTACCTGTATTCCTAGGTATTTTATTCTTTCTGTGGCATTTGTGAATGATATTGCCTTTCTAATTTGGTTCTTGGCTTGGCTGTTGTTGGTATATAGGAATGCTGGTGATTTTTTGTCCATTGATTTTGCATCTTGAAAGTTTGCTGAGATTGTTTATCAGCTGAAGGAGATTTTGGGCCAAGACTATGTGGTTTTCTAGATATAGAATTATGTCATCTGCAGCCAGATAGTTTGACTTCCTCTCTTCCTATTTGAATGTTCTTTATTTCTTTCTCTTGCCTGATTGCTCTGACTAGAATTTCCAGTAATATGTTGAATAGGAATAGTGAGAGAAGGCATGCTTGTCTTGTGCTGCTTTTCAATGGAATGCTTCCAGGATTTGCCAATTTATTAGAATGTTGGGTTTGTCATATATGGCTCTTATCATTTTGAGGTATATCATTTTGTAATGGTTAATATTGAATGTCAACTTGATTGGATTGAAGGATGCAAAGTACTGTTCCTGGGTGTGGCTGTGAAGGTGTTGTCAAAGGAGATTAACATTTTGAGTCAGTGGACTGGTAGAGGAAGACCTACCCTCAATCTGGGTGGGTATCATCTAATCAGATGCCAGCATGGCTAGAATTAAAAAGCAGGTGAAAGAACGTGAAAGGGCTAGACTTGCTGAGTCTCCTGGCTTTCATCTTGGTCACGTGCTGGATGCTTCCTGCCTTCGAACATCAAACTCCAAGTTCTTCAGCTTTCGGACCTATGAACTTACACCAGTGATTTGCCAGGGACCCTCAGGCCTTAAGCCACAGACTGAAGGCAGCACTGTTGGCTTCCCTACCTTTTACGTTTAGGGACTCAGACTGGCTTCCTTGCTTGCAGTTTGCAGATGGCCTATTGTAGGCCTTCACCTTGTGATAATGTGAGTCAATGCTCTTTAATTAACTCCCCTTCATATATACACCTCTCTTATTAGTTCTTTACCTCTAGAGAACCCTGACTAATGCACCTTCATTTCCTAGTTTATTGAGAGTTTTTAATATGAAAAGGTTTCGAATTTTATCCAAAGCCTTTTTTGCATCTATTGACATATCATGTGGTTTTTGTCTTTAGTTCTGTTTATCTGATGAATCAAATTAATTGATTTTTGTACATTGAACCAACTTTGCATTCTGGGGATGAAGCCTACTTGATCGTAGTGGATTAGCTTTTTGATGTGCTGCTGGATTTGGTTTGCAGGTCTTTTGTTGAGAATTTTTGCATCAATGTTCATTGAACATATTGGCCTGAAGTTTTCTTTTTTTGTTGTGTCTCTGCTAGGTTTTGGTATCAGAATGATGCAGCTTCATATAATTAGTTGGGGAGGAATCCCTCCTCCTCAAATTTTTAGAATAGTTTCTGTAGAAATGATATAGCTCTTCTTTGTATATCTGGTAGAATTTGCCTATGAATATGGATCCATCAGATACTGGACTTTTTGTTTGTTTGTTTGGTAAGCTATTTATTACTGATTCAATTTTGGAGTTCATTATTGGTCTGTTCTCTGAATCAATTTCTTCCTAGTTCAATCTTGTGAGGGTGTATGCCTCCAGAAATTCATCCATATCCTCTAGGTTTTCTACTTTGTGTGCATAGAAGTGCCTGTAGTAGTTTCTGATGGTTATTTTTATTTCTGTGAGATCAGTGGTAATATTCCCTTCATTATTTATAACTGTGTTTATTTGCATCTTCTCTCTTTTCTTCTTTATTTTGTCTAGTTAGCAGTCTATCTATCTTATTAATTTTTTCCAAAAACTAACTCCTGGATTTGTTGATCTTTTGAGTGATTTTTCATGTCTTGATTTTCTTCAGTTCACTTCTGATTTTCATTATTTCTTGTCTTCTGCTAGCTTTGGAGTTGATTTGCTCTTGCTTCTGTAATTCTTTCAGTTGTGGTGTTAGGTTGTTAATTTGAGAAATTTCTAACTTTTTGATGTGGGAATTTAGTGCTATAAATTTCCCTCTTAACACCACCTTCACTGTGCCCCCAAAATTCTAGTATGTTGTACCCTTGTCCTATTAGTTTCAAATAATTTCTTGATTTCTGCCTTAATTTCATTATTTACCCAAAGTCATTTAGGAGAATGTTGTTTAATTTGCATGTAATTGCATGGTTTTGAGAGATTTCTTAGTCTTGACTTCTATTTTTATTTTGCTGTGGTCCAAGAATGTGTTTGGTATGATTTTGATTGTTTTTCATTTGCAGAGGATTGTTTTGTTTTCATTTTTGTGGTCAATTTTAGAGTATGTGCCATGTGGCAATGAGAAGAACGTATATTCTGTTGTTTTGGGGTGGAGTTCTGTAGATGTCAATCAGGTCCATTTGATCCAGTGCTAAGTTTAGGTCCTGAATATCTTGTTAATTTTCTGTGTTGATGATTTAGTACTGTCAGTGGAGTGTTAAAAGTCTACCACTATTATTGTATGGAGGTTTATGTCTCTTTATATGTCTCTAAGAACTTGTTTCATTATGAATTTGGGTGTTCATGTGTTGGGTGTATGTATATTTAGGATAGTTAGGTCTTCTTCTTGAGTTGAACCCTTTACCATTATGTAATGCCCTTCTCTTTTGTTTGTTTGTTTTTTGTTTGTTTGTTTGTTTGTTTGTTTGTTTTTTGGTTTGAAATCTGTTCTGTCTGAAATTTGGAGTGTCACTGCTGCTTTTTTTCTGTTTTCCAGTTGCTTAGTAGATTTTTCTCCATTCCTTTCTTCTGAGCAGATGGGTGTCATTGCATGTGAGATGGGTCTCTTGAAGGCAGTGTACCATTGGGTCTTGCTTTTTTATACAGCTTGTCACTCTGCCTTTTAAGTGAGGGCATTAACTTGTTTAAATTCAAGGTTACTACTGATATGTGTGGTTTTAATTGTGTAATTATGTTGTTGGCTGGTTATCGTATTGGTTTGTTTGTGTCATTGCTTTATAGTGACACTGATCTGTATGTTTAAGTGTGTTTTTGTGTTAGTTGCTAGTGGTCTTTCCTTTCTATAGTTAGTGCTCCTTTCAAGATAAGGCAGGTCTGGAGGTAATGAACTTCCTCAACATTTGCTTATCTGAAAAAGATCTTATTTCTTTTTCACATAGAAAGCTTACTTTAGCTGTTTAGAAAATTTCTGGTTGAAGTTTTTTGTTTTTTGTTTTTTTGGGGGGTTTTTTGGCTTTTTTTTTAGAATGTTTAACATAGGTTTCCAATCTCTTTTGGCTTATAAAGTTTCAGCTTATAGGTCTACTGTTAGGCTGATGGGTTTCTCTTTGTAGGTAAACTGACCTTTCTCTCTAGCTGCCTTTAACATTCTTTCATTTTGACCTTGGAAAATCTGACAATTACGTATCTTGGGATGACCTTATGTAGAATCTTGCAGGCATTCTCTGTATTTCCTGAATTTGACTGTTGGACTCTCTAGCAAGACTGGGGAAGTTTTCATGGATGATATCCTGAAATATGTTTTCCAAGTTGTTTACTTTCTCCCCATCCTCTTTAGGGATGCCAGTGACTCGTAGACTTGACCTCTTTACATAACGTCATACTTCTGAAAGTTTTTGTTTATCACATTTTATTCATCTTTTCTTTATTTTTGTGTGTCTTCTTTCAGAGAGCGAGTCTTCAAGTTCTGAGATTCTTTCCTCAGCTTGATTTATTCTGCCGTTAATACTTGATTGCATTGTAAAATTATTGTATTGTGTTATTTTCAGCTCTCACAGACCCATTGGGTGTTGTGTTTGTTTGTTTGTTTGTTTTTCACCAGCTATTTCATCCTTTAGCTCCTGCATCACTTTATTATGATGCTTAGTTTCCTTACGTTGGCTTTTGCCATCCTTCTGAATCTCAATGAGCTTTGTTCCTATCCACATTCTGAATTCTGTTTCTGTCATTTCAACCAGTTCAGCCTAATTAAGAACCCTGGTTGGAGGAATGGTGTGGTCATTTGGAGGACATAGAACACTGGCCATTTGGGCTACCGGAGTTCTTGCATTGGTTCTTTCTCATCTCTGCATGTGTACATTCCTTTAACTGCAGTACAGATTGAGTACAGTCAGTAGACTTTGCCGGATACTCACTGGATAAAGGTTTTGTGTGGGGTCTTTATTTGAAGCTGACTCCTTGTCTCTGGTTTCAGAGGGGGGCATGTTAGCAAGGTATTTTTGGTGTTGAAGCTTTGGGGTGTGACTCAGTAGGTGTCACTCAGGCATACTTGTCAGTTGGTAGACTTGCTCTGTTTTCTTCAGTTGTAGCCATGTTCCCTCTCAATGCCCTGAAAGTATGGGTTCCTCTCCCCCTTGGGTGCTGCCGTAGATGAAAGCTTGACATGCTGTGCTGTCTCCTCTCACTCTGTGGCAATCTCAGTGTTTATGCTCCTTCCCAACTTAGAGGCAGTAGAGGAAGGGAACTTAGTACTGGTTGTGGCCACGAGTCTTTTGCTTTCTCCTGGGAACTCCACCCCAGAGAGATTGCAGGTCAGCAATCAGTGCAATCAGCCCAGGATGGAGGGCTGTGGTGTGGGCCCAAGCTGGGTGTTCCCAGTCTGGTAATGAGCAGTGGGATATGTGGGGGACCCATGGGTGATGAACAGGCCTCCTCTCCTTGGGTTGACTGCACCTTGTTGGAGGTGTGGATAAGGTACTTACAGTCTTCAGTCTTTCATTAGTCTGAGAATAGGAAAGGCAGTTCGACTGCAGAGGCAGTGACAGAGGATTTCACTTGCTCCTGACGGCACTGTCCTATGGAGTTGACAAGTTGCTACTGTCTTGATAGCTCTGGCAGAGGATAGCTGGAGGCTCAAGCCTGGACAATCCACCTGGTGAGAAGATATGGGAATGGGCACCCACGTAACAGTGTGGCCACTTTCCTACAGGGCTGCTGCAGTATGCTACAGGCCAGCTCCAATCCCTAGTTGCCTTGGATTTTCCATTACCTGGAGATTACCACCAGTGAAGGCTGCAAAATGGCAAAGATGGTGGCCTGCGCCTCACTCTGGAAGCTCCTTCCCAGGAAGTAACAAGCCTGTTGTCAGCCCAAATGCACCTGTAGAAGGTGGCTGTAGACCACATTTGCAAGGTCGCACCCCGTGAGGAGTAACAGGATCTTGGACTTGCTTAAACAAGCAGTGTGGCCACACTTTTAAGAGCAGCTGTGCTGTGTTGGGGTACCACTTCTGCCCCCTGTTGACTTGGACTCTCCAAAGCCCAAAGGCTGGAACAGCAAAGTCACCCAAACAGCAAAGATGGCAGTCCACTCCTGCCTCTGGGAGCTCTGTTCTAGGGAGGTATCAAATCTCTGTTGGACAGAGAACACTGGTAGAGGTTGCTGGAGGCCTCAGTTGAAAGGTCCTGCCCAGTAAGGAACAGGTTCAGGGACCCACTTAAAAAAGCCATCTGCTCATGTTTTGGTAGAGCAGCTGTGCTGTGCTGTGCGATCCCTTCCACCCCTAGTTGGCTTGAACTCTTGAAAGCTTAAGTCACCCAAATAGCAAACACGGTGGCCTGCCCCTCCTCCTGGAAGCTCTGTCTCAGGGAGGTGTAATGCTGCTACTGGTGGCTGGCTGAAATTCCAATCCAGTGGGTCTGATCCTGTGAGGTCCCGTGGAAGTGGAGCCTGCAGACTGTCCATGCTCGGTCTTCTGGATTCAGTCCCTTTCTTAAGGATATGTACAGGGATCTACCCTCCTGCTTTGCAGCTACTTTTGCCCAGAAGCCCAGAAAGCCTGAGCATCTAAGGCTCCCTGATCTTTGCATGTGCCTGAATGGCTCCTTTGCCGAGACTCCACGGTAGCTCTGTGTGTCACACTGAAGGCCCTGGTGGAGTGGGTTCACAAGGGGATCTCCTGACTGGAGGGCTGCAAAGATTCACGGAAAAAGCATGGCTTCCCAGGGTCGCACATCCGCTCACTGCTTCTCTGGGCAGGGAGGGTTCTTCTTGCTCCGTGTCACTCCCGGGTGGTCCATTGTCCTGCCTTGCTTTTCTCCATTCTTTGTGGGTTGAGTTGTTCCCTTGATTACTCCCAATGTGAGTAGATTGATGTTTCAGTTGAACTGCTGTATGTACTCGCCCCTTTCCGTCCTCTCTGTGAGAGCCACACACACTAACTGCTTCTAGTCAGCCATCTTGGCCACCTCTTACCAAGTTATTCTTTTTTTGTTTTTCCTTGAGATAGAGTTTCCTTCTGTCACCCAGGCTAACGTGCAGTGGCCGGATCTCAGTTCACTGCAACCCCTGCCTCCCAGCTTCAAGCAATTCTCCTGCCTCAGCCTCCCAAGTTATTGTTAAGATAGTGAAATCCCCCTCCAGCGACCCTGACCCAATCAGGTGAGTCCTCAATATGGACAAGTTTGTCCTGTTGAGAGAGACTTTAAGCACAAGAGGAAACTAAAGTGAGGAGCATTCTCTGTTGCTGGACTTGAAGAGGGAGAACGTCATGTGACAAAAAGTAGTTCAAGGTCAGGTGCGGTGACTTATGCCTGTAATCCCAGAAGTTTGGGAGGCTGAGGTGGGCAGATCACCTGAGGTCAGGAGTTCAAGACCAGCCTGGCTAACATGGTGAAAACCCATCTCTGTTGAAAAAACAAAAAGCCAGGCATGGTGGCATGTGCCTATAATCCCAACTACTCTGGAGGTTGAAGCAGGAGAATAACTTGAACCCAGGAGGCAGAGGTTGCAGTGAGCTGAAATCGTATCACTGCACTCCAGCCTGGGTGACACAGTTAGACTTAAAAAAAAAAAAAAAAAGTAGTTCATATGCACATTAAATATTGAGAAACATTGATGTATTGAATGTATGTGGGGTTAGAATTAAAGGATGAGCAATGTCCTGGAAGGCTGGACTTTCTGTGGTGATAAAAATTAGAGGGTGGAGGGGGAAGCTTGGTTGGTTGCAGGGCAGATAGTGGGAAAAATGCAATCCTTTCAGGGCAGAAGAATTGGGAGGACGGAGCCCTGACAAGAACTGGGAGTTGGGGAGACCCACCAAGAGTGCAGAGATGAGGGCAGTTACTGAACTCCTCTTAGGGCCTACGGGGGACAGTCTGTCTCTGCACTTGATGGCCCTTTCAACAGGTAAGAAGATTTAAATAGATTCACATGTTCAACATGGATTTCTCTGAGAACATAAAACTATTTTGTTTAAGATGAGCAAGTTGGAAAATAATATATTTGATGTAATCGCATGTATGTAACTTATTAAATGGAAATACAAAAAATTTTGGTTATATATATATTTTTAAAAGATTAAATGTGTATAAGAGAGCAGTAAAATGCTGTGAGATCCATTATGCATGGGGAAGGAGAGAATTAGTTGTACGATATGAGGGAGATTTGCTCTAACTATACCTGGAATTATTTTCTTTTAACAAAAACTATATATAAAATTATATATATATATATTTTTAAATGAAGCCCTTTATTCAATATATATAAATATATATAACCATAATTTTTGTATTTCCATTTGATAAGTTATATACATGCAGTTACATCAAATATATTCTTTTCCAACTTGCTCATCTTAAAAAAATAGCTTTATGTTCTGAGAGAAACAACAGCAAATTCATATATATATGAATTCATATATATATGAATAAAGGGCTTCATTAAAAAATTTGGAAAAAAAATATAGCATTCATTAATTGTGGGTGGCAGGTGCACATCTATATGTCATACATATATCATTATTTAAAAATGGAAGTACTAGAATAATTTCAAATAAAAGTTGACATGTACAAAAATATCTATGAAACTTGTATACCTAGCTTCACCCATTAGCATATAAAGAACCTCTCTGACTTCCCAATTTGAGATTACAACAACTCCAAATCCCATCTGTGCTGATCAGATATCTGTCCATCTGTCTACTGGTATGTCATATTCCAGTAGAATCAAAATTTAGAAGAACCTCCTTGAGATCAACAGAAGTCACAACCACTCTTAGGTCCTGCTGTTGTTCCTGCTGCTGCCCTCATATTCTAGTCAGTGTGGACACACTGTCTTTCCACTAAGCCTGATTTACCAATATAACGAGTTTCCGGCCGTGTTCTGAGTCTGTATTCTTTACTGTGGCCTCACGATGGTATACACATTTCTGTAAGTCATTAGGAAGTTGGGTCTTCATTGTTAAGGCTCCCAGGTATACACGTTCAATAAATGTTTATGTCTCTTCTCCTGTTAATCAGTCTGCCTCATGCCAGTGAGGCAGTGAACCTTTCAGGGCCTATGTGGTCAGGTAAGACCTCATGAAGATGTATTATTTGAGTTGAAAATAAAAAGACGAAGTGCAAGTCCTCCTTCAGTGTGCTGGGAAATGCACTCTTAGCAGAGGGAAACGCAAGTGCAAATGCCCTGAGGGGAAAGGTGCTGTGTTTAAGAAGCAAAATATCCTATGACTGGAGACTTGTGCTAGAGGTAGACGATTGTGTATTATAAGGCCAAAAATCTAGTCAAGGTCAAAAATCATAAGAATTGTTAGCTTTAAATCAGAGATTCTGATTTTATTGGAAGGGCAATAGAAAGCCATTGAGGGATTTTTAGCAGAGGAATTAAATAATCTCATTTATGTTTTAAAAAGCTCATATTGGCTGAGGAATAGATAATGGATTGGAAAAAAGTAAACAGAAAAGTAAATCTATTACCAATCCTTGCATAATGGAACACAGAGATACGTTATCTAGATAGTATTTCTAAAATAATATTGCACTGGGCAGGTGGTAACTGTCAGGGGATGGATGGCAGAAAGTATTAATAGAAGCACCTTCAGGATCTAAAGGACATAGGCTGGTGGTCCCAACAAACACCATGATTTACCAGTTTGATTCCTGCAGAAACCAAACACATCCCAAAGGAAGATATTAAACTGCCACTACAAACTACAAAGTAATAGTAGCCACAATTGTAGCCACCATGCCAAATATGGAATCCTTGCAAAAGCACATTAGCACAGTCTAAGGTACATATACTTAGCCATTGATTTATTGAATACACTCTTTTCTATTAGCAGAAAAAGCAGTTCTGAAACAACTCACATTCACAAGGCACGAACAACAGCAAATGTTTCAAGTTTTGTCTCACAATTATGTTAACTGTCCCCAACCTCTGTTAAAATACAGTCCAAGGAAATCTAGATTATCTGTGCATCTCACTCAACATCACATGATGTGAGTGAGTGATCTCATGCTAACTGATGAATGACTAAGAAGTAGCTAGTGTAATTGTGGCAGGCCAGGACTCCATTAGCAACCAGGGTAGTCATCCTTCACCACCACCTTAGTGTAAATCTGATGAGTGTATAACTTAAGCCTTAAAGAACTGGGGAAACTGGTGCCTTACTACAAAGGCTAGAATGTAAAACAAGTCCATTAAGACCCCATCTGGGCTTTCTCAGACATTAGAGTTTAATTAATATAGTGGAGGCATTCTTGCACACCTTGTACGAAGACCAGCTTTAGATTAAGTAATTGTTCCTAGGCTCTGAAGTAATTTCCAGATCTGGACCCTAGTTAAAGATTAGACAGAGTGAAACATTTCAGTTTGTAGGTGCTTTCCCACATATAGACATATGGTTTGAATGTATTATAAGCACTGGAGAAAAACTTGTAACTGAGTTGGTCTGGTGAGTTATTCTGGCTTTCACCCTGTAACCAGTTGCAGAAACTCCCTTCTTCCCCAGTCTGTTTGCATCTTATTATTGAACCATGAGAATAAGCAACTGGACCCCAGTTCTGTCTGGGAACATAACAGCCTGACAGGTTTTTCTTGCCCACTGTTCCAAAACAGTCAATGCATTGAGCATAGCAGGTGTTGCAGCCCAGAGTTACATAATCACGAGTCCAGGCAAGTGAGGAGAATGGGAGATAATTCTCAAATCTGCCTCCCCAAGAACTTGGAGGTGAGGTTTTTTTTAAGGACAGTTTGGTGGGCAAGGGGCTAGAGAATTTGATTTGCTGCTTGGTTAGGACAAAATCATAGGGGCATCAAAATTGCCTTCATGCACTGAGTCAGTTTCTGGGTTGTCACAGGAGCAGTTGAGTCAGTTTTTCGATATGGATCATGAGTCTGGTTGGCATCTGCTGGCCCAAAGAATGCAAACTCTAAAAAATATTTCAAACACCAGTCAGGTTTTTCAATAGCAATGCTGTCTCTAGGGGCAATTAGGGAAATTACAAATCTTGTGACCTCTGACTACATAACTCCTTAGCAGTAAATCTATTAGGAGACAATGACTAGTTATTATTTAACTATGCCTAGCATTAGCAGAATTCAGGATCTTACCATAATGCTAAAATTATGGCCTTTCATTAGCTTTACAGGGAGTGACTTCATACCTGAATAAGGAAGAGGTTAGTTTTGGGAAGAGACTACATCATTCTTGCTTTAAAGTTAAACTATAAACTAAATTCTTCACATATTAGCTTGTCCTACATATGGACTGGGCAAAGGCAGTTCCCTTGCGAGGTTAGAAACAAGATAGAGTCAGCTATGTTAGATGGCTCTAACTGTTACAATTTTTGAAAGGCAGTTTCAATAACATGTCAGAAACCTTAGTGAACATGTGCACTTCTGAGTGAAGGAGATGAATCCTACTAAGATTCAATGGCCTCTCATATCATTATAATGTTTAGGGTACATAGGTTAGGTATATGCTGAGACATCTTAGCCAACATAAAAAGCAAATTATTGCATCTCTCACGTACCGCCACAGAGAAGGAATCATTCTACCTGGTAGACTTCTTCAGGATCTGGAAACAGCATTTTCCACACTTGAGAATATTGCTATGACCTATAATTTAATCACATAGAAGGCTGACAGATTTGATGGTGACCCAGAACAGAAAAGGGCTTTTCAGAGATCTAGACTATGATGTAAGCAGCCCTGCCACGAGTGGGTTCTGTCCAGATTGAGTCCTAAGGTTAAGCATGGCTTATATGGCACATGGTGTCAGATGAATGCAGTACATCAATGGCTAAGCACGAGCAAGACAAGAAAGCACAAGCAAGCTGCATGAGCAAGCATCTCAGAGCCCTGTGAACTCCTCACTGCTGCACCATTGCCAACTCTCTTGGGCTCACACCAACGGCCCTGTGAGAGAGCCACAACCATATGAAGGAGGAGAAAATACCCCTAGCTTAGCTCATGGATGATTTACTTAGATATGTGGATGCAAGGTAAAAATAGTCTGTAACTGCATT
>NW_012115155.1:4898185-4920960 GCF_000951035.1 Colobus angolensis palliatus | reverse complement strand
AAAAGGGCTTTTCAGAGATCTAGACTATGATGTAAGCAGCCCTGCCACGAGTGGGTTCTGTCCAGATTGAGTCCTAAGGTTAAGCATGGCTTATACGGCACATGGTGTCAGATGAATGCAGTACATCAGTGGCTAAGCACGAGCAAGACAAGAAAGCACAAGCAAGCTGCATGAGCAAGCATCTCAGAGCCTTGTGAACTCCTCACTGCTACACCATTGCCAACTCTCTTGGGCTCACACCAACGGCCCTGTGAGAGAGCCACAACCAAATGAAGGAGGAGAAAATACCCCTAGCTTAGCTCATGGATGATTTACTTAGATATGTGGATGCAAGGTAAAAATAGTCTGTAACTGCATTACCTCCTCTCTCAGGAGTGACTTTAAAGTAGACTGGTAAAGAATTGCTCCCAGTGGGCAGATCTTCAAGCAGTATAACTGGTCATTATTGTGTGTAGGAAACGGAACAGCCGGGGATTAGAATTATGTGTGAATTCATGAGCCATGACCAATGGACTGGACAAAGGGCCAGGTGCCTGCATGGAGAAAGATTAGAGACTAGGGACAAGGAGATCTGAATGGAGACAGATATACGGGAGTGAGCGTAATGTTTGAAGATCTTTGAATCCCACATTATTTCCCAATAGCAATCATTCACCGTGGAAGAAACAATAAACCATCAATCAACAAATGGTTTAATCCAGTTAATGTCAGCCAGCCTCTGATATTGGGCCTCTTTGCCAATTTGGCATGATAGCAACAAGAATAAAACAGCCAAATTGGCAAAGATGGAGATTATGCATGGATCCCACTGAATTAACTCCTAATCACAAATAATCCAGCTTCATTCTATCTTGCTCCCAGATATAATTTCCTCTTATAATCATTGACACTGAGCGTATTCATTTCCTACTGATTGATTTTACCCTCACCCAGAGGAAAGTAGCCCAGCCCTGTGAACCATTACAAAATAAATCAACATACGGGTTCACATTGTGTATCTAAATAAACATCTTACAAGTGGACTAGGAAAATCCCACTGGGATTCAGGAATGAGAATCCTTTATTGTTAGAGAAGGCAGAATGAGAAATTAGCAATTTAATTAGATGTTCAATAACTTGAGAGCATATTTTTTAAGTTCGTGTGGATTTTATTGTTTAAAATTTGTGCCCTGATTCTGAGTAAGAGCGTGACTGATGAATGTGTTTTAAAGTATTTCTGAGACCGTAATTGTGACTATTTTCAAAACATCCAAATCTTGACTAGGTCTCTTCAGAACTCTTTGACTTTAGGCAAAAGAAATAATCAATTTCTCAATATGAATGAGTAACCAACAAAAGCCCAGTGAGACCTTCTGATTGTCTCAAAATGGAAGAAATTAATTACTTTATACCTAATTTCCAATCTAGTTTGTTCCTAACTTAAGCCGATAACTCCTTCAGCTACTTAAAATCATGCTTCCAGTTGCCAAAGTAGTTATGGTTTTCTCTTTCATTTTTTAAAAATGATGGGTGTTCAAATGATTGCTACCTGAATGATAACAAACACTCTAAGAGTAGAGAAGGTGGTTAATTCTGAGATGGTCTCTATATATGAGTTCATTTGAATCAGACCATTCAGTAAATCAATCAATATCCTTCCCCAATGTCTTCATATGTTAATATCCCTCCAGGTCCGCATGGCAATTTTTATTTTACAGCATGCTGTCAAAAAAAAAAAAAAAGAATTCCTAAGATGTGTATCAACAGTAACTATACTTTAGAAGAATAACTTATGCTTCAGTAGGCAAACTTCCCCTTTGCAGGCCAGGGCCATGACATGAAGTGAGTAGTGGTTATGAAGCTTATTAGCTCAAATGGGATCCCTAAGTAAAAGAGGAACTAGCTTCAATGCAGACTTCCTAAAATGTATGAGCAGGAGACCCATAATTGGTTTTCCTATTTCCATTTGCCAACTGAACATCCCTGGATGACTCACAAGTGCCTTTCCAAAACTGAAAAATTTAGTCCTTATCACTTATTTCTTCTACCTGCCTCCTCGTAACCAAATGGCCATCAAATCTCACCATACTATACTACTTTTGTTCATAAATTCTCTCCTCCTAACCATCCACTTACCTTTACCTTTCTAGTCTCTTTTTTAAGGCAACAATTTATTAGTCAGACTTGTCTTTGTATATTTAGTCTCTGTTCTTTTGAGAACTTCCCTTGCACAGCTGATTGGATTCTCTTTCCGAAACAGTAATTTCTTGTGTCATTTCCTGTTTGGAAATGCACCAGTGACCTCCTATCACCCATAAAACTGGGAACAGTATGAAGGGTTCTTGGCAATAAGACCTCACCTGATTGTCAGCCTCAATTTTGTTGGTTCTTGGTTCTTACAAGGACTGTCTATGTTCCAGCAGGACAAGATGGTTTCACTGACCAAATGTCCCTGGCCTTTAATGCCTGTATGTCTTTGTATGAGGGGGTAGGGGGTCTGCAGTTCTTTTCCACTCTTTCCATCTACGTCTTTCAACAACCTTCTGGCATGTGAGGGCTTCCTCAATACCCACAAATAGACTCTTTCTTCTATGTTTTGGTAGCACTTTGCATTTGCCGTTATTAGAGGAATCATCACAATTCCTTGAGAGAGAATAAAGCTTTCATGAGAAAATTGATAACAGTTAAGACAGAGTATCTAGCACTTTCTGAATAAGTATTTTTTGAATGAGCAAATATATGAGTAAAAGAATTATTGCCACAGGCCTCCCCTCTTTTTCTTCTGCCTCTCCCAACTCAACGATGATATAAGTAAGATTAAGCTGAAATCTTGGGTGGTTTGTATCTGGGCTCTCTGTACTTTTGTTTCAGCAAGACATGTTATCTTTCCTTACCCAGGCCAGTAGTTGATTTTTTTCATATGTTCTCTCCAAATAATCTCCTCAATGCTCACAGCTACCTAAATTTCCCTATTTGTTTCAGAAAAAAATCCCTCTGATAATTATTAAATTAAATTATAATTAAAAACTACATTATCAAATGTTAAAATATGCCTTCAAGAACTATAGACATTTAAAATTCTTAAATATTTGCTTCATAGTTTCAAATTAGAAAAAAAATAAAACTAATTTAAGTTTTTATGTAGTATCATACTCTGTGTCATTCCTGTTTTATTCTTCTCCCTTGTTCTCTTCCCACTGCTCAGCCCTGTCAGAAGCAGCCTGCATCATGACTGCATTTCATAGCTTTACACACACACAGACAGACAGACACACACACACAGAGTCATTTCTGAGAAATATATGTGTGTGTGCGTGCACATGTGTGTGTGTGTATACACAGTTGGCCTTCTGTATCAATAGGTTTCACATTCCCAAAGTCAACCAATAGCAGATTGAAAATGTTTGGAAAAAATAATAAAAATAGCTTTACAACAATTAAAAATACAAATTTTAAAAATACAGTATAGCAACACCACAATCACATTGTATTAGGTATTACAAATAATCTAGAGATGCTTTAAAGTATACAAGGCAGGGAATGGTGGCTCATGCCTATAATCTCAGCACTTTGGGAAACCAAAGCAGGGGGGTCACTTGAGTCCAGGAGTTCAAGACCAACTTGGGTGACATAGCAAGACCTTGTCTCTGCAAAAAATAAAGTATGCAGGAGGAGGATGTGCATAGGTTATATACAAATACTACACCATTTTATATAAGGAACTTGAACATCCACAGATTTTGGTATAGGGTAGGGGTGTTCTGAAACCAACACCCGACAGATTCCCAGGGATGGCTGTATAGCATTGGTTTAAATTTAGTACAACCTAGTTACAAATACAGATCCTCCTCTTCATAAAATTGAAAAATTGTAAGTGGAACCGTTTTAAGTCAGGAACCATCTATATAACTTTTTAAGTGTGATTATTTTTAATTTATGTAAATAAGATCACTATAGACATTACACCACATTCAAGAGGTACTCTAATGTCTATTACTATGCAACATTCTTCTTTTTACCTGATATGTAGGATAGTAAATTGTATTCAACGTTGTATTAGTGGTTTTGAAGACCATTTAGGCCATATGTATTTCTATGTTGACAAGTATTGCTCCAATAAATATTCCATTGTACCCATGTAGAGTATATTTAGAGATTGTAAATATGTATGCACATGAACACAAACACACACCCACAGATATATATGTATAGATGTTATATATATGCATATATGTTACATATATGCACACATACATGCACATGCATATGCATAATGTATATTTTTTGCTGGTCATTTTCTATTTTAATGGATATTTAAAATTTGTTCTTCAAATGTTATACTAATTTACATTCCTATCCAAAATGCTAACGTTGTTATATACACTGTAAATATATTTTCCTAATTGATCCTGTTTGCTTTAAGTGTGTTTATGGTATCTTGCTATTTAAAAAACCTGTGATTTTAATGAAGTTAGATTACACGCTATTTCTTCTATGGTTAGCAATATTTTTTTTTCTGCCTTCTTAAATAATATATTCTCTACTTTGATGCCTTATATATTCTTCTTTATTTCTTCTAATACTTTTGATGTTACCTCTTCTGTATTTTCCTTGTAAGTTTATCTTTTATTTTTTTGCTTATAAAGTGGGGAGGATTATTTTTATTTGAAATTTTAATTCATCCAACACATGTTAGAGGGGTTTCTTCAGTTCTTGGATTATTTATCTCATTAAGACATATTTACTTTATGAAAATGTTGAACATTTTTATTGGCATATATATTATGTATGTTTCAAAAGATGCATATTAAACGTGCATCTTGATAAATTTTATTATCACTCCAATCAAGAAATATTATATCAACATAGAAGTTCTGCTCAAATTCTAAGTAATTATCACAAAAGATAAATACTTGCTAACTTTTGATACAAAATATACCTATAATTATAATTGATATAAAAATGAGTTAAACTCAATGAGTTAAAAAATTGTCAGTTGTATAAAATAAAACCAAACAAAAAATAATTAGTTTTATGCTACCTAAATTAAAAAGATCCATTTTAAAGAAGATTATTTAAAAAAAGATAAACTAGACATGTTCTAATAAAAATAGAGGGTATTATAAATGTCAATATAAGAAAGAGAAAGAAACACATAAGTTATTAGAACTCTAGATTAGTCATAATTTCATCTAAAATTAACATAAATGAGGCCAGGTGTGGTGGCTCACACCTGTAATCCCAGCACTTTGGGAGGCCGAGGTGGACAGATCTCCTGAAGTCAAAAGTTCTAGACCAGCCTGGCCAACATAGTGAAACCCCATCTCTACTAAAAATACAAAAATTAACTGGGCATGGTGTCATGTGCCTGTAATCCCAGCTACTCAGGAGTTTGAGGCCTGAGAATCGCTTGAACTCGGGTGGCAGAGGTTGTAGTGAGCCGAGATTGCACTGCTGTACTCCAGCCTGGGCGACAGAGTGAGATTGCATCTCAAAAAAAATAAAAATAAAAATAAAATTAAGTAAAAATAAATAAAGAAAACAGACATAAATGGAATCATGTTGTCTGTATTCATCTCTGCTTATGCTGCTGGATATGACAGTTCTTTGTCTATTTTCATTGCTTTATAGTATTGCATTGTATGAATATACTAAAAATTTTTTATCTGTTCTAGTGTTTGTAAACATTTGGATTGTTTACACTTTAGAGTCCGATGAACATTGCACCTATGAAGATTACTGTGTATATATTTTTGTGAACATAAGCATAACATTCTGTTGGGCATATACCTGACAGTGGAACTGCTGGGTTCTACAGTATGCAAGTGTCTACCTTTAGTGGATCTGTAAAAGAGATTTTTGAGGGACTGTACCAATTTCTCTCCCACCAGTAAGATACGAGAAATTTTGATAGTAAAAAGATTTATTTTATTTTATTTTTAATTGTATTCACTCTAATATGCAGGTATTAGCATCAGGTCATAGTTCTAGAATAATTAGTGATGCCAAGCACATTGTCACATTTACCAGCAATTTTGACAGACTTATTGTAAAGTGTCTTTTGTCCAGTTTTAAAATTGTTTTGTCTGCCTTTGCCTTGGCATTGCTAGAAATTCAGAAATCTTCTCTCTCCTATGCTTTGACTCTCACAGTCTTCATTGTATATTTTTATGAGCAGAATGTCATTTTAGCATAATTCAATATATCAGTAATTTTCTTTATGGTTAGAACTTTTTATGTCCAGTTTAGTAACAAAACAACTTTGCTTACCCCGAGATTATAAAACTATGATCATATATTATCTTTTATAACTTCATTGCTCTGCCATTCATATTAGATTTACAATTCACCTAAAATTGATTTCTACATATGGTGCAAAATAGAAGATTCATTTTTCTATATGAATATTTAATTGATACAGCATAATTTGTCAAAAAGTCTATTTTTTCCTTTTATTGTTCTATCTGTGTATTTTTACACTAATTCTACCCTGTCTTCCTTACCAGAGTATCATAATAAACACAACACCTTCACAAGTATAAGTTGTCCAGTTCTTCTTCAAGACTGTTTTGCTTGTCCTAGGTCATTTGCATTTCCCTGTATAGTACAGATTCAGTATGAAATTTTTCAGCAAAAAAGGCAGCTTAGATTTTCATTATGATTGTAGTAAATCAATAGATCAATTTAGGGAAAATCACAACTTAATTTCACTGAGTTGTTTATTGCTTAACATAGAATATGATTTTATATATTTAAGTCTTTTGTATATTCTGTCAGTAATATTTTGTAGTTCTTGTTAATACCTTTTAAATGTTTTTCAGCTTTTTTTTTAGAGTTATATTATGGTATTATAAGTTGCATCCGATTTTGAAATTTTATCTTATAGTTATTTGTGGCATTATACATACAAAAATTATCTCCTTTATCGATCTTGAGTACAATGATCTTACTAAATTCACTCAGTAGTTCTCAAAATTTATCTATACATTTGTTTATACTTTCTAAGCACACATTCAAGTCATGAGTGGGTACTAAATTACAACAAGTGACCTTTTAGCAAATGTTGAAATGATCAGATGTAATCTCTCATTTATTTTGCTACTATGGTAAATTAAATTGTTCAATTTTTAAATATTGAGCCAACTTTGTGTTCCTGGAATAAAACCAATTTGTTTTTGGTGTATCATCCTATTAATATATCCCTGGAAATAAATAACTAGTATGTCCAGGATTGTTTGCATCTACACTTATAAGAAAGACAGGTCAGCAATTCTCATTTCTTATAATGTCTTAACTGGTTTGGGCTTCAGTTTTGTTCTTATCTCACAAAAGTGATTGAGTAATTTTTCTTCATTAATCAGGTATTCATTTTTTAAATAGATATAGGACTATTTAGAACTTCTATTTCTTCTGGTGTATTTTTTAGTAACTTGCACTTTCGGGAGATTTTATCCATCTCATCTAAGTTTCCAAATTGATTCATATATAATGATTCATAATCTCTTATTAACTTTTTATGTATGTGTATTGTGATATGGATGATTTGTGCATTATACATGCTTTGTCTGGTTATTCTTTCTAGCAGTTTATCAAATGTATTTGTTTTCTCAAAAGACCAACTCTTTGCTCTGTTCATTTTCTCAGTAGTGTATTTACTTTGTCTATGAATAATTTTAACTTTTTTTCTTTACAGTTAGTTTGATGTTTGTTTACTAACATTACTAATATAGTTCTTCTCTTCTGCTCTTTTTTAAAAGAAATAGGATCTTTTTTTTTCGTATAGTACTTTTTTTAGCTCTATTGATATGTGTGGTAGGCAGAATAAGTAGTCCCCGAAAGTTGGCCACGTCCTAATCTGTGGAAACTGTAAACATAT
This sequence comes from Colobus angolensis palliatus, assembly GCF_000951035.1. Lineage (NCBI taxonomy): Eukaryota > Metazoa > Chordata > Mammalia > Primates > Cercopithecidae > Colobus > Colobus angolensis. Next base: position 4,913,105 of record NW_012115155.1, on the reverse strand, counting down.
TACCTTACATGGCAGAAAGACTTTGAAAATGTGATTAAATTGAGGATATTGGAATGGAGAGACCATTCTGAATTATGTGCATGGACGCAAAGGCTCTTATAAGGAAAAGAAGGAGGCAAAAGAGTGAGACAAGGAGATGTGGCCATGAAAGCAGAAGTCACAGAGGTTAAAAGATGCACTGCTGGCTTTGAAGATGGAGATAGGAGCAAAAACCTAAGAAGTCCAAGTAGAACTGAGAGGCTGAAATGGGTAAGAAAAGGAATTCTACCCAAGCGTATTCCCAAAATACCAGTCCTGCCAACACCTGGACTTTGGCCCAGTGAGAATGATTTTGGACTTCTGACCTCCAGAACTATAAGATAACAAATCTGGGTTATTTTTAAATTACTAAATTTGTGGTAATTTGTAACAGCAGTATGGAAAAACTAATAAAGCATGTTTCAACACTTTGCTGCTGTTAAGATTTTATTTTGAACCTTACTTTTTTAAACTACACTATTGTTTTCCTCAGCTGCAACCTTAGTGGTCCTTCCCAGATGGGTGGATAACATGCTTTTACAGTCTTTATATTTCTTAGATGCCTTCACTCTGACACCCACCATATAGTATAATGGTATAACTCTCGTAGAGGATTCTAAACCGAATACTTTAAAGGTAGTAGTTTATTGACCTTATTTATGTTTAGTGATAAAAGTCTATTGTCAATGTAATTGCTATTACTTTGTGGAAAATATGCCTTCTTCCCCCTCTGGTAGACATTAAATTTATTTACTCTTTGTCTTTGGTATTAGCAGATATTTCCTCTCTCCTTTTTAAAGGCAATTGTATTTTTAACATAAAATATATTTTAATCTGTCTGCCAGTTGTGTTTGGAACAAATAAAAAAAGTTTTCTTTTGTTTGGTTGGTTTTTAAAATGCCCTCCCAGTTATATGTACCTAGAAGTGCCTTAGAGATACTTAAATAAGAAATGGAATAGCTGTATTAGCATGTCTTACAGTATGACAGTTATTTAAACACATCGCCTGTTAGTTTAATGCATTTGTGCATTCTTAGGTAACTGGCAAATTGCCTTATTTGCAATGTTTCAAACTTTTGTTAGTATATCTTATTTTGTACTAATGTTTTCCCTCTATCATTTTTTCTAAAGGCTAAATACTTCAATATCTAGGTAAAATACATATCAATGATTAAGTTTACAATTCTAGTAAGTTTATTTAAGTTGTAGTGACAGAGACAGGACTCTTAAGATATATTATACCACAGTTGATTATAAAGAAGATTATATCCTTTAAGAAGAAAAGTGGAGAAGGTGAAAGAAAGCAAACAAAATGCTGTATTTTCAACCCCAGGCGTGGTATTCACATTTTCTAAATTTTTCTATAAAATGTAGATAATATCGACTTTGCAAAATTGTTTCGATATTTAAATAAAATAACTAAGTGAAGTAATTAAGGAAAAATAATTCTCTGCCATTAGCAAATATTCCACATATATGTTTGTATGCATACACACACACACATACACACATACACACTTTAGCTGTCCTCTCCCTGTGAAAGTTTTAAAAATAAAATTAATATTCCTTAAGTTTCATAATATTAAAAGAACAATTCTGTTTTAAAATTATAAATTTTTCACTTAACATAATGACCTCCAGTTTCATTTATCTTGTTTCAAATACCAGGATCTCATTCTTTTTTTTAATGACTGAATAGTACTCCATTGTGTGTAGTGGTTACACAGCATCAATTTATGTAAATAACATATAAGACTAATTCAAAAGTATCTTCAGTCAAAATGACCAGGACTGTTTACTGGGGCAAATGCACAGACACATTGGTCAAGGAGAAGGGATTGATCATTAGAACCTCCCTGAGTGAGGCTGCCCCCTTAAGCCCTAGACAGTATCATTCAGCTGGACTCAGCTTTGAAATGCTCCCCTTCCTCCTTGCTAGCCCTGCCAACAAAATCCTCATTCTGGCAATTGTGTCTGATGTTAGTAGTTGTGGAAAAATACTCTATACTAATCCACAGAAAAATCAATACTAATATCATGGACATCATGGACTGTAAAGTCATAAATGTGCAGTTAAAATCCTGTGTCACCTACAAACACTAAACTCCAGCTTCTAGGTCTGTTCCTCCTTCAAAAAAAAAAGAAGCAGTAGAAGAAGATAAAAACAACAGCCTTTTGCAAACACTACAAGGAATAAATCAGCTGGTGTGTGTGAGAATGGACTGTATGTGAGATGTGACTCACAGATTCACCTTGCAGACCCTATCTTAAAAGAGATAAAACACTTAGAAAACTGAGCACTGAATCTGAAACTTAGTTTGAATTCAGTACATGCACTGATCATTATTTTTAAGTAATAAGTTTTTCCATATTATAGTTAACTGTTATAAAAATATCCTCAATAAGCATAAATATCTAACATGTTTCATAAGATTTTTGGCACTTTATACAATTCAGTTTTGATAGGATGTATTGGCCACACACAATACATGGATACTGGCAACCTGTGGAAGCTAAAACTCAGACACGAAGGACAGGATGGGGAGTGTATGTGTGTGTGTGACTAAGACCTTAGAGAGTCGCTCAAATCATGTAGAGGACGAATCTTCTATTTTTTTTCCATCACACCAGTCCTTGTACTAATGCTAGCCATAACCTCCTTAACAAGTTTGTTGTAATTCACATCTTAATGACATTCAGTGCAACATTCTACAGAAATTAACAGCTCTCTCGACAAGTGGCAGCCTGCAGTTTATGTGGTACTAATATGCAGTTAAGTAGTTTGGGCTACTCAGACACCTGGCCCACATGAAACAGCTGGAAAAGCACAGCTATTAACCTTTTGCTTACAAAGAGAAGCTTTCCTACAGATGCTAAAACATTACGGGAGACTTGAAAATGCCTTGTAATTGCTCAGACAACTTTTCTAATTGCAGGTGATGGCATTATGCCTTCCTTTCCTCAACAGTGGAGAGGAGAATGCTGTCTAGTTTCTCCTGTTTGATCTATGTCACTTTGTGAACATGCTATTAAATTTAAGCGTATCAGAATCAGGGAGAGAAGGGCTTTACAGACAAAAACGTTATGCTGTATGTGAAGCCAAAGAAGCACTGCCTTAACGAGTAAGAATACTTGAGAATGAGAAATTATATCAACATATGGTAAGTGCAGGAAAACAGAACTAATGTTTTTTAAGGGCTAGTCAGGTATATGTTAACTATTTACTTATTTATTTATTTATACTTTTTAAGATTCACTGAAACTTTGTAGAAGGAGAAAGTGAAGCATCGAGATTTTTGTCCAGAATCACAATTAGAACTTGGTAATTCTAGCTGGGAGCGATGGCTCATGGCTGTAATCCCAGCACTTTGGGAGGCTGCAGTGAGTAGATCACAAGGTCAGGAGTTCGAGACCAGACTGATCAACATAATGAAACCCTGTCTCTACTACAAATACAAATATTAGCTGGGCGTGGTGGCGTGCTCCCGTAATCCCAGCTACACAGGAGGCTGAGACAGGAGAATCGCTTGAACCCAGGAGTGGAAGTTTCAGTGAGCTGAGATCACACCACTGCACTCCAGCCTGGGTGACAGAGCGAGACTCTCTCTCAAAAAAAAAAAAAAAAAAAATAGAACTTGACAGTTCTGATATTAGAGTCCAAGCGACACCTATATAACTTTCTGAACAAGTTCCTAAGCAGGTTATATTTTCATTTTTCTCCATAATATTTTAAAATCTAATTAAAATATTAAATATCCCAAATAAATTCTGTAAATAATATCTTTTACCTAAAATTTTAAAGTCCAGATGGTCATTTGTGCTTGATGTAGTTCAGTGATTATTTGCTTCAGAAAAAGATGTAAATAAATGATGGTATCATCTGATATCCTGGTTAAATAAGAACATGGCACCACCTGCTAAAAAATCCTGTTGCCTTATATTCAACAATTATTTTTGAAGACCTGCACTGTGCTTGGCAGCAGGCTAGGTCTCAATGAAAAGTTCTCTGCAGAAGAGGTATATGTACTATGAGAGCTTATAAAGGTTAATTTATTTCACCTGGGAATTGAAGGAGGGGTTAGAAGGAGGGGTTAGAACTATGCTAAAATCTAGAATAAAATAAAAACTAATATGTTTGCATGAGAAATAGAAGAAAGAAGACCACGTCTTTGGTAGAGTGACTCATATGTGTAACAGCCCTATTCAAAAACATTTTAAAAGGCTAGTAGCAGTTTGAATACTGGAAAGAGGAAGGAAGCGTAAGAGAAAGGTGAGTGTAGGAAAGTAGGCAATGGTTAAGACATTTGGAGACTGAAAGAGTATGATCATTTCTTTCTAACACAAAAGAAAATCCATTAAAGTATTTTAAACAGGTTGGTGATTGGTGACCTGACTCAATTAACAGTTTGAAAAATCTCTGTGGCTGTAATGTGGAGAAAAAACTCCTGGAGGAAGAAAGGCAGGCGACAATGGCCACATGGGCTATGGTGATGGCTTGAGGAAACATATCAATAGATTGGATAATGAATAATGGATTGAATTTGGAGGGTAGACAGGTGAGGAGCATCCGGAAGGATACTTAAGTTTCTGGCTTGCATAGCAGGATGGGTGGTAGTGTTTTCCATTAAGCCAGAGAACACTGGAGAAGAACCCTGTACAAAAGGAAGCCCTTGAGTTTACCTTGGAACATTATAAACTAGAGGTGTATTTGAGACATTTAACCAGAGATATCAAGCAGTCATTACACTGCAAAGCATCCTGGTTGGAAACCTAAACTTGCGATTAAGACCTATTTGAAGCCTCATGCATGGTTATGATTGTTTATGCAAAGAAAGCCAAAACAATGAGACAAAAAATAAGACAGAAATTAGTTATTTCATTACAGGTACCTCAAGACAGCAATATACAACTTCAAAAAACCACCGGTCGAATGAACCCTTTGGAGTTGTTAACGTGGCTGCTGTGGACAGAAATTGTAAGACCCAATTACTAGGGAGCAAAAGTGAGTCTGAAAAGTGAGTGTCCTCCCAGAGAAACAAGAGAAAAATATGGACAAGGTAGAGCCATGGACAACAATGGAAGAAAGCATTTCAAGACGAAGAGCAATATAAAATGTTACAATTGCCTCAGAAAAGTCAAGTAAGATGAGGCCAGAGGAAGGATATGGAGCTTGGCAACCTAAAAGTCATCAGAATCCTTTCCAGAATTGTATCATTGTAGTTACAGGGAGAGAAGCCAAATTGGAATAGGCCGAGGAGTGAGCAGGAGTCTTACCTGTTACTATCAACCCTCTGTACTCTAATAGCACTTATCTCACTACACTGAACCTATATCCTTTTCAGCTTTTCAAATGAAGTGTGAGTTCATTAGGGCCATAAATTATTTATTTTTGAATTCTAGTCTCATCACAATAGTCAGAGTGGTCCTCCCAAATCAGACCAGCTCTCTACTGTGCCTAAAATCCTCCAGTGACTCTCAAGAATCCTCATATGACCTTCCATATCAGCCATTCCCTTGATCTCTCTAGCTTACTCTTCTACCTCTCACCCCATCACGGCATCCAGTAAAGGACCCTGGCCTCCTTACTCTTCCACAAAATGCTAAGCTCGTTACCCTTCTTTCCATCTACTTGTGTGCCCTTTCCATACACACCCTCATGAATAATTTCCTGGCATCTTCTCAATCTTTATTCAAATGTCACTTCTTTTCATGAGAGGCCTACCCTGCAGACAGTCTAAAGTGTCACCACCATCTCATTAAAATGGTCTCTGTCCTTCTTGCCTGTTTGTGTTTTTCATCTTCAATACTTAACACTTTCAAATATACTCTAATTTATTTATCATGTACTTTGCCTATTCTCCATCAGAATATGTTTCATGAAGGGAGGCCTTTTTCATGTATGACTTTTTACTGTTACATCCCCAGGTCTGCAGTCATATTCTATGCAGAGAAGTACTCAGTAATTATTTGTTGAACGAATAAAAATTTCCAGTGCGTTACACAGTGCTCTATACATAATAGGCATATGGTAGGTTCGCAAATGAGTAGACTTCTTTTGTTATGACCAAATTATATTAATTACTAAGATTATATTGAATACAATAATGCAAGTGGTATTTTTTATTCTGTCTGTTTCCTTATTATTAATTTTTGGTGTTTATCTGTAACCCATCAACATTGCAGTCTAGTCATTACAGTGAAATACTTTGAAGCAATTTGCAGTTGTAGGATTTCATTGGCTGTCCATATCAGCCTTGAAATTAGACTGATGGAATGTTATGCTCTCATTTGGATCTAATGCCTTTCCTGGAGCATCAGGGTAAAGAATACTGTTTTCACTAACTTTCTTAATAACAACTCTAAAAGATGAACATTCTGTAAGTCTGAAATTCATTTGTTTTTAAACTCATTTCAAACATAAGCCTGGCTTCACAAAGCAGAAAAGAAAGATAATGTTATACTCTGGACTTGACTAAGAGGGTGGATTAAACAATTGGGTGGAAATGTTTCATGACATCTTTATGTCCTCTACTGATGTTTATTTCAAATTGAGTGATTTATTGCTCCAAAATTTTTCTTATATGATTTCGTATCATTTTTCTCCCCAAAGAAAATAAAGACTAAATCGTTGAGTCATAACTCAGTCGACTCCATAAATTTGTGACCTGTCATCAAGTGTAAGTATGGGAGAATTGTCATCATGATGGAGATTAGTTTGTCTGGGGTAGAGGAGAAATCTTGAGGCATAGCTTCTAGCAGAGTAAACCATGTTCTCTGAGGAGCTTGGTGAATGTGTTTAAGAAATATGGTTCGTTGACTTTTTTTTGAAAAAGAAAAATTAATGATAACAGGTAGGAGGCATAGTAACCACTGTTCCCCTAAGGCACAAACACTACATAAAATGTGTGTTGAGAATATAGTCAGGGCCAAAGATCATGGTGTAGATCTCGTGTCAAAAGCGGGAAAGAATAAATAGTAAATCTACTCCTCTGGGGCATACTTCTATTTCTTTTGTCTTATCTGAACTACCTCTTTTCATTTGTTTGATTTCATGATAACTCCCTTTCCAGAGCCTAAACATGAAGGAAGCAAGAATTGTACTCTGATCCCCAAAACTGTAGAAATAGAACAATTGAGGATTTCCTCACTGTCTTTTGCGAGAGAGATAATGCCACAAAAATCACCTTCTATAGATGTTTTTTATAAGGAAAGAGCTGTAGGGCCAACCTAAAATCTCCATAGTGCAGCAACTGCTCTTGCCCTTGCAGCACAAATCCCCGATGTCACCAGCTCCTTCAGACTGAGTCCAGCTCTCAAAGCCCCAGTGTTTCTAAAAGTTCTCTTTCCAGTGAAATAGTTTAAGAGAGTCGTAATGATGCTATCATTAAGGATTTCCTTGTGTTAGGGATGATTTAGTTGTATACTGATACGACTTAGAGTTTATTTATTCACAAGAAGTCTTTTCCCTGATAAAAAGTGTGTACCAGAGGCCTCTGTCTCTTGCTAATTAGCCTAGCTCAATGGTAGGAATATAGGCCTCAGGGTCTGAGGAACTTTTCAAAACAAATTTGACCAATTACCATCCATGTCACTGAGAAAATTATTTAAGCTCCCTGAGCTTCAGTATACTCTATAGAAAATGGGCATAAATAATAATTTTTACTTTATAAGGTGGCTGTGACAAGTATTTCAGTGAGTAAAAATTAAGTGCCTGGAAAAAAGAGTTGGAACTCAGTTAATGGGTGCATTCTCATTGTCAACTCCAAACAACAATATTACAGAATTATCCCATGTAGGTTATCATGTATTTGTCATTCTAGTCCAGCAATGAAGTAGACTCCATAGTCGAATTTATGAAAATTTAAATCCTACAGCCTGATGTTAGAAATAGCATTTGGTTATTTGAAAAGTTATAGATGCTTGACAGTAACAACTCTAAATTAGCTTCCACTTGACTAAAGATTTTTGATCTTCATTTATGAGACCAATTTTGAGAAAATGTTACATACATAAAGTTCCTTTCTTGCATCAGTAGAGATATATTTTTAATCATTTAAAAATTCATGTGGAGCATCTCTTCTTACAATATGTTATGATACTGCACTGTGAAATGTCAGTTCAGAGCATCAGGTAATTTTTAATTCATCTCCAGGCTCCTATGGAGTGAAAGGAAGTTTGGAAATGGACTCTCTATAATCAGACCATCCAGAATCATAAGGTTAAAAGTAGTTTGTCAGCATTTGGACTTTTACTCTGAAGTGCATTATATTCCTAATACTACAGAAAGGAACAAAAGGTTAAGAGAGATGTCTATCTTTACATACATATAGACTCTCCTGACCTCACAATGGGACTTCAACACTGTATTAAAATTTTCAGAATAACTGAAGACTAAATTCCCAAAAACATATGAAACAAATAAAACTACTCATGCTTCTATTTATTAGAGACCTGCTGTATACAAGAAACTAAAAACTAGAAATGTAACAGTAAATATGAGACACAGTTCACCTGAAAAGGGGCTTTAGGCCTAATGAGGATTTACAGTCAATTTCAAATACATTGAGTTATGACATGTCGTAATATTCTACTCCCCAATTTGTTTACTCAAATTACGCCTAGATGCTTCCTTTAGTGAATGGAAATGTAGATGACTCAATTTTTACTTTGATGCACAAACTATACTAAATTAACTGTGCCATATGTGTGTATATAATATTCAAATATCTGCATCTTCAACTGCAATTGGTTAGCAAGACCAAAAACAATACCATGTGTTATTCCATTTAGTGATCAAATTGTAATCTTAAGTACAATTTGACCACCTGTCTTTTCTACTGTAGCACTAATTGCTACTGTAATGGAGAAGAGATTTATATCATATTTAGGAACTATATGTCCTTTTTTCCACTTAAAAGTTACAAAGCTGATTTCCCAAAGCCTCATCACCAGTGGCTCTTGAAGGACAGCATTAGCATCACCTGGAAAAGTATTAGAAAAGGAAATTTGGGAGCCCCACTTCAGAACTATTGAATCAGTCTCTGGGTGTGGAGTCCAGTGATTTACGTTTTAAGGTCTGCACATGATACTGAAGCATACTTAAGTTTGAGAACTTGAGCCATTATTTCCATTTAAAGTCATTCCACTTAGATTGGTTCAGAGTCCGTCATTCACATTTCCTCCCACATGGTGGTCGGTTGTTCTTTGTGCCTGTGGAGCTCTTGAAATGAGGCTATCCAATTGGAGATTTGCTGTCAGGGTAAAAACATGACAAATATTTAGAAAACATACATGGCTTATATTTATTGTTCATAGTACATATATTTGGGGGATTATTTTTTAAATTTTTCAGCTTTATTGAGATATAATTGACATATAGGAATCTTATAAAGTACACAATTTAAAGTGTATTTATATATATTTATATATATATATAAATATATATAGTGAAATAATTGCCACAATCAAGCTAATTAACATTTTTGTTACTTCACATAATTACCATTTTTTTTTTTTGGAATGGTGAGAATACCTTCAATCTTCCATCTTAGCAAATTTCAAGCATATAACACATTATTGTAAACTGTAGTCACCATGCTGTACATTAGATCACCGGAATGTCATCCTGCGTAGCTAAAACTCTGTATTCTTTGACAAACATTTCCCAATTTTCCCCTCCCCACTCTGACCCTGGCAATCACCAGGTTGCCACTCTGTACTTCTGTGAGTTTGACTATTTCAGTTTTACACATAATCATGCAGTATTTGTTTTTCTGTGTCTGGCATATTCCACTTAGCATAAGTTCCTTCAGGTTTGTACAGATTATTTCAAATCATAGAGTTTCCTTCTTTTTTTAAGGCTAAAAAGCTGAAAAATATCCCATCATATCTATATATCTATGTGTGTGCATGTGTGTGTGTGTGTGTATATATATATATATGCTGCAATGAACATAGGAGTGCATATTCTACTTAAAGATCCAAGTTTTATTTTCTTGGATATTGATATGATTTCATTCTGTGACCCCACCCAAATCTCATCTTGAACTGTACTCTCGTAATTCCCACACGTTGTGGGAGGGATCTGGTGAGAGATAATTTGAATCCTGGGAGAAGTTTCCTCCATACTGTTCTCATGGTAGTGAATAAGTCTCACAAGACCTGGTGGGTTTATCAGGGGTTTCTGCTTTTGCATCTTTCTCATCTTCTCTAGCCACCACCATGTAAGGGGTGCCTTTTACCTCCCGCCATGATTCTGAGGCCTCCTCAGCCATGGGGAACTGTAAGTCCAGTTAAATCTCTTTTTCTTCCCAGTCTCTGGTATGTCTTTATCAGCAGCATGAAAATGAACTAATATAGTAAGGCCTGGGCATTAGTATGAAGGTGACATCACTAAAAGTAGAGTTGGAAAGAATTATACAACATCACACCATTACGGTTTTTCCACAATATAGACAAAATAGATGTAAATAGCTTCAAGAGCATATATTGTTGTACATTGTAAAATAAATATCAGTAGAGTGTGGTGATGCAGAAAAGATACCCTAAAATATGGGAGTGACTTTGGAATTGAGTATCAGGCAGAGGTTGCAACAGTTTGGAGGGCCCAGAAGAAGACAGGGAAACGTGGGAAAGTTTGAAAACTTCCTAGAGATCGGTTGAACGGCTTTGACCAAAAGCCTGATAGCAAAATGGACAATACGGTCCCGGCTGAGGTGGTCTCAGATAGAGATGAGGAATTTGTTGGGAACTGGAGTAAAGGTGACTTGTTATGTTTTAGCAGAGAGGCTGGTGGCATTTTGCCCCTGCTCTAGAGATCTGTGAAACTTTGAACTTGAGAGAGATGATTTAGGGTACCTGGCGGAAGAAATTTCTAAGCAGCAAAGCATTCAAAATATAACTTGGGTGCAGTTAAAAGCATTCCATTTTAAAAGGGAAACAACATAAAAGTTCAGAAAATGTGCAGCCTGATGATGCAGTAGAAAAGAAAAACTCATTACTTGAGCAAAAATTCAAGTTGGTTGCAGAAATTTGCATAAGTAACAAGAATCCAAATGTTAATCCCCAAGACAATGGGGGAATATGCCTCCACGGCCACTTCATGGCAGCCCCTCTCATCACACACCCAGAAGCCTATGAGGGAAAAATGGTTTCGTGGTCTGGGCCCAGGGTCCCCGTACTGTGTGCAGTCTAGGGACTTGGTACCCTGTGTCCCAGCCACTCCAGCCATTGCTAAAAGGGGCCAAGGTACAGCTCCGTCCATGGTTTCAGAGAGTGCAAGCCCCAAACCTTCCATGTGGTATTCAGCCAGCAGGTGCACAGAAGTCAAAAATTGAGGTTTGGGAACCTCTGCCTAGCTTTTAGATGTATGGAAGCACTTGCATGCCTAGGCAAAAGTTTGCTACAGGGGTGGGGCTCTCATGGAGAACCTCTGCTAAGGCAATGCAGAAGGGAAATGTGGAGTCGGAACCCCCATACAGAGGAGTACCTGTTGGAGCACAGCCTAGTGAAACTGTGAGAAGAGGGCCGCCATCTTCCAGACCCCAGAATGATTGATCCACTGACAGGTTGCACCGTGCACCTGGAAAAGCCGCAGAAACTCAATGCCAGCCTATGAAAGCAGCCAGGGAAGTTATCCCCTGCAAGGCCACACGGGCACAGCTGTCCATGACTATGGAAACCTACCTCTTGCTGCAGCCTGACCTGGATGTGAGACATGGAGTCAATGAAGAACATTTTGGAGCTTAAGAATTAGACTGCCCTGACGGATTTCGGACCTGCATGGGCCGTGTAACCCCTTTGTTTTGGCCAGTTTCTCCCATTTGGAATGGCTATATTTACCTAATACCTGTACCGCCATTGTATCTAGGAAGTAACTAGCTTGCTTTTGATTTTATAGGCTCATAGACAGAAGGGACTTGCCTCAGATGAGACTTTGGACAGTGGACTTTTGGGTTAATGCTGAAATGAGTTAAAACTTTGGGGAAATGTTGGTAATTCATGATTGGTTTTGAAATGTGAAGAAAGATTTGAGATTTGGAGGGGCCGGGGGCAGAGCGATACGGTTTCACTGTGTTCCCACCCAAATCTCGTCTTTTATTGTGCTCCCATAATTGCCACATGGTGTGGGAGGGACCCAGTGGGAGATAATTGAATCCTGGGGGCAGTTTCCCCCATACTGTTCTCGTGGTAGTGAATAAGTCTCATGAGATCTGATGGTTTTATCAGGGGTTTCTGCTTTTGCATCTTCCTCATTTTTCTCTTGCTGCCGCCATGTAAGAAGTGCTTTTCACCTCCTGCCATGATTCTGAGGCCTCCCCAGCCATGTGGAAGTGTAGGTCCAATTAAACCTCTTTTTCTTCCCGGTCTCAGGTATGTCTTTATCAGCAGCATGAAAACGGACTAATACAGATATATACCCAGAAATGGGATTTCTAAATCATATGGTACTTCCATTTTTAATTTTTTAAAGGAAGATCCATATTGTTTTGCATAAGGCACAGATAGAAAGACATTCTCCACTCATGGATTAAAAGAATTAATGTTATAATACCCATACTACTCAAAGTGATCTACAGATTCAGTTTAATCTCTATCAAAATCCCAATGATATTCATTATAGAAATAGAAAAAAAAAGGAAAATTCATATGGAACCACAAAAGACCACAAATACCCATACCCATACCATTCTTATTGAGCAAGAAGAATAAAGCTGAAGGCATCACACTTTCAAAATGTATTATAAAGCTGCAGTAATAAAAGCAGTATGTTACTAACATAGAACCAGTCATATGGACCAATGGAACAGAATAGAGAGCTTAGAAATAGATTCACATGCTGACAGTCAACTGATTTTTGACAAGAATGCCAAGAACACAAAGCAGTGAAAAGATAATCTCTTCAATAAATGATGTAGGAAAAACTGGCTATCCAATGCAAAAAAATAAAATTTGACTTTTCTCTCACATCATATTAAAAACAAATTTAAGACATGAAACTGTACAACTACTAGAAGAAAACATATCTGAAAAAGCTTCTTGGTCTTGGCAAAAAATATTTTGTTTATGACACCAAAAGCACAGGCAACACAAGCAAAAATAAACTGAGACTGCATCAAACTAAAAAGCTTCTGCACAGCAAAGGAAACAATCAACAAACTGTAAAGCAATCTACATAAAGAGCAAAAATATTTCCAAACCATATATCTGATAAGGGGTTAAGGGATTAATGCCCAAAATATATAAGAAACTGATGCAACTCAGTAGCACAATAAAACAAAATAAAATACTGAAATAGATAAAGGACCTGATTAGGCATTTCTTAAAAAGTAGACATATGTCTTAATCTGTTATGTAAAAGAGTACTTGAGACTGGGTAGTCAATAAAGAACAGAAATGTATTTCTCAGAGGGATTAGTAGTTCTGCTAGAGGCCTGTGGCAGCCCCAAAATGTTAACTCCTGTGTCACTTGTACACTTCAATGAAAATACATACTGCAGTGTATGGGATCTGATTTCCCTTGCAGTTGTCAGTGTAGCCAAGTGGCATAGTCCATAAATACAAAGAAGGAGAGACGGTGTGCTCTTTGGATAGATTTCGATCAATGGGAAACAGGATATGACAAATATACACAGAGGCATTCCTTCACCCCATCTACTCACCTCCAGCACAGCCATCTGGGGAGGTTCTGCATGCCAAAGCAAGTGTACCTGTTGTGTGAGGACACATGTCCTTTGGTGGTTTGTCATAAAACAGAGGCCAATGCACTGATCACTCCCTCTTACGAAGTCCCTGAATCACATGTCTGATCCTGTGAATGTCTGATTCAAAGCAGAGAATGTGAACCCTTGGAACAAGGAGAGAAGGGAAGCAGCAAGAGGTTAGTGAGCAGTGACAAGGTGGTTGAGATGGCAGATCAGAGGCCTTGATACATGGGGTTAATACGTGGATGGAGGACAGCAAAGAGGAATTTCTTCAGTAAAAAATTCACTTATTTCAAATTAAGAAAATGCTTTTATTTCCATGCGTAATAAAGGAGACTAACTTTTCCAGGGGTTCTTTATTTCTAAAATAGTTAAGTTTCTCCAGTTGTGAACTAAAATAGCTTCTATAAGTACCAATTGACCCACTTTTTAACTGTATATTCAGAGGCAAAATAAAGTTCCCCTAATAGAAAGCTTCTCTGACTTATTCTTAGGTCATCTGCTGCTAGTTGTGAATGTGACAAGAAAGCTAGCTCATTAGTGCATGGAGATGCTTGTGTGGGAAGATGTAGAGTCCCATTTTACTTTGCTGTTTGACATTTTTCTCTCTAATGTGTAATCTACTGAGAGAAGCTAATCCTCAACTCATCCTGCTCAGTGGGAAGTGAAGAAATTGCTAATTATCTCATCGTGAATCCACAAGTACTGCAAATTTTGGTTTGGGTGTTTGTATACGGCATTAATGAACTAACACTCATTCCTCAATATGGTGATCTAACAGCGAAATATCTGTGAATACTTGCCTTATATTTGCACTGAGTATAAAACCAGGAATACAGAAGAACAGTTTCTTCAAATGTTTATAAGTAGCTAAGGAACAGTACAGTCACCTTTCATGGGAGCAAGCTAAAGGAAACTTCCGAGAAAAGAACATGAAAGACTTTTCTTTCCAAGAGAAAAGTCATAAACTGGCATTCCCTTTGGCTGAATCCAGCTCACAGGCAGGTTTTCTTGAGCTTATTCGGTATTTTTTAATAATGTGAATTAGTTGTTAAAATAATAAAATCATCAGGCTGCAAATAAAAATGCATCCATACTTCTGACTCTTTGAAAACAGGTTCCTGGCCGGGCGCGGTGGCTCAAGCCTGTAATCCCAGCACTTTGGGAGGCCAAGACGGGCGGATCACGAGGTCAGGAGA
>NW_012115155.1:4882015-4898135 GCF_000951035.1 Colobus angolensis palliatus | reverse complement strand
ACCTTTCTCCTGCCTCAGCCTCCTGAGTAGCTGGGATTTCAGGCGCCCATCACCATGCCCGGTTAATTTTTTCTGTTTTTAGTAGAGACGTGGTTTCTTCATGTTAGCCAGGATGGTCTCAATTTCCTGACCTCGTGATCCGCCCACCTCAGCCTCCTGAAGTGCTGGGATTCCAGGCGTGAGCCATCATGCCCGGCCCTCAGTTGTCCTCTTAAATTCTATGTGTGATGAATGTCAAAAAATACCCCAAAAACACCAGGTGCGGTGGCTCACGCCTGTAATCCGAGCACTTTGGGAGGCCGAGGTGGGCAGATCACGAGGTCAGGAAATCGAGACCATTCTGGCTAACACGGTGAAATCCCGTCTCTACTAAAAAAAAGACAAAAAATTAGCCGGGCGTGGTGGCGGGCGCCTGTAGTCCCAGCTAATCCAGAGGCTGAGCAGGAGAATGGTGTGAACCCGGGGGCGGAGCTTGCAGTGAGCTTAGATCCCGCCACTGCCCTCCAGCCTGGGCGACAGAGCGAGACTCCGTCTCAAAAAAAAAAAAAAAAGAAAGAAAGAAAACAGGTTCCTCTAGCACATTGGTCCCAGGTTCCAGGTGGCTTCTGTTGGAGGGAGCCCAGGGGCATGCTTTCCCCGGCTCCCCACACTCCCCACCTGACCTTCTTCTCACATTTACTTTACGGACTTTCCACCTGAAGTCATTTACTGTGCGTCCTCTGTTAAGAATTTCTCTATATTTACAATGTATCTGAACTGACAGTCACATCTTTATCACTGGGATGTTCTAGGACAGTGGTTCTCCAACTTGACCACACACTAGAGCCATTTATGAAGCTTCAGACATTGTTATGCTCAGGCCATACCCCATATGAGCTGAACATAATTGTTAGCAGAGAAGGGTATAGCACTCACGCATAAGTGGGTTCCTTTTCTTAATTCTCTAGGTTATTTCAATATGTAGCTACGTTTGAGAACGACAGTACCTGAAAACTTCCCAAATTCCTGAAGTGCCCTTGCACAGAACTCAGATAACGAGGTGATATGCTTTGCCTCTGTGTGCCCACCCAAATCTCACCTTGAATTGTACTCCCATAATTCCCACATGTTGTGGGAGGGACACAGTGGGAGATATTTGAATAATGGGGGCAGTTTTCCCCATACTGTTCTCATGGAAGTGAATAAGTCTCACAAGATCTGATGGTTTTATCAAGGGTTTCCCCTCTTGCATCTTCCTCATTTTTCTCTTGCCGCCGCCATATAAGAAGTACCTTTCACCTCCTGCCATGATTCTGAGGCCTCCCCAGCCATGTGAAACTGTAAGTCCAATTAAGCCTCATTTTCTTGCTGGTCTCCAGTATGTCTTTATCAGCAGCATGAAAATGGTCTAACACACCAGGTAACACCTTACCAGGAGCTATCTAGTGGCAGATGGGATAGCAAGCACACAAGGGGAAAGAGAAAACACAAGTTGGTTAGGTCTAGAGTTTGCAGTGCTGGTTGCACATTAGAAATAACAGGAAGCTTTGACAAAAATCCATTCTGGCCATACCAATAGCTATTCCGATTTGAGTGATTTGGTTTGGTACCTATTGGTTAGTATCACTTTTAAGCTGCCTAGTTTTTCTACAAAACAGCTAGGTTTGAAGGACCACTGATTTAAGGAGTTCAGGACTGCAGTGAGCTGTGATCATGCCACTGCACTATAGCCTTGGTGACAAAGCAAGATGCTATTTCAAAAGAAGAAAATGAAAATGAAGAAACCCCACTGGTTTACAGCATTTTCTGCAGCTTAGAATGCTTAACTGAATTACAGATACTTAATCATCTAATAACTATGAGCAAACAGGCAACCTGGATATTGTTCAACAAGTGAGCATTTTTAATTGTATTTCATCTTTGGACTGTGTCTAGACCTGACCTTCAGCTTTCTGTGGCCTTTTAATTCCCATAAAAAGCTGTCACATCTCCAAAATTAGAGGATGAGCCTCTAATTGGCAGGCTCTACTGCATCATGTAATTTTCAACGTATATTTTAAGTGCCTACCAGCTGCTCGTTTCTATCTTACTTCTTGCTTTGTCTCCAGAACCTAGCATGGAACCTGGCACCTGGCAGACTCCCAATAATTTTTCTAGAATTTAGAGAATAGCTAAAGAATTTTTTATAGATTCTAACCTCTGCCTCTAAGCTTTTCTGTTATTCCATTTTCAATGTAAAATAAATACCATAGTACATTCTTTCTTAAAACAATTTTCTAAAATTTCCAAAATGTGGTCTTGTCTCAAAAAATATATATATTAGTTAATTTAAGCTCTGCTTAGAATTTTCCCTTTATTTGTTCAACAATGCAGTACCCATTTTGCCCGTGCAGAATTTCTTCTTTGTATCTTTATTTCTGGACTTTTTGAAGTCCAGAAATACATTTTTGGACTTTTGGATTTAATAGAGGGGTCAGAATTTAGGCCACAGAGGCATTTTCTTCTTCACCCTATCACCAGAAAACCTGAGGCAGCATGAGCAGGGAGAAATAAATATGCTGTCCATAGAAACTAATGTTATCAGGAAAACAGAAAAAGAAAAGAAAACCAAGCAAATGAACAAACTACACACACACACACGTATACACACAGACGGTCTCCAACTTATGAGGGTTTGCCATATGATTTTTTGTTTTTACGATGGCGCAAGCAATACACATTCAGTAGAAACTGTACTTTGAATTTTGAATTTTGATCTTTTCCCAGGTTAGGATAAGCTCTTATGATTCTGGACGAGCCACAGCTTTTCTTTAGCCCATGGGCACAAGTCTAAATAACCATAAATTTTCAATTTATAATGTTTTCAACTTTTGGTGAGTTTATCAGGACATCACCCCATTGCAAGTAGAGAAGAATCTATCTATCTATCTATCTCTATACACATATGTATCTATATTACATATAGATATATATCCTCAAATCATACATATCCATATACATGTATCCATACACATATGGACATATATCCCCAAATTAAAGCATTAAAGATAAAAGCAGGAGAATGCAAACAAGTATGATGGTCAAAATGAGGACAAAATCTCATGCAGGGAATGAATTGAGAAGAAATGTCAAAACAAAAATAAAAAGTAGTGAGTTCCTTGTTGCAGACATGAAACTTTCCTAAGCCATAAAGATACAGATGATATTTATTGTTAATTATCATCTAAGTTTGGTTTTCTCTACTCCATAAAATTCCGCCAAATCCTACCAACCTATCATTTGGAAATGATATTCTAGCTCGTGTGTGTGAATTTTGTCTCAGATTGATGAAAGCAATAATTCTCAAGCATCCTCTAGAGTAGCCCTCCTAGTGGTAGCTACATATAGTTGTCTCCCTCTTTTGTGATTTGGGATCTGTGGCAGATTGTATTTTGAAAGATGGCCCCAAAATTTCTCCAATCCCATATGTTCTTCTTAAACCTTGCCACTCCATTTTTGAGAGTTGGGGTCTCCGTTCCCTCTTTTTAGTCTGGGCAGGCCTGTGACTTTAACCAATAAAAGGTGATGGAAATGATTCTGTGATTTCTGAGGCAAGAAAATGAAAGGTAATGTAGCTTCTACCTTCTTTAAGACACTTGCCTTTGGAGCCCTGGGACATCATGTAAGAAGGACAACTACCATGAGGCCATTGTGTTATAAAAAGTCCAAAGTAGCTCATGCCATGAGACCATGTGGGGAAGGCTACACGAAGACAGAGACGCTTGATCAGTCCTGACCCTCCAGCTCTAGTCCTACAACTGCATGAGACCCCAATCCAGGACTATCCAGTCACATCTTTCCAGAATTGACCAGCAGAAGCTGAGCTTTAATATGAAATAATTATTATTTTAAGCTACTAATAAATTATGGAGTGAATTTCTAATTCAGCAATAGTAAGTGGAACACATTTTTATTCTACTATTCCTTCCTTGGATATGGATGGCTCTACTTAACTAGTGTTGTGCTGGTAGATGATTCACAGGTAGCTCCCTGGGATGGAAAGTTCTGATTTGTAGTGCTTACTGATGACTTTACTGTGATTTCAAGTTATCAGGGTGATGCCACTGAAAGCAGAGTTGGAAAGAATTACACAACATCACACCATTATGGTTTTTCCACAATATAGACAAAGTAGATGTATAGATTGCTTCACGAGCATAGAGATTTGTAAATTATAAATTAAAATAAAGAAATGGTAAATTTTAACTTTGTATTATCTTTATGTTTAATATACATGCATGTATTCTAAATTTATACAATTTAATATCGAATAATAGTTGTTTTCTAACACCCAGCTTACAAAATTGCCAAGAAGTTATCTATTGGCCTCAACACACCATGGTACTTAGACTTCTCTATTGCTCTGTGTCTTTTTCAGCTTCATCATAAACATCAGAACTTCTGTGTATCCATTCAAAATGACAGATAAGTTCTCTTTTGTGCATACTGTGTCTCACACCCTGCATCCAGTTTATTTAGTCCTGTAGCCTGTTTCATTGACTTCCATTGTTTCAGTGACCTTGGACAATCTGAATCTCTGTAACTATCAAAAACATTGCTAAGAGTGATTATTAGTGTGTCCCACAAATATCTTACACTGAACTTATGTGAAACTGAAGTCATTGTCTTCCCCATCACCCTTTCCTTTTTATATCTTTTTTATCTTGTTGAGTAGCATCATGAAACTCCTGGTCTCTGAGTGCTCTTGAATTCCACCCTCTTTCTTCTGTGTCCTGTTATTCCACTGACTTTGGTTTCTCAATTTTCTTGACTTCTCTCCACTTGAGTTGTCACTATTATAGTCCAGATATTGATTCTTTCTTGACAGATTATTTTAACAATTTCTCAAGCAGTGTTCTTACCTCTGGTCTTACACTTACCCTTTCTTCACCCTGACCTCAAGGCTGCCTTTCTAACCATGCTGTTTCTCTAGGGTGTGTCTGTTTGTGCAAGGCTGGGAGGGGTTGTGTGTGTCACAAGCATTTTTCATCTATGATTTTGTTGTCCAGTGAAGACAGAGATTCCCTGGGACACATAAAGGTTTATATATGTACCTGCATATATACAGTGTCTTATCTCAGGTCACATACTAAGTCTGAAAAATAACCTTAATTTCTCTTTTGCCCAGTACCTACCCTACTTGTGGAATTTCCTTTTTTTTGAGACAGTCTTACTCTGTCACCCAGGCTGGAGTGCAATGGTGTGGTCTTGGCTTACTGCAACTTCCGCCTCCCAGGTTCGAGCAATTCTCCCACCCCAGCCTCCTAAGTAGCTGGTACTACAGGTATGCGCCATCATGCCTGGCTAATTTGGCTTGAGACAGGGTTTCACTATGTTGACCAGGATGGTCTCGAACTCCTGACATCATGATCCTCCCACCTTGGCCTCCCAAAGTGCTAGGATTACAGGTGTGAGCCACCGTGCCCGGCTTCTACTTGTGGAATTTCATTAGAGTTCAGGTATAAAGTTCAGGTGCTTATTACTCATTTCATAGCTTTTCTCTTTTGTACTTATATTCTTTAGCTCAGAGGCATCCAATCTTTGAGTTTCCCTGGGCCATACTGGAAGAAGAATGGTCTTGGGCCGCACATAAAATAGATTAACACTAACAATAGCTGATGAGCTAAGAAAAAAAAAAAAAATCACACAAAAAGACTCAATATTTTCAGAAATTTTACAAATTTGTATTGGGCCACATTCAAAGCTATCCTGAGCCACATGCAAGCTGTGGGTTGGACAAGCTTCCTATAGTTCATCCAACCAATTGAAATTGAAATCTGTCTGAAAGATATCTTCTATTGTCCAGAGACTTGTCTTAATTTTTCACCCTGATTACACCATGGAATAAAACTACAGAAATACAATTACAGGCACTTGATTTAATGTCTAGAGAAAATATTCCCTAGGGAGTTGAGTCACTTTGATCAGCCTTAATTCATAACAATGAGACCATCTGACTCTTATTTCTGTGGACATCAATTTTTTTTCCAAAAAATCAGTTAATTTATCTTCACTCTACTTCTGAGCTGCACCATTTCCTTTAAGTGACAGTAGCTACATTTCCAAAAATATATTGGATTTTTTTATTAACCCCAATTTATATACTCAGTATTTTAATCTTAATCCTAAAGTGTTTAGGTTCAGCACGACTTGCTAGAGTGAATAAAATTCATTGGATCATAAAATAAGATAGAAAAGTTAAATGATCTGAAATACATTTTATGTGAGACTTTCATTTTTCAATAAAACTTCAGAAAACATGCCCATATTCCACAGGAAGGAATATATTAAAGCTGCGTTGGAGATTTCAATAATTTCTGATGTTCGCAACAGATTATTTGGATATTTATAACTGAAGGGAAATGATTTCCATCAAAATATGCTGAATTATATTTTCTAGGAATATTTTTCCAATACAATCCCATATGGCTAAACAAAAAGAGCTTTAGAAAACAATTTATCTTAAAAATAATAATAGATTTTGCTGAAATATCTTCATGTTCTTAATTCCCATATAGAGAGTTTCGGTTCTTTAAAATCTGGCTGAATACATATAGCAATACATAAGAGTTGTTTTTCGCTCCCTGGCACCTGCCTACTGAATGCTATTTTGTACTTGTCAACCACGTCCAAGTGTTGTCAGCCTACCATTTGTCAAAGGCACTAACGCCACTTGCAAAGCTTTACTGCTTCACCTTAAAAAGAAAGGATGGCATTTCCACACAACTGTCACGGGACTGCTTGCTATGCCACTTCGTTTTGATTGTTTCCCATGCGGAATGGGATGGATCCTGAGCTTCGGGTAGAAAGTAAATTGTGATGAATATTACTTAAATTCTGATGGCGTGCTGGTTCACCAAGAACATTTATTTACTCATTCATTCAGCCAGCCCTGTCTTTATAAAATGTTGACTTTAGCAGTGGTTGAAAGTAACTGAACACTTGTTCCCTTTCAAGGCCTTTGCTCAGTACTTTAAGCATTATTTCACGCACATCCCCTTACAACTGCAGGGGGCATTGGTAGATTATGCCACTTTCGCAGAGAAAAAAAACTGAAATTCAAATAACTTTTATGTAGCCAAGTGTTCTTTTTTTTTCTTAATCGATATGTTTATTAAAAACATAGACTAATGCTTCTGTGCCTAAATGTCATTGTGGTTGTGTTTCGATTTTCATAAAACATAACTGATTATAAGGGACTCTTCACAAACACACTCCAGACAGAAGACAAAGGTAAACAGAAATCACTGACAAAATTGCCATTTCAAACATAGCTCCCTTAAGACTTGCTAGCAAATGGAGTTTAACATTATTACAGTTACACCGGTATTGTCAGAGTATGTGGCCAAGGTTTCTTTCTCTCTACCCTCACTATTAGCATTTAGACAGTAATATCCAGTCCTATAATCAGTAAAGAGGGTGACTTCCAACTCTATAGATAGGGTTAGACATTTAGCAAATAAATTATAGCATGTCCATTTAGATTTAAATTTCAGATACAATTATTTTTTACTGTAGTATATCTCATGCAATATTTAGGGCATATTTGTATTAAAAGTATTCATCGTTAATTTCAAATTCAGCATTAAATGGGCATTTTGTGTCTTTTCTGGAAACACTGTTTATAAAGCTAGTTTAGGCTATTACAATTAAATCCTATTAATGTCTTATCAACCCAAACTCCTATGGATACAAAGGCATTCGTCACGCTCTAATCTTTCCTTTGACCCCAGCTGGCCTGTGTAACATGTAGGATGATTCATGTATCTCCACTGAGTGCCACGTGCAATCTCCCACAGGTCCCCAGCTAAAGAGAACTCACCTGTCTTCTGCTTCTAGGTCTCTCTTTCGACAGTGCCATGTATCTGCTGCATTATCTGCAGTTTTGGTTTCTGACCCAACTGGAACCTGCCGTTGACCTCTGAGGCCTTATGCTCTCTCTGTCCTGATTACTGATGGACGTTGTTTGCAACATGCCTGTCCAGGGCTCTGCAAGTCCCCTTGGGCTGTCTGAGATACCATTTTTATCATTTTCTTAACAGACCTAGAAAAAGTGTATTTTATCCATGACACATATAAAGTCTGGACACTAACGAGGTAAAAGCAAAGAAATCATGAGAGTGGGGTGGAGAGAACATAACAGATTCTATATCATCAACGTAAGAGCACAAAGCACAGTGGAGACTGGAAAGGAGAGACCTGGGCACAGGTGTGTCAATGGAAGTTTCAAGCGCGTGTTTTTGACAGTGGTAGATGAAAACACACATCAAGTACTGCCTTCCAGTTTGTCCCTCTTTGGATACAAATGTCTGCAAAACCTTGGATAAGTTCTTGTTTCTGGTAGGGCCATGGCAGTGGTGAAGCAAGCAAGGCACTTAGGACACAACATCTAAGATTAAATAATGACTTAAAATTGTCTGAGACCTAGTGAGCTATTAAAAAATGTTGGTTCTCTTAACGCTTCGGTCTTGGAAATAACTGCTTATTACAATTGAGGTTAATTAAATTGAAATTACTATATGAATCAAATAGAACACGAAGACCTTTGTCCAAAACCATGTGTAATTGCACAGGACGATGAGCACTGCATTTGGAGCCATGAATGTTGGGTTCAAGTCTTAAATTGATTACACCTTACATCAGTTATGCACTTTAAATCAGCTTTAATTTTTTTATAAAATTATGCAAGTAGAAAGTCTTTTCCTCAGAATTATTGCATTAATGATCTTGTAGTCAAGGCTGCTGATAAAAAACTGTTTTCATTTATATATATATATATTTATTTATTTATTTATTTACTTGAGACAGAATTAGCCTCTGTTACCCAGGCTGGAGTGCAGTGGTGCAATCTTGGTTCACTGCAACCTTCACCTCCCAGACACAAGCAATTTCCATATCTCAGCTTCTCAAGTAGCTGGACGCATGTCATCACGCCCGGCTAACTTTTGTATTTTTAGTAGAGATCGGGGATTCACCACATTGGCCAGGCTGGTCTTGAACTCCTGGCCTCAAGTGATTCGCCCGCCTCGGCCTCCCAAAGTGCTGGAATTATAGACGTGAGCCACTGTACCTGACCCGAGAAAAAAATGTTTAGATCTCTTTGTAGTAAGATTTGTGAAATAACTTTGGGTTACAATTGTCACAGAAATTTGTGAGCATCTTTCTGAAATAGATTGTTCATCACAAAAATTTATGATCATTAGCAACTCAACCCAAGCTGAGACTAACCTTGAAGAGTTAAACCACCAAGGTGGCTGCAAACTCTTTAAAGCATGTTTGTTTAGAAAGTCTTTAAGATGATTTGCTATGTAGCAATAGTTTACTGATACATCATCCTTTAAATTCTGCTTCATCTCCTATTGACTCTAAGATTTCCCTAGTTCACCTGGGTGCAAAGTCATTTCTCCTTCTAAATGTCTCTGGTATATAACATTTGCACCACCAACAGACAATTAATGCATATATTTTTATATTCCTAATCTGCTAGTAATTGCCCTGTTTAAGAGAATCCAGTACCACTTTAATCCTTATGCAGCTCAGGGGATATATATTTATTCCTTTGATTAGGATATTTTTTGTTTAAATCCCACATTATTTTTATTTTTAAAAATAAAAAGTTGGCCGGACGCAGTGGCTCACGCCTGTAATCCCAGCACTTTGGGAGGCCAAAGTAGGCAGATCACGAGTTCAAGAGATCGAGACCATTCTAGCTAACACGGTGAAAACCCATCTCTACTAAAAAATACAAAAAATTAGCTGGGCGTGGTGGTGGGCGCCTGTAGTCCCAGCTATTCAGGAAGCTGAGGTGGGAGAATGGCGTGAACCTAGGAGACGGAGCTTGCAGTGAGCCGAGATTGTGCCACTACACGCCAGCCTGGGCAACAGTGAGACTTCATCTCAAAAAATAGATAGATAAATACATAAATAAAGTTGGCACTATATATGTTCTGCAGTACTAGTTCTTAACAATTCTGATTTCATTGCATTAGGGTAAGACCTAGGCATTAGTATCTGTTAAAAGTTTCCCAAGAGATTATGATGTATATCAAGGATTAAGAATCACTGTTTTCAGGTTGGCTCAGAATGGATTAAGTATTTAGAAGACTTATTTTTTAAGGAGCTGATTTTGCCATGGTCACATACTCTAGGTAGAAATCATCTCCTGCCCCTTCATAATCTGCTCAGTTTGTTGTTGGTTTTGTTGTTGTTTTTTGTTGATGACCTTCTGCTCTAGCTGTTTTCCTTGTCTCATTCCTGTTACAAGAAGAGCTGTGTAAACCTCTTGGTTCCCTTTGCTTTAAATGCAAACAAATCCTTCAAAACCAAATTGATTCATCAGAGGAAAAATATAGTACCAAATGGAATGTTGGTATTTTTGTAACTTCTAAGTGAAAAATCCATTTTAAATGATTAATTCCATTATACCGTAATTTACATCTAGTACCAGCTAATGAAATAAATTAGTTTCAACATCGATTCAACCCTCTTCCCTTTCTCAGTGATCTCATTAGCCTCATTGTGAATGTTTTGCTGCAATAATTTTTCTGCCATACCAGCTGCACCATTAGAGAACTGTTATTATTGATGACTGAAAATCCAGATGTAGGAAAGAGGAATGGGCAGGCAGTTGATTATTATGATCAGTTTGAAGTTTAAGTGGGAGAGAAGTCATCCACAAGGTATCTATTCTCTTTATATATTTTCTAGAGGAAAGGGTGTGTTTCTGACTCCACATACATTAAAAAGCCCTTAGATAGACGTAGGTTCTAAAATAGTTTTCAGGGATGTGGCTTAGGGAATGTCTTAGTCTATGTGCGTTGCTATAACATAATACCTGAGGCTGGGTAATTTTTAAAGAAAAGAGATTGATTTGGCTCATAAGTCTGGTGACTTAAAATTCTAAGATTGGGTAGCTGCATCTGGCAAGGGCCTCAGGCTGCTTCCACTGATGGGAAAAGCAAAAGTAGGGGGTTGTGTGAAAAGAGATCATATGTCAAGAGAAAGAAACTGAGGAAGGCAGACTCATTGTAGCAACCTGCTCACAGGAGAACTAATCCATTCTCATGAGAGCAAGAATGCACTCACCCCCTTGAGAGGGCATTAAGCTATTCATGAGGGATGCAAGCCCAAGACCAGGCCCCACCTCTTAACACTACCACACTGGGATCAAGTTTTAGCAAAACTTTTGGCAGAAACAAACCACAATCAAACCATAGCAGAGGCCTTGATTCATTACATAAAATAATGATGTTACATAGGATAAGGACATTTTTGTATTTATAGTAATTTTTCATCTACAATCCTGGATGATCTTCATGAGAAACCTAAGACATCAGAAATATAAACACTTAGCCGTGCTCTATTAATGGAGAAACTATAAATCAGAGGACTCATGTAATTGACATTTGACTCCTTACTGGTAGAGAGGTGACCAGACTTCTCCTGTCTCCAGTGTCTCTAAAAGCAAGAATGAGAAACAAGGATGGGAGCTTTAGGGAAACCTAACTGGTATGTTAAGTTATGCAGTAGGGACAGATAATTCTATGTGAGAAACAGCTATGTCACGAATATACTCTCTAATATTAAAATGGAAAATATGGCCAGGTGCTGTGGTTCACGCCTGTAATCCCAGCACTTTGGAAGGCCTTGGTGGGCAGATCACGAGGTCAGAACATCAAGACCATCCTGGTTAACACAGTGAAACCCTGTCTCTACTAAAAATACAAAAAAAATTAGCCGGACATGGTGGCACACGCTTGTACTCTCAGCCACTCAGGAGACTGAGGCAAGAGAATCACTTGAACCTGGGAGGCGGAGGTTGCAGTGAGCCGAGATCACCCCACTGCACTCCAGCCTGGGTGACACAGCGAGACTCTATTTCAAAAAACAAAAACAAAAACAAAACAAACAAAAACAAAGTAAAATGGAAAATATGACCCTAGATGCCACACTAAATATGCCACAGTGTCAGACATGTTAACATGTAAGATACACAGTGCCTGGTCTAAACTTCAACCAATAGTGTTGAATAAATAAATCATTTCCTCTCATAAAGACACAATTTAAAACCAATTCCCCCTGATGGAGCACATTATATTAAACCATACAAAACATACATTAAATGTGTCTGTAACATTAGGCAATAAGTCCCCTAGTAAAGATCCAAGGGACTATGGCACGACATAGGTATGTTTTGACCATCAGGTGAGGAGCAGATTCAAAGGCTTTTATTTTAGGAGGGCAGAGCTAGAGAAATGTTGAAACATACTGCCTTTCAGTGTTCAAAAAAGCAGAATGGAAAAAGTAGGTGCACCAGCCAGTACCCCTCAAGGAGGGATGTGAGGCCAATATTTTCTGTTTCACTATTTCTCAGAGAGTCTTATCTCCACAGCATGTAATAGCGGAGAGAATACTGACTTTGCAATCACAGACGCAAAATTCCATTCATCATTGTTTCAGCTGAGTGATATTGAAATCCTGTTTAATGTTTCTGAGTCTCTGTGTTTTCATTAGAAAAAAAAGTCAGGAAACTTTTTAACAAATGATCAAGTCCACTAATAGATTCTTTTAATCGGCCTAGAATATAATACTAAAAAATGTTTGCCCCATTTCCTCTTCTTCATCTCTTTCCTCTAGTAACTATTAGAATCCTCAAATCCTCTAGGTTTTAAAGCACTTATTTTTGTGAGTGGTTAAAAATTTAGAAAGGGAAATTCTACTACAGAGGGTCAAATCTTGTCTTCATCACTTATAACAGTCACCTTGGGCGAGCAATCTAATCACTCTTTATTCCAAGAATTCCAGGAACTCATCTTTTATAAAAGGGTATCTACTAAATAGGGTTACAGTAAAACATACATGAAAAAATATAGGAAAGGCCTCTGTGCGTAACTCATCGCAAGTGCTCAGTGAGGCCTGCTGGTCCCTGCCTTGTCTTAGAGGGACGGAAGCACCCATCCACCTTCACTGCTGCTTGTTGACGAGGCTCTCCTTGATAGTGTGCTAGGGATCTGTGGGATACCCGTTTGACTAGTGCCCTTTTCCTGCAGCAGAGTGCCTTTATCTCTGTCTACTAGCATCAATGGCCCCCTCATTGCCTCTGGATGGAGCCAGATCCTCCCACTGGGCATCTTTGCTTCAGGCGAGCAAGCCTAGCCAGGTGCTTTCAGGGTTTTTGGGAGCTCCCAGGTGATGGTCACCCTGCAGCAGTTGGCAAGATGAAGCTGCATACTTAACCTTTCTCTGGTTTGCATATGTAGGATAAAGTAAGCGCCTTTGAGCTTTACAAGTATTGTGATGATTATATTTTAAAATAGAAATAATTTGATTTGAAATCTAACATTCACACTTATCTTTTCCAGATATTCTCAAGGGAAATATCAGTTCATTTCAATATCGATGATCTATATCAAATCATCACATAAGACCTGTCTGAAGTCAGATAACATATTAAATCTATTTTATTTTAGAGTGTTTTTTAACAAATAAATGTTTAACTATTCAATGCTCTTAAGCTAAACCAATTTTGATGAGACTGGCAAAATTGCAGATGGCAGGCGTTATTACTAACATTATATTAGTCAGTCAAGCTGTTGGTTACAATGGTTTTTAAAAATTCTCTTACACCTGCATTTTGTTTTGTTTTCAGGCACACTTCAGCATATATACACACTATCCTAAAATCCCAGAAAATTTCTCTCTTGTACCAATTTGGAAAGTACTTAATCTGTTATCTTATTTCTAGATTCCTACCAAAGGTAGGGTTAGTGACCGGATTAGAGGAGAGTGTAGAGGATTTGTCACCTGCTTCAGTCTTTGCTCCTTTCCTTGTTAGCTGTTTGACCTTAGGTAGTCTGCTGAGCCTTGCTGAGCCTCTGATCCCTGGCAACTGGTTCTGAAGCTTAGCTAGCACAGCACGTGGAAGGGCCCAGCCCTCACTGGGGCCCTTAGAAAATTCAAGAAGAAAGAAGACAGTAATATATTTTGGGGGAGTAGCTTCAGGATCCTGGATATTCATTGTCTTTTCTCAGTACTTAGCAATAGCCCAAAAAAAAGAATGATTTGTCACCAAATAATACAATATGAGTTAATCGGTTCTCTTTCCATTCAGCTGGAATTCTATGTATGAAAGGTGTTTACACTGGATTTTCATTTGGACTAAAAGTTTGAGATTGGTAGTCATCCGTGATTTTGATGAATAAAGTTAATTTTTAGGTTTTAAAGCAGCCATATTGCCTAAATCTTGACAGTCCTATAGGAAAAATAATAACAGGGAAACTTGGTGCTAAAATGTAAACTCCTAACCCAAAACTAAGGCTTTAACATTTAGAATGTGTGGCCACATGATGCTATGAAATAAATGGAATTTTTGTCTCAGTTATTCTTCTTTCTCCTGGTCAATAGGGGAAAAACAAGTAATCTATAAGAGAATTAGCTTTACCCTCTTCATCATAACAGTGCTACCAAATGACTATTTTCACCTTCCTATTTCAAACCTTTTGTTATCATACATTATCTTACCTTATTCTCTTAACACTCTTGAGGGTTTACAGACAAATAAGGAACCTGAGACCCAAGAAGGCTAAGAGAATTACACGGGATGAGAGAATTATTAAGTGACTAGTCTTGAGCCAAATTAGGGTCCTGATTTGCCAAGGATAGTTCTAGTTCACACATGTTACCTCAACATAATTATTAAATGATTCCCCTTAACTCTCAAAAAAGAATTTGACTGATTCCTCAGTCACTCTAAGTAGAACACACATCTCATTAGCCCCAGTCCTGTGCCCTTTCCACTGCACAAAGCTGGGCTTAAATATATCTGCTCCTTCAGAAATTAACATCCTGTTTCAGTCCGTGTCTCACTACTTTTGCTGCTTCAGAGCAGAGTGGAGATAAACCGTAAGTGTAGTCAATGCCACCTCTGCACTAATAACACTTGTTTCCCAGTCAGCTTCCTGCAGGGCAAGAGCTCCTTTTCAAATTACTATCAAGAGCATTAATTTATCAGACATCATGCTGAATATGCCCTGAAGTTTGGTTTGTTTTTTCTATCATTACATCTCCCCAGAGTTGCAGTCCAGAAAAGTCTAAATTATTACTGTAATTATACAAAAAGATCAAAGAACTGGCATTAATTTCTACTTAGTGGACAGTTTAATAGTTCAACCAAATTCCATTAAATCTGATATCATTATTAATAAATATCAATGTTTTTATGTAACATTCAAAGAGTTTTACTTTGCCTTTGTGTTTCCTTCAAATTTCTAATTTAAATTTAAACCATCTGTTCCTTTTGAACACATCACACTTATCCGTCCAGCCTGAACGTTGGAAGTTGCCTATGAGATCACTCTAGGTCTCATTAGCATCAGGCTCATGAATGCACACAGTGAAGAGCTGGCAGTGTGAAACGGAACCCAGCAAGATAGTCTTCAGTTTGGTTAGCAAAATAAAGCACAATTAAATATAAAATCTCTTGCATGTAGATAGCTCTTCATGGCTTTTTGTTGTTTTTGTTTTGAATTTGTTTTGTAAAGCACAGCTTTGTGATATAAACAGTCCAGGTGTTACCAAAAGTCTATAGATCTAGAAATGAGGCTCATTCACTTTGGTTCATTCACTCTTCTCTTTCTTTTTGCTTTTTTCTGTCCATCACCATTCTTCCTGAAGTTCCAGTTTGTCCATTGAGGTTTTTCAGTATTTCTTCTAATTGGACAATTTGTCCACCCTTGTCACCCCAAAGCTGTAGTCAGTTGGTTCTCAAGGACTCCCCATCAGTCCAGGCTTCCCCTGCAGATGACCTGCAAGTATGGCCAGGAATCCCGGAGAAAACCTAGTCGCCTACAAGTCAGGGGCTTGCCTGCAGATAAACAAATACCAGCCTTGTCGAGCACATACACAGAGGGCCTGCCCAGAGCCAGTCTTCTCTTGGCACTAAGAATGTCAGGTAATTACAAAAGGTTGCCTCTTAGTCTCACAAAGTTTTCAGCCTACTTGGGAAAGCAAGCATTAAGAAAATAAGTTCAAGGCCAGGCACAGTAGTTCTTGCCTGTAATCCCAGCATTTTGGGAAGCTGAGGCAGGAGGATCACTTGAGCTGA
>NW_012115155.1:4870767-4881570 GCF_000951035.1 Colobus angolensis palliatus | reverse complement strand
GGAAGGAAGGAAGGAAGGAAGGAAGGAAGGAAGGAAGGAAGGAAGGAAGGAAGGAAGGGAGAAAGAAAGAAAGAAAGAAAATAAGTAAATAAGTTCAACCGTGAAGTGATTGACCTGTTCTTATAAAATGACAGAAGCCGGTGGCCTACAATTTGTAGAGTTGGGAAGGTCTGCCTCTTTGAATAAATGACAGTTAGGCTGAGATATGAAGAGGAATAAGAGTTGGTCAAGAAATGCAAGTTGAGCTTATGATGACTCTTACAGAAGTAATTTTAATAGTAAGATGCACTGACTCTTAGTTGAATCTTTCAAATATCAGCATTGTCATTCTCAACACCTTGGTATTTTTCACCCAGCTTCATTTCAGGGTCCTAACATGGCCCCCATGTCATGGATTCTACTAAGTGTCAGCTCATTCCCTGGGAGATGAGCCACAGTTCTGGTGTTTTTTTTTTGTTTGTTTTGTTTTGTCTTGTTTTTGATTTTTGTTTTGTTCAGAGTAATAAGCGGTAAGTGGCTTAAAAGGCAAATACCACTGAAGTATGAGCTGTGAAAATATCCCAAAGAAACACAGGGCAGGCTGGGGTGATACAGCACATCAGAAAGGCACAGACCTGAGTTCTCCAAGACTGGCCGTATTTCCAGCAAGATTCTGTGGCCTCAGGAAGCCTGGCTGGGGACCCCAAGCTGACCTGCAAAGCCAACACTGATGACTGCCCAAGGCTGCCAGCCAGAACAGAGTCTATGTTATCACAGCAAAGGAGCTTGGGGATAAAAGACCAAAGGAAGGTTTCAGCAGGAGTCTTGCAGATGACCAGGAAGGCTCACGGGAGGGGAAAAGAGAGATTCATAAAGGGCCCCGACTTTGGGGATGCAGCAACCTGGGATTCAGTTCCACGTGTCACTCCCTTGCTGGGAAATGTAAACTAGTCTCTAAGTCATGTAGAGCCTTACTATATGAACTAAGACTGCAAACTGTAACACTTAGAGACAGTGCACATATGGCAATGAACATCCATTTTGGCACTTGGTAGTGTGCAGTAAGAAATAGGTATTTTTATTATCGACAGTTGTTAGCAACCAGACTGGGTTTAAGATGCATTCAGACAGGGACGGGTGCACAAAGAACGCACAGCAGATGCTGTCTGGAGTTGGCGGGGCAGCAGGCTAGGAAGACAGAAAAGCAACCTCCATCAGAGATCTTCTCTCCCTGAAAAGGTACAAGAGGAGCAGAGGACAGAATGCATGCATGGCAGGGCCCCGGGAGCTCGAACTCAGGCCGGAGCAGCACCAAGGACAAGTCAGGCTTAGCAGCAGCAGCAGCAGCAAAGCTTTTTGATGTGGTAACAGCGAATCCTACAGATCCAGTGCCCGGGATTCTGCAGTCGCCACCGCCACAGTACTCATGACTGGGGACTTTCCCTCTGCTTTAGGCACCAGCTGGTCTGAGGAGACAAGGCAGTAATTAGAATAATTAGGACAAATCATCACAGTGAATTAATGAATCACCAGCCTCCCCCGGCACCATGGTGGAGTTCAACAAAGAGTGTAGCTCCTGGAAATGCCGTGGACAATAAACATTCCTGAACTATTCTGGCACTGCCTGTGTCCAGGGGCCAGTTCATTAGGAGGAAAACAACTTTCCCTATTCCGGATTTGGCTGATCTGGCCAATTTGAACACGTGTTTAACTGAATTTTTATTAAGATAAGATCCTGGGGGTTAGACCGTGTGACAGCATGAAAGCATTGCAAATGCAGTTACTACGGTGGAACCACATGCAAATCATCTTTCTCTGAAAAGAGAAAAAGTAAAAACACTACAGTGTTCATTTTCCTTTACTCTGGTTCCTGAACTACAGGCAGGATTTTGGCATTTCAGCAGACGGTCATTGCGATGTGTGACCATATTTCATTCACCAGGAATCAGAGGGTACAAAGCACTGAGTATACGAAGTATATACTTGTGATATAGACACTATGTTAAACATGTGGCATAAAGGGGTTTTGGTATTTAATAAACAATAATTACATAAAACACATGCTATTATCTCCAGATTACATAAGAGAAAACTAAGAGTGAGGTCGATTATGTACCCTGCCTGAGGTTGCACAGAGAGGAAATGATGGACGAGACTCCAGTCAAGGGTCCACTTCACTGCCTATTCTCTTCTTAACTTGACTCCACAAGTCTCTATTATACTAACTTTGTCTTGTTGAGAATTGCTTCTCTGCTCTGCAGCACTTTCCAGAAAAATAAAGCCTGATTAGCTATGATTGACATGTAGGGTAAAATGTAAAAGACTTTGCATTCAGATGACTGTGCAAAACCTCCACTGTAGCAGAGTGTCCCTCAGATTTGCTCTTCTGTTCTTTGAATTCTGAAACTGAACACGTTTTGAGTTGCTGGGGTTGATTCAGAAAATTAATTTGAAAGGAACAAGCAAGAAACTGTATGTTCCAGGTGTGTAGCTGTCATCAATAATGTTCTAGACGAACATCTCTAATATCACCAATGGCAGAAGACCAGTATGGAAGAAATAACCTTCAGAAAGCATCAGATTGTGCAATCATTGCTCTGAGTCTTCTAGAGCTACCAAGTAATAGACATTTGGAAGGTGGTGATAAAGTCATTCAAGAGGCATTGAGGAAGGTTGACACAGATAATATTTCCTCAAGAGGATGAGCCCAAGCTCTGTGATCTAGCCAACACAGGTGCATGAAAACCAAGTTTAAAAAAATTACTTCAAGTTCCTAATGGCTTTGGAGAAATGGGATAATTACCCATCATACTATTTCTGTCAAAACCCAATGACTTTGAGATTGGATGATGGCACCCATGTGTTCTTATCTTTCCGGCAAGAAGAACTACCATTAAACACATTTCCTCATTTAAATATCATAACACAGTTAGAAGATAGATAATATTTGTTCCCATTATGAAGAAAAAAAGAAAAAATGAGTCTTGCAGACAGTAGGCAAAGCTAAGAGGGTCACAGTCAAGTGCTAATAGAACTGGAATCCACACCTGTCTTTAAGGACAGAATTTCAGGCACCTGAAAATGACTGTAGGTAAATGTTTATTTATTTACACGTGTGTGTACATGTATATATAAATAAATGCATATACTTTGAAGAGGGAAATAATTTCAGTGCTTTTCAAATCACCCCACATTTTTTATGTTTAGGTATACAATGTCACCTCCTTACGACCATCTTGAAATGTAACTTTTTTTAATGATGTCTTAAAACTGTAAAGGGGTGGTGGGCTAGAAATCCTATTAGCCAAGTCTCTTATTTTATATTTAAAAAAAAAAAAAAAAAGAATTCAAAGCCCCAAGGGCTGTGCTGAATTGCACAGGACTCACAGAAAGCTAGTGCCTGAGCCAGGACTTTCATCAGGGGACTTCTGTGCCAGGCCCTCCACTTTCTTTACATATCCCCTGCGCCGCGTGCCTATTGTGAGCACTAATGAATCCCGCAGCCGGCCTCCCGGAGAGCGCGGCAGACGCAGCCGGCGCCCAGAAAGGCGGACAAGGCTCCCGCCAAGGGAGCAAAACAGGTGCAGCGGGAGGAGGCTTCCCAGAGGAGACTTCCACCGCCGGCTTCTTTTCTTTTGTCTTCCGAAGGAAATAAAAAGAAGTCAGGGAGGAATTCGGTAACAATTCAGCCAAACACCAAGACAGCCACAAAAGAATAGCCTCTTCAAGAAGATGGGACGAATAGCGAAGCATCCAAGGCAGGCCCCCGGCGCGCATCGGGGGCTCCGAGCGGCCTCTTACACAGGGCGATGGTAACTCCGAAGAATCAGAAGATTCTAATGCGGCCCACAGGCTCCGTGCCCATTCCCCTCTGACACTTGCTTTGCTGTGCTTTAGGAATTCGTGAAGTCTGGGCTTATGTTCCTGCTGAAGGCACCTGAATTACAGCCCGGTGGCGGGGGATGAGCTGAGCGCTGAGCCCCCAAGAGGGAAGCGCTGTTCAAGCTGCTAGTGGACTTCGGCTGGGGCTGGGAGATCAACCCGGGCGGTGTGGGGATGAATTACAGCCTGAGGGCAGGGGATGAGCTGGATGAGGAGCCCCGAGAGGAAAACGCTGTTCAAGCTGCTGGTTGACTTTGGCAGGGGCTGGGGGATCAACCTTCGCCAGTCAGCAGAAGTTAGACCACCTCACAGGCACACTGTGTTGCTCTCAGTGCTGGAGGCCAAGACCTGAGGACCGAGGATGGAGCCTGGACAGAGAGGACCTCAGCCTGGGTTTTCCTTGGCCACTGGGAGCACAGGCATCCTTAGCCAAGTTCCTGCTGCCCTTTGACGCTCAGCTTCCTTCTGTGTTAATATTTATTTGGTCTAAGGCAGTGTTTTCAGATATGAAACCCATCTCCAAAGAAAATTTTACAAGGAAGCCCTACTTGTAGAACAAATACAAACTACTCTAATGAAAACAGCTGAAAGATGAGTAGGGTGGGAGACCGAGGAATTATAATATTTCATTTTAGATTATACTTAACATTTGGAAACCGATCATTTCGAGTACAACTCTTGAATATTTACTTTGGCTGCAACTGCTCACAAAACCAAGACATTCTCTGACCACCTAATGAAAACACTCTGCCCCAACTCTCTGTGCACTTACACTGACCTATTTTTCCTTCTAGTTTATTGCCATCTGATGCTATTTTATGAATTTATTTGCTTATGTCCTTATGGTATATTTTTCTCATTAAATGCACACTTCATCAGGATCTGGGTTCTGTTCATTTTATTTGCCACTATATTTCTAGCCCTCAGAATAACACCATAATAAATACTTGTTGAATATATGTCTGGATTTCCCAGAATTTAATTGGAATTATCATTTTCTCCCAAACTTGTATATATATGGGGCCACCTCCGAGTTTGAGCAGTGAGATGAGTGTTCCCTTGTCTCTCTCAAGAGTTATTTTCTCTGAGAAAAAAAAAAAGTGAGCTGTTTAGTTTCTAAGAAGTGCGAATTCTACATATTTTGCTGTAGCAAAAATAATCATCCTCTTCATAAAAATTTCAAAGGCACAAGGAGGACCTCAGCATGCATTCCAGAAAAAAAGGCTGAGAACGGTAGAGCAGCAGAGGCTGGTCCCATGCAGTCAAACCACGAACCCTGTGAGTGCATGGCCAGGGAGCTTCTGGACACCTCTCATGGACCAGAGCTCTGTAATCAGCAGCGGAGAGAGGCAGCCTCAGGCTTCAGCCTCCTAAAAGCTTTGATTGCATTCCAGGAAATGTCTGAACATTTGAACAAGTGTGAATTACTGGGTTATTAACACAATTCTTCACAATGGTTCAGGTGCCCTTGGAAGACTCTCAGCCCCTCTTAGGGAGGGTGTCAGCCTTTCCCTCTGGAGGGGAATTGCGCAGCAAAAGGAGGCCATGCTTGGACTTTAGAGCTGTGTTAAAACTCAGTCCAATTCTACTACTCACTGATTCTGGGAACTTCAAATTTCTATGTCTTACCTGTAAAATAAGGTTAGACATAGTTCTCTAATGGGAGTTTGTAATAATTACACTTACTGTTTATAAAACATCCAGCATAGTGCAGAACACCGAGTATTATTATTTTTCACCACTATGACTATAGTTGATGCAATATTAAAAATAGTAAGATGCATATATTAACTTCAGTCAACACAAAGAGACATTCTGTGTCTCATCACAGCATAAAGCAAGGATGAAACATAAACCTTCTGAAAATCCAATGCTAAGATAAATGGCCCTGCCCACAATATACAAAATAAGGGAAAATATTTAATTTCACCATTTCTTTCCTTCTTTTACTTTACTTTTCCAATTGATAGAAAAAGTTCCTTCCCCTTTTTTCTAAGTAATTCAATTCACAGACACTTGTGAAGTCTCAATATATCACTATGACTTTAATACATCCGAAATTCTTTTCAAATGTATTTTCAGTATAAAATGTACACCCAAACAAAATGTTTGCACTTATAATTTAGTTTCAAGATGGAAGCCTGAACCACAAGGTATAATTCACAGTCCTTCCATAGTATTTGGCAATATGCTTTAGAAGGCAATATGCTAAATGTTTAAAATCTTGGGCTCTGGAGAAGAAAATTCCCAGAACTGTCACTTGTGAGCCGAGCGAATTTGGCCCAACTGTAAAATAGTTCTAATAGTCTCCATCTCTTGGGGATGCTATGAAGATGAAATTAAATATGCATATAAAACATTTTTCATAGAGCTTGACACATTATAAGCCTTCAAAGAATGTTTATTATAATTATTTTATTATTATTTTGTTTTCATCATTAAAAGTTATAAAGTAGATGTTGAAAAATGTCACACCTTTAAAACTCCTCACAGAAAGCAATATATACATTTTTTTGTACTAAGGGTAAATAATGTGAACCTTTGACTCATGCCAGTTGAGTAAAATATTGTTTGTCCCAAACACCATCAAATTTTTCAAAATTGAGCTTCAAAGATTTAAAGCAGGGTGGTGTCTACATGGTAATGAATATCTGCAAACAAAAGAAAACATTAATGATGTATACAGATGTTCCCAAACATATGAGTTGCTGTTCCTTAAAAATAATCCTATACTTCTTTAGTGTACAAAGACTTCGATATTTTAATTTCTTAGATCTAGTAAACACAACAATCATGCTCAAGATGAGTCTACCCAAAATACACATTTCTCAAAGAACGTCAAAACTATACATGATATTTAAGAAATCAAAAGCTTCATAATTAATTAAAGAAAGATCCAGGGACATAGAACCAAATTTGGGTTAAAGGTGAAAAATCTTTTCTTGCTTTATCAATTCTCATTATCAGGACTGTCTCGGGATCACAGAAGTCTGGAGTTAGAATAGCTCTTACCCAGGGTGTGTCTAGCATGGCGGTGCAGAAAATGCACTGTGGAAGCCTTGTGTGTGTAGACTTGGCTTTAGAATAAGTTTGGCCATTTATGAACTCTTGTTCTCTTTGCACAAGTTACCAAATGTCATCAAGCTTCACTTGCCCCAACTATAAAATGAAGCTAGCAACAACAATCTTGCAGAGTTGTTAAGGAGACTGAATTAAAAAATAGAAAGTGCTCAACTCAGTGGCATAATAGAACTTGTTTCTTTTCCATAAGATGATACTTGCTCAGAATGTGATTGGATGACCCTCAGAATGCAATGTTCCATGGTATTTTTCCAGAAAAATAATACATTTATTGAAATACTAGACTATGTTGAAAGATATTTAAACAAAGCTGAATAGAAGATAATATTAATACTAAATATCACAGACACTCTAGGTATGAATATGAAAAACTGCCCATTTATCTTAGAAGATCTTGATCCTTTTGGCTGGTTTGCTTGTTTTTTTGGAGGTGGTAGTGATGTTTTTTATTTATTTTATTGTTGTTTTATTTGCTATAAAATGTTTATGTATCTGAAGCAATTAGATTTAAGATTTCACTTATTTTGCCTTGCATTTTAGGCTCTGTGGAGGAATCCTTCAAAAAACATATTTAACACCCATTATATACCCACAAAAATTAAAAAATAATAAAAAATAAAATGGGGCTAATACTATATTTAA
Organism: Colobus angolensis palliatus; assembly: GCF_000951035.1. NCBI lineage: Eukaryota > Metazoa > Chordata > Mammalia > Primates > Cercopithecidae > Colobus > Colobus angolensis. Next base: position 4,873,986 of record NW_012115155.1, on the reverse strand, counting down.
TGTTATAACATACCTAGATAAATACTGGGTTCATAGTAAGCCCCAATAAAAACATATTGTTTCTTAAAGAAATAATTATAGCACCAGAATATATGGTCACAGTTGCAAAAGCAGAGACCTAGATGCACTGGCAGCAATGGTTCTATCCATGAGCTTGAAGCCACAAAATTCTGATATGTCTGCTTTCTGCCTTTTTTCCTCTGTCCTGTAGACATCATTCTTCCAAAACCAAGAGAGAGAACCTTAGCCACAATCCTTGACTCTGAATTGAAAAATCATTCTATTCTGTTGCTTTTCTAAGTTGCCAAAGGCCATTTTCACATTTGGAGGAGGGATTATCCATCCCTAGAAAATTTCTAAATCCCCTCAACCTTTTCTATATTTTCCCCCCATAAATGATTTGACTTTCCCTCTTGCTTATTCTCAGAAAACACTCTGAGTTAATTTTCTTGATAGCACTTTCCTCAACACAGAAGCCCCCCTTCCATCTGCAGGCAAAGTGCTTCTCTATAATGCACAGCTGGCAATAGTCAATCTCTCGCCCCAGGCCCCAAGTGTGCCTCACCTTACCCTCTGACCCAGTGAAGGCAAACACAGTATTCAATCACCATTTTCTTAGAGCCTAGGTTTCTCACTGAAAAGCATTCCTTATGGGTGATTACAGAACAAACCAGGGTGGCAATGGCACTGCCAACTGGTTAGCTGGGGTGCTCTGGGATCCAAAGCAAAGATGACCTTTGCCTTCTTTCATCTTCTAAAGCGCTGACCCATAACTGCCCTGGTGGACTTTGGATAGAGGAGTTGTAATAGTCCAACAGGTTCATCTTGCCTGCTGCCCAGAAAGTCAAATGTACTGAGGAGAACAGGTATTACGGCAAAGAAATGAATTTAATATCACAACGCCAGCCAAGTGAGGAGAACAGGGAGAGGAAACTTTTTAAACTCACCTTTCGATGAGGATTTGAAGGTGTGGGTTTTCAAGGGTACTTTGGCAGGCAGGGAGCTGGAAAACGGGAACAACTAATGAGATCATGGACGTGTCTGAAACAGCCTTGGTGCAGCTGAGTCAGTTTTTGGGAGGGAGTCTCAGAACCTGGTGGCAGCTCTTGGTCTGCTGAAATGTCAAATCTGAAAAACATCTCAGTGGTGATGTTGTCTATAGAGGTATGTGGGAAGTGACACTCCCCACCCACTCAAACCCAGTTACGTGACTTTGGGGCGGTAAACAACTTGCAGAAAAACAAGCTAAACCATGGCAGGTTATGATTTAACAATGCCTATTCTTTAGAGAAGTACAACCTGTACCAGAATTCTAACATTGCCCTACGAATCTGGCTTCAATCTTCCAGCAAGGAGGAGGGACAATTTCCCTTGCCTCAAAGTTTAACTAAAACTAGATTTCTCTCATAGTCATCTTGGCCTCCATGCTAGAATAAGAAAATAAAAATAATCGGTGAGGTTAGAAGCAAGATGGAGCCATTCATATTAGATTTATCTTATTATTATTTATAATTCTTCAAAGTCAGTTTCAGAGACACATTTCCCAAAAGAAGCAACACTTTTTAGAGACTGCACTGTAAACCCAAATGTAGAGAAAAACACAAAACCCATACCATACACACACAAACAAACACACACTAAATTTACCTGACTCTACAGGGGCACCATCTTGCTAATAAACTCAATTTCCATGACTAATAAAACACTTACCCTCTCAGTTCCAAGCTGGTTTCTTATAAATAAGCATTACAAAACAAAAACAAAAACAAAACTCCCTAATGTGACCTTTTTCTTTTTCTTGAGACCGCAGGCTGGAGTGCATTGGCATGATCTTGGCTCACTGCAACCTCCGCCTCCTGGTTCAAGCGATTCTCCTGCCTCAGACTCCTGAGTAGCTGGGACTACAGGTGTGCTCCACCACGCCCAACTAATTTTTGCATTTTTAATAGAGACAGGGTTTCACAATGTTGGCCAGGATGGTCCCGATCTGACCTCATGATTCACCAGCCTCAGCTGCCCAAAGTGCTGGGATTAGAGGCATGAGCCAGGACACCAGACCGACCCTTTTCAAGACAAAGGGAACACTATTTCGAAGATAAATGCCCTCTGTGATTCCCAGCCAACTGCCAAATGATAAAACTTCAACAAATATTTGAGGAAGTGCCATTGAAGACCTCGTCCATTTTATCTTTTCTCAAAACCAGTAGTGAAAAAATATTTTGCAGTCCTGCAACCCTTGCCGATATCAGATAAAATCAAAAATTGTTCAGCAATGCCTATCAAGCATTTACTGAGAGTCATATGGTACTGTTTTTTAATTCAGAGAGAGAAAAAAATATTTATATAGCATAGGTTCTGGCTTTGAGGGGCTCATGGTTCACAAGAGCAAATAAGAGAGTCACGCAGGCAGTGGCAATTCAGAGTAGACAACAATTGCTATAGCAGAGATTTAAAAGCTATGAATATTCAGAGGAAAAAGAAATTACCTTGTTTGGAAAAATCTGAAAATCTTCAAGAATAGAAGGATTTGGATTATACTTTGAAAGATTAAATAGATTTACAGACATCTTGATAGAAAGGGTAAGAATATCTGAGGCAGAAAATCTAACAAGATCTAAGTTATAAAGACTGAAAAACATATTAAGTGAACAGTGTCTACTAAATTAGCTTGTCAGTTACTGGTAAAAATATTTTTAAAACAAAAATTAAAAAAAAACATGACATTTAATGTCTGTTTTCATCTCTTTGTTTTGCTGTAAAGAAATACCTGAGGTTGGGTAATTGATGGAAAAAGGTTTATTTGGCACACAGTTCTGCTGGCTGGAAGACTGGGTGTCAGGTGAAAGCCTCAGGCTTCCATTCATGTTGGAAGGTAAAGGGGAACTTGTGTATGACCAGGAGATGCCAGGTTCTTTTTAACAATCAGATCTCATGGGAACTAACAGAGTGAGAGCTCACTCAATATTGTGAGGATGGCACCAAGCCCTTCATAAAGGACCTGCCCCTCTGACCTTAATGTCTCCCAGTAGATCCCACCTCCAACATTGGGGATCACATTTCAACATGAGGCTTGGGGAGACAAACATCTAAACCACGGCAATGTTCTCTATGATTACTCAAGAGACATTCAGTTGCCTGGTACAGAAATAATTTCATCTTAACCTCACCAGCACCCACTAAAGAAAAGCAGGTATTGGCCGGGAGCAGAGGGTCAAGCCT
>NW_012115155.1:4847079-4869957 GCF_000951035.1 Colobus angolensis palliatus | reverse complement strand
TGCATTACACACTGCGAAAGTAGTTAAAATTAATATTTTAAGTGGATTTTTTAACAAAGCCTCCAACTCCATGTAGATGAAGAAACAGCCAGATACATAATGCTAGAATGAAATCAAGAGTTAAAACAAGGATGCTTTCCAGAAAGGTCTGGGGATAGGCAGCGTGGTGGTAGGCTCTGACTGCCCACACGTGCCATGCATCATATGTGACTTACTGCAGGTTGCTGTGTACATTTCATCTGCTGGGACCAGGAAAATGGCTGGATGAATTCCCTTTTAGTTTTGGCATTCTCAAGTTTTAAGTGTCACACATTATTAGCTTCTGAGTTTGTATCCAGAATTTGTGATCAGGGAATACATTACTGTTTATATTAGATGTACGGCAAACCGTGCTTGCAATCAGTCACCATTTTGTGAATAATATTTAGCCATTTTCATTTTGCAGGCAATGGGATCTGCTCCAAAGGGCTACAAACCAATCAAAATAACATCAATTACAGTATAGAATGGAAGTAAGGCTGTACCTGTGTACATGTATGGCACTATGTATACATAATGGCACTGAACAGAAAAAGAGCAGGATCCTAGTGTTAGGTGAATTTTTCCAGGCTTGAATTATCAGTGATTCAGAGAAGTATGCAATTGCTCCCTGGATTTCCCTGAACAAAGATTAAATTAGTAAATATTGTAAATAACACCTCACAGAGCAAAACCAGGCTGAACAAATAGCTACATTTGGAAATAGAGACAGGAGATGATGAAATGAAATGCAGCATGGAAAAATACTCAGAAACACAGTCGAGAAGTCCATAAAACAGCAAATCAGCAATGTTTAGAATGCATTAAGGGAAATGAAAGGAAATCATGAGACCGTTTGTGTATATTGGCCTAAAGAATAGGAACGGTTGAGTTCCTCTAGGCTGGCCCCTGTAGAGTTTAGACTCATGCAATGTAAAAAGCACAGAACCAGGATTAAAGAGACACAGACACTGGCTTATGATGCACCCAGATAGCAGTCTCCCAGCATCAGCTTCCTCACCTACAGGAGGGAAACACAACACCTACCTTTTGAGTTTCTGGGGGAATGTGATCTGTGTAAAAACACTTTTTAATTTGTAAATTGTACTCTGAATTTTAGTCATTAAAATTATCATGTTATTTTATAGGGAAAGGTACATGATACTGTGTTACTATTATACAACGTAACTCTCATTTTTCAGATAAAGAAATTAAAGCTCAGTGAGGTTAGAGTCATAAAGCAAATAAAAACAATTACAGTTTAATGACTGCTTAATGAATGTCAGGCACTGTGTTCCCCTGTTTTTTATTTAATCTTTACAGTGATTCTACAAGGTGTATTATTTTCTCTCTAACCTACAAGTTAGGGAACTAAGGTTTGAAAAAGTGAAATGAGTTTTCCCCAAATCAAAGACTTCATAAAGGATGAAGATGAGATTTAAGTGCAGGTGCATCTATTCTAAGGCTTATACTATTATTCAGTATGTGTCAATGTAGCAACATCATAATTAAGTGTCCTACTACATGAAAGGGCCTATACCAGTTTCCAAAGGGCGTTGGAGAGAGGGATGGGGATATAGATCCAAGAGGGTTTGCTGTGCTCCACTACATGCTGCATAAAAAGAATCTCACTGACTAAGCATGAGTCCCAGGCCAGAGCTTGTGAACACCTGTCAGCCGTGGAGAGCAAACTGAGGCCAAGAGCTGGACCACAAATTAAAACCAAAGTCCTTAAAACACCAGAAGTCAAAATCAGGAAAACCAACTTCAGTCGTTGAATACAAAGAATAATTGTAGAGGGAACACATCCTGTTAAAAATCAAGACAATGAAATACTGTAATGAAAATGCTGAAGGATCTAGTGGATGTGTAGACAACATGGGTGAAGAAATGGCAAACTTCAGCAGAGAGAGAGAAACAAAAAGGACAGATGAAAATATTAAAGTGAAAAATACTCTAAATGAAGAATTTATTAGCTACTCTTAACGACAGACTGTACAAAGCAGAGGAAAGTTCAATGAACTTGAGAACACATCTATGAAAACTGTTGAAAATGTAACACAAAGACAAAAAAATGAAATAAACAGAACATCAGATATCTGAGATAAAACACGAAATGTCTAACAGAAGTGTAATGAGAGTTTCAGAGGGTGGCAGGGAGAGAACGAGGCAGAAGAAATACTTGAAGAGACAGTAGTCAGGAACTTTCTGAGCTAGACACGTGTGAAATGTTGGATGAGGAAGCTCCAACCTTTCGTCTCCCAACAGAAACATTGGAAACAAGCAGAAATTATCAGAACTAACTTTGTCAGAATACAAGAATACAGTAAAACATTTATAGTCTTCAGAAAATACAGAATCAGGAAAATGGTGCTTTAAAATGCTAGGAAACCTTTGTACTCTCCCTTCCTCCCGACCCGCCACCCTACCCTCTTTGAACAGTCTTGGTCTTGAAGTGTCTGTAGCTTGCATTCCCAGTGTGGGACCCTTTCCTATTGGTCTGGAGTGAAAAGAGTAAGATCTTATTAGTAAATACTGTGTTTATCTGTTCTGCCCTGTCTAGGGCTACCTGTAGGAATGACACAAGTTCTTTATCTCTGTTTTGCCAAACTGGAAATTCAGGCTGGAAAGGCAGCTAGTATTGCCAGGAACATTGCAAGCCGAAGTAAGGACCCTCAGATGCTTATGGCAAAAGCTGACAGTCAAAGCATACAATAGATTGCCTAAAGTCAAAACTAAAATCTACGGAGAGTTTCTTTAGAAAAATTATGACATCCAAAAGAAGCCAAGTATGCTGAGAAATTCAGAGAACTACACGTGTACCCAAAAGACACATGCTCAGAAAAGGCCTCAGAAGACCTTGAGCTTTCATTGTGGGCTGTTGTCCAGCCAGTGCAAACCTGCGTAAGTATTGAGGAGGGTCCTGACACAGAACTAATCTGCAAAGACCAGGAGAAGTGGTTACTTTCCCTCTACTCCCACGCACCTTGCCCTCACTCTCACTCTGACTCTGGCTTTCATTTATTTTATTTTTATTTGTTTTGTTGCTTATAATTTTTTTTTTAATCAATGGGATCAAAAGTTGGTTCTTTGAAAGGAACAAGAAAATTGACAAATCTCTAGCTGGACTTACAAAAAAGATAAAAAGAGGGGAGACACAAATAACTGAAATCAGAAATGAAAGTGGAAACGTTACTTCCTACTCTACTGTAAGAAAAAGGATTATAAGAAAATACTATGAAAAATTATATGTCAACAAATTAGACAACCAGATGAAATAGAAAAATTCCTAAAAACACATAAATAACTAAACTGACTCAAGTAGAAACTCTCAGCAAACTTATAACAACCAAAACACTGAATTAGTAATATAAAATCTCCCAACTAAGGGAAGTCCAGGACCAGATGGCTTCACTGTTGAATTCACTACTTAATGTGATAGCACAAAAAACATCACCAGCTCTGACTGATGGAGCAGAGATGAGAAGAAATGAAGGAGGGTCTGTCAGACTTCTGAGATCTACAGGCAGCAGAAAGGCAGATAAAGCTAATGAGTTGTGAACATGTGTGATCCTTCAAGAAAAGGGAAGAATAACTCCAAGTTTGCCTTGAGACCAAAGAGGCTGATGGGGCCCCTAGGGGTGCAGACTCTGAAGCTGAATTGGGCGTCTGTAGACCCAGAGGACAGAGTGACAAGCCACGGTGGGTTATTTGCAGGCCTTGAAACCTAATGGAATTTATTCTGCTTTCTTTCCAAATATCTTAGGGTCTGTGACCCTTTTATTCCTTACAGTTTCTCTCCTTTAAAATGGAAGTGTCAATCCTATGGCTGTTCCACCCTTGCATTTTGAAAGCATGTAAATTTTTCTCTAATTTCACAGCTCCACACATGAAGATTTTACCCCAGAGCAGGCCATACCCAGACTCTCATCCAGACTTGATTTAGATGATTTAGAAAATGAGAAGTGGGGCTTTTAAAAATTGATGGCATTATATGAGGTTTTGGACTTAGAGTTGATACTGAAAAGGGCTAAGATTTTGTGTAGGTTGGGATGGGGATGGATGTGTTTTGCACAGGGGAAGGATATAAATTTTGAGGGGCTAGAGGCAGACTATTATGAGTTGAATTGCCCCTTCTGCCCCCACCAAAAGATATGCTCATGTCCTTAACTCCAGGACATGTGAATGTGGCCTTATTTGGAAACAGGGTCTTTGCAGATGTGATTATTTAAGATGAAGTTATACTGGATTGGGGTAGGCCCTAAATCCAATGACCAGTGTCCTTATAAAAAGGCCACACGAAGACCCAGAGACAAATACACAGTGAAATGACAGCAGTATGAAGACACAGGCAGAAATTAGAATGATGTAGCTACTAGCCAGGGAATGAAAAGGACTGCCGGCGATGACCAGCAGCTAGGGAGTGGCAAGAAAATGTTCTTCTCCAGAGCCTTCAGAGAGAGCACGTTCACACTGATACTTTAATCTCAGACTTCTAGCTTCCATAACTGTGAGAGAATAAATTTTTGTTGTTCGAATCCACCCAATTTATGGATATTTGTTCTGACAGCCCTGGGAAGTAAATACAGCTCCCTATCCAAACAAAAAAACAAAACAAAACAAAACAAAAATCCACTTTAATTACAAATACACGTATAAATACAAAAGGTAAAGAATAGTTTAAAAATAAAGATATGTAATAATAACACTAGACCAAGAAAAAAAAACTGGGGTGGCAATATTAATATCAGAAAAAGTAGATTTTAGAGGAAAGAGGTAAAAGTCATTTTATAAAGATGAAAGAGTGAATACATTAAGACATCATGCTAGTTTACAATGTTTATGTACCTAATAACAAAATATATGAGGCAAAACCTAATATAATTGTATGGAAAAACAGATAATTATTGTAGGAAATTTTAATACACCTCTTTTAGTAACTGATAGAAGAAGTAGCCAGAATTAAAAAGGCCATTAAAGATATGAAAACCATCAACCAACTTGACAAAATTAAAATGGGTAGAACTCTCTATCCAACAACAGCAGAATACACATTGTTTTCATGTGTACATGGAACATTTTTCAAGTTAGGCTATATTCTTTTCCATAAAACAATTCTCAATAAACTTAAAGATTCAAATTGTGAAATTTTTTTCTGAAAATAATATAACTAAATTGGAATGAAAAATAGAAAAGTCACTGGAAAAATCTCCAAGGAGCTTCAAATTAAATAACAAACCTTTAAATAAGACATCAACGTGGAAAATAGGAAGTATTTTGAACTGAATAAAAATGAAACGTCAAAAGTTATGGGATGCTGCTGAACAGTGCTCAGGGAAGAATTCAGAGAACTGAGTCTCAGTATTAGAAAGGAAGAATGGTCTCAGAACAATGTCCTCAGTGTACACCACAAGAAACCAGAAAAAGAGGAGCAAATTAAACCCAAAGTAAGATTTTTAAAATCGTAAATACCAAAACAAAAACAATGAAATACGAAGCAGAAAAACAACAGCGTGTGGAATGATAGACATTGGAGATTTGGAAGTAGGGGCGGGGTGAAAGTGGGAAAAGTGTTGAGAAACCTCTTAATGAGTACCTTGTACAGTATTCAGGTGATGGATACACTGAAAGCCAATACTTCATTAGGATGTAATGTACTCATATAATAAAATTGCACTTGTATCCCTTAAATTTATGCAACTTGTTGAAAGGAAACCAAATGATGGTTAGTTAAGAATATCATTAAACTTATTTAAAAATTGTTAAAGTTTTGGTCAGATTGATTAGGAAAGGAAGAAAGAAGACAGAACTTACCAAAATCAGAAGGAACAGAATGATGTGGTGACATCACCACACATTTTTAAAATATTAAAAGAATAATGAGAAAGTAGAATGAACACCTTTTGCCAATATCTTTGGCAACTTAGATGAAATGAACAAATTTCCTGAAAGACAAAAACGACCAAGGTACACTCAAAAAGTAACAAATAATTAGAATAGTCTTATATTTACTAAAGAAACTGTGCTTGTACAAAGAACATTCCAGGCCCAGATGACCACTAATAAATGCTATCACCAAACATTTGAGGAAGAACTAAAATCAAATCTACAAAAACCTTTAGAAAATTGAAAAGTGGGCGTGATCTGCCAAACCATTCTATGAGTCAGCATTATCCTGAAACCAAAACCAGAAATAGATGTTTCAAGAAAAGAGGACTATAGACTAATATACCTTACGAATAAAATGTCAAGAATCTGAACAAAATTTTAGATAATGATATTCATCCAACAATATATAAAAATAATAATACATGATGACCAAATGGGTTTTTCTCAGGACTGCAAACACTAATTCTTTAACACTTGAAAAACAAAAAAGAAAATTCACCATCTTACTAAACCACAAAAGAAAAAACCTCTTAATGATTAGAGAGAAAGCATTTGACAATTCTGATATTTATTCCTGATATAAACTTGTAAAAATTTTAAATAGAAGGGAGCATTTTCAACCTGGAAAAAGACATCTAGGGAAAACCCCACAGTTAATATCAAGCTTTATGGTAAAAGATTGAATTTTTTAATAAGACCAAGAACAGATCATGGATTTCTGCTCTCACTATTTCTACTCAACATTTTACTGAAGGTCCCTGTCCGTACATTAAGGCAAGAGTAAAAGATACCACAATCAGAAAGGAAGAACTAAAATTTTCTTTAATCACTAATGGCGTAATCATCTTTGTAGAAAGTCTAGCGGAAACCACAAAAAAAGGCACTGGATAATAAATATGTTCATCAAAGTTCCAAGACATACAGAATAAATTTAAAAGTTATAAAAATAAATTTTATTTATATATACTTTCATTAAATGACTTTAAAAGGATTTTTTTTTCAAAAATTCTATGTACCACTTAAAACATATGACATATTTAGGGATGTGGTCAAAAAATTTGAAAGAACTGTACCAAGAATTGCTAGAAGAAAAGTAAGGAGAGTTAAGTAAATGAAGAGCTATATCATTTTTATGGATTGAAAGATGCAATGTTGTTAAGATGTTAATTCTTTTCAAATAAATATTTGTAGAATCCCAATTCAATACTATCTTAATAAAAGCTACATAAGTTTGTATTGTTAATATTGACAAGTTCATTATAATCTATTTGGACAGGCAAAGAAACTAGACTAGCCAAAACAACTTTGAAACAAGAAAAAAGAACCAAGTTCGAAAACTATCTGATTTCAAGCCTTACAGTAATAAAGTGTGTTTTGTTATATGTATAGACAGATTAATGAAACAGAACAGAGGTTGCAGAAATAAACTCATATATACAGGATAACTGATTTTCAGCAAAGATGTGAAGGCTATTCAGTGAAGACAGAATAATCTTATGACAAACGGTGCTAGAATAATTGCATATCCACTTGAAAAGCAAACAAAAGCAAAAGCAAAAGCAAAAACAAACAAAAAACTCCAGAAAATGAAAACACAAGTAAAATCCTGATTCATTTTCTGTACCATATACAAAAATTAACTAAAATTATATCATAGGTCCAAATGGAAAAATAAAAATTAAAAATCCACTGGAAGAAAGCATGAGTTAGGCAAAGATTTCTACGACATAACACCAAAAGCCCAATTTATTAAAGAGAAAAAAAAAAAAAAACACCACTGGTAAATTTAAATTCACCAAAATTAAAAGCCTATGCACTTTAAAAGACACTGTTGAGACAATGGAAGACAACTTAAAGATGATTAAAAGTGGACTAACCACAACTCTGTTATACTGCTGGTAACAATGCAAAATGATACAACCATATTGGATAGGAATTTGGCAATTGTTTATAGAGTCAAATATACACCTACTCTATAACTCACCACTTCTCCTAGATAATTTCTCAAGAGGAATAAAAACGTGCACAAAAAGACTTCTACAAGGTTAACAGCAACCTCATTCATAATAGTCCAAACCTGTAAACAATTACAATGTTCATCAACAAAAGAATAAGAAAATAAAATATGATGTTATATATATATTCATTCAGTAGAAAACTACTTAGCAACAAGAATATGTCAACTACTGATACGTATAAATCATTAATGTAAAAAACACAGATTATTCTGACTAGACAGAGTCAGACACATACAAGTACATATTGTAGAATTCTATTTAAATCAACTTCTAGAGTAGGTAAAACTAACTCACAGTAGAAGTTGCCTCAGCAAGGATTGAATGGAAAGAAGCAAAGAATATGTTTGGGGGTGATGAAAAAACTCTATTGTTTTAGGTGGTGGTGGTAACATGAATGTATGCTATTACAAAAACTGATTAATAGAAATGCTTAACTATTTATTTTGAGATATGTAGATTATGCTTCAACAAAAAATTGAGAAAACAAGGAGAACTGCAGATAAAAACTAACAAATTTATTAGCAAGTTCAATAAGTGTAATTATTTCTCATTTCCAACCAGTGAAAGATAAAATTGGGAAATGATTTCAGCTACAGTATGATGTGTGCAAGAAGTTAACCCTTGTTGCTATATGCCACTGAGATTGTCGGATTATTTGTTCGTGAGGCATAACCAAGCAAAAGGTTTTACTTGTTCCAAGACAAATTAGCCACCTATTTCTGCCATTAGAAAAACAAATCTCACCATCTTCAAATGTTTAAATTATAAAATATATTAATTACCTATAATATCTCGTTTACTTGTTTTTGCTTGTTTTGATGTTTGTTGTTCATTATTTTTAGTAAGATGGTAAAATTCTACGCAGCTGAGGCCAAGTGACAGGGAGTATAGAAATTGATATTGGAGGCTAGAAATACGATAATCCACGATATGCCTTTTTTTAATACTAATAAGTTAAAATGATTATCATGGTTGCAAATAGTAATTATTCTGATGTTGGTAGAGGGGTGAATCTTTTTCTTTTCTGAATTACTGAATATCAGAAAAGAAAAGTTTCTGACAATCTTCATCCTGTCTCCTAATATTCTTTGCTTCCAGAAAAATGAGTGTTAAGGCTGGAAGAAAGGGAGGTATTTGAAACTAACACATATTAACTGAATACTATGTATTTAGCATTTTTGTGGGCTGCTTTGTGTACACTGTGTTGTTTAATATTCATTTAAACATACAAATTATTTATTATAATTACTGTTTTAGAGATGAAGAATCTGGGCTCATGGATTAAATGACACCTATTTTTCGAATCACACACCACAAAATCTCAAACCCAGGTGATTATGATGGTGAAGAGGGTGTACTATGTTTCCTGTCTTTATTTATCCTAAAACTATTGCCAAAGTCTCCCATTTGTGAGTCAGAACAACTTTATGACCTCCAAACCACTGTCCAAGGAATGAGAAGAAAAAGTGTTATTTGATTTGTGGTAAAGACAACATATCAGATTTGTTTAATTGCTTCTTCATTATTTAGCTCTCAGAAACACCATCTATTAATCACCTGAGAGTTAATCTTACTAAATTTTATCCATTAAAACCCGAAGCCATTAGTCAGAAAGCCAACAGCAAAGACAGTGCTTATGAAAAGCAATCATCATTTTGGATGTGGGCCAGCATTTACCCAGCTGCCTGTTGGCTAATGACACAAAACAGAACACTTTAGAGAGATATGGCTAAGGGGAAGCAGAAATTTTATTTGTTTTCCAAAGAAAACAAAGAGTAAAATGAAAAAAAAAAATTACTCAGTGAAGTTAAAAAACATGTTCCTTTGGAATTTCTAATCATTTCTGATTTTGTCATGGCTCACTAAAGATTAAAAATGTATCAGATGTGGTCTGCAGGCTGTAAACAAATGCATCATCATGAAGAAACTGTGGGGAAGAAAGGCAAAAAAAAAAAAAATGAAAACAACTAGAACTTTCCAGATTGAAGACAACCCAATTGTCCTTTTATTCAGAGACAGTATGTCCACAAAAATTATGTGTTCAAAAATACTTACATTGATCTTTTTAGAAAATTTATCCAACACTATGTGATGTAGTACCTCACTTAAACCTATCCCCTCCCTCTTCCTTCGGCAATCTAATTGATTTTAAAAGAGTTAACAGCAATTCTTTAGAAAGTGTTAATAAGGATATTTAGGCAATTCTAAAATGCCATCTTATACACACATTAGCAAACGCCATTCTTGGAGTCTACATTATCTAATAGCAGTCTGTGTGGTGTGGTGTCTTCTGAGGGGCTTCAGAGTACCTTTCATATGCAGGAAATATTTTCAGTAGTACGTTTGCAAACCGTGAGATTCTGCCACTAGAGTAACAGGCTTCAGGTGTGTGTCACTTTCCTACCTGTTAATCTTAAGGTTAAAAGTAATTTTTGGGTTTCTCAAAGGGTGATACTGGGACTCACTGACACTGAATTCTGGGAAAGTAAAATCCGGCATTCGAATGGTGCCTTCATCTATTCAGGCAGCTGTAACAAAATATAAATTGCAGAGTAATGTATAAGCAACAGAATTCATTGTTCACAGTCCTGAAGGCTGGAAAGTCCAAGATCAAGATGCCAACAGATTCAACATCCGGCAAGGGCCCATTCCTTATAGGAAACACCTTTTTGCTGCATTTTCACATGGTCAAAGGGGTGAACAAGCTCCCTCAAGCCCTTTTCACAAGGGCACTAATTTCATTTTTAAGGGCAGAGTCCTCTTGACCTAATCACCCAAAAGCCTCACCTGGTAATACCGTGACCTTGAGGGTTAGGTTTCAACATGTGAATCTGGAACAATTCTTCAGACCATAACAAATGTATAAAACGATAGCAAGCTTTGTAGGTCCTCCACAGGGAGTCTAATGTCTGAGCACAACTACTACTTACATGTTCAACATCGTCAGTTTTATCAGTCATATTTGGCTTAACATATATGACTTTTGTGTGTGTGTGTCAGACGGAGTTTCACTCTTGTCACCCAGGCTGGTGTGCAATGGTATGATCTCAGCTCACTGCAACCTCTACCTCCCGGGTTCAAGCAATTCTCCTGCCTCAGCCTCCCAAGTAGCTGGATTACAGGCACCTGCCACCACACCCGGCTAATTTTTGTGTTTTTAGTAGAAACAGGGTTTCACCATGTTGTCCGGGCTGGTTTCGAACTCCTGACCTCAGGTGATCCACCCAACTCAGCCTCCCAAAGTGCTGAAATTACTAGCACGAACCACTGCACCCAGCCCATATATGACTTTTTAAGATTTCATCTAAAAATACCCTAAGTGTCATGGTCCAGCAAAATTTGATAGACCTTCATAAGGAGAAAAAAAGAATAATACAAGTAATTTTGACCAATATTCCAAATTTCCTAGTTATTGCCATGCTGTGTATCTAGAAAGGCATTCTGACTGGGCCTTATACAGAGGTATATAGTGAAAGAAAATGGAAATTTAGGTGGGCAAGTGTTTATTGAAGTTTTATACAATGTGCAAGAAATATACACATTATCTCATTTAATCTTATCAATAACTGTATACATTCTTTGCCTGTCGCCTACATGGGGAAACTAGAGATCAGCTAGTTTGTGTATTTTGCCTAAATTCATAAAGGACTTCAATTCAGCAATTTTTGTTTTTAAAACTTTTTTTAAAATTACCAAATCTTCATGTTTTTTCAGGTATACCTTCCCCTTATTGTATAATGCTATAAGCTTTGCACTCGAGGAGATACTGGGGATATTCAGAATAGGTTAATTAACATTGGTAACATCTTCATATATGCCCTTTGATGGACATACAGAAGCAAAACTCCACATACACTTCCACTGGGTGGCCATTTGAAATTGCAGGGCCGAGTCCTTGAGTATGGCAATATTGTGCTAAACTAGGACTCACCGAGAGAGAGAAGTTGCTAAATGTGGTAAGCACTGGCCTTGTGCCTTAGCATAAATCTCAGGGCTACCTGACCTTGAGAGGTAGCCTGACCAGCAGGTCCGTGTTGGCCCCACTCTTCAGAGTTTACTGTTTTCATCTACAAAAACTTAAATTGCAATGTAGGATCCCTTACATCCACCTTGATGCCATGTTTTCCAATAGTTGCAACGTTTTATTTTCCCGTGTGCCACTGGACTCCACTCTTAAGGCTTCCTATTAAAAAACAGACCAAACGGTCTTTCTAAAACTCTTAGGAAGACGGTGCCTGACCTTTCCTAAACACCCAGAAGCCCCGTATCTGCCAACAGTACCCATACCAGGCAACAAACAGGCCTCACTGTACAAACCAAAAATCTTGTGGAGCCAGTTTGTGACATTTGTTGTTGAATTCCCCAATGCATAGCAGGGAGTCTGGAATCTAATAAGTGCTTCCGCTCTATGTCCTTTTTTGCATTCATGCAGCAGATTTTTATTAAGAATCCTCATATCAGGAGCTGTAATTGCACTGGAGACACAGGGATGAATCAAACACTGAGGTCAAGGGAAGATGTGGACACCTAGGTGACCAGGTCATGATTAAAAGGATCAATTGGGACACTTATGCAATATGACTTTTCCTTGAAGACACCTGAATGGAGCAACCAAGTTAATTCTTGTATCAGGCAAGGCAGAATCTTGAAGGTTAACTAGGAGTTTTTCAGGTGCAAAGAGGGGTCATAAAAAAGACAGGTGGAAATAATTGTCTCGTAAACCAACCAATTGCTCAGAAATATTCTCCTTCACAGCATCGCATCTCATGAAACATTCAGTCCTAAGATATAAAGTGCAACCTGATTCCAGCCTGTCCGTTTTGACAATCTTTGACTCCTCTGGCAATCGCCAGGTGCCCCTCTCCAGCCCAGTCAGTTGTTTCTGGCTCCATTCACAACTCTACATGATGCCTCATTAGAGAAGTGTCCTGAGACTCCTAGTGAGATATGCCTTCCTGAGACCTACCCAATGTATCCATGCTGACTCCTATCAGACAGCTGAGAAACCAACTCAGAGAAGAATAGCAAAGAAAGCAGACAATGGGAGGCTTTATCCCAGTGCCCAATCCCTGCTAGCTGAGCCAGTTGAGAGTCGCAAACCAGGGAAATCCGGAGATTTTAGCTTCATTTATGGCCACTGGGGATAAGGATTAAGAAACTGAGGACCGTAAGATGGAAGACAATATGACAGTGGTACACAGGAACTGTTTGTTGTGTTTTTGTTGATGTTAGACCGTTTATAACTATTTCTCTTTAATTAAAAAAAAAAAACTGTTTTATGCAACAAAGAAAAACAAAATTAAGTATAAATTTATGTTGCACCATTTTTAGGGAGGATCCAGATAAGGTTCTGAAAAAAAAATAAAATGTATTAAGAGAGAATATGGGCAAGGGTGGGAAGAGAAAGAAAGAGAGGGAGAGAAAGAAACTTTTCGCCAAGTATTCTTAAGTACTGGTAGCCAAAATGAAGCCTCATTTCTGCTCTACAAAGAGAAATAACCTGTAAGTGCAAGTGTTTGAAATGTTAGCTCCAGGAGAATTAGTGTGACGGGAAGTAACACTTCCTGTAAAACCAGTCTCCTTACAGATACAGCGCCATCTTCTTCAAGGCAATTGTGTTTAGAAGTCAGGCAAAGGCGAGCTCTCAGAGGCAAAATTCCATTTTGGACTGCAGGCATGTAATCCATAACTTCACCACGCAGTCAGTAAACAAATTCATGAGCATATCTCTCTCTCATGTTTTTTTTTTTCTTCCAGACCTTGTGTTTTATTCTCTCAGATGATAAATTCCTGCTTTCGTGTATATAAAGACAACATTACAAGTTTTACCTGTGTTTTGAATACTATAGTTCAGATTCTTCTAATTTAAGTCCTGCTTCAGTCTCCTGGTCAACTACCAGACTCAATCCATCTCCCTTCAAATTCTGTTTTATGTTTTATATCCCTCAATCTTTGACCCTTACTCCAAGAAGGATTAGAATAAGTACCACAAATGAAATACAAGCAATAAAAATGAACATTCCACTTTGATCTTTCCATTTGAATATTTTGTGGTGCAAACAGAGAAGAGTAAAGGAGGAAGCGGGTCTTCTTCAAAGCACCGTTCTAAATAGTGTATGACAGCCAATTACTGAGTCTAGCGCGGTCTTTCACACTTCCTACTTCAAATGAGAATGCAAAGGAAGCCGTGTTCCTTTCCATAGATAACTTTTTTGATGAGAACATTGAAGAATTTGCACTGGAAAAAATAGGATTACAATGCAATTACACAAAACACTGTATACACCTGCCTTTACTGAAGCCATTTTGTCCAGATGTTGTTAAATATTCAGACATTAAAACGCTTACATTAATAAGATAAAATCTAAAAACCACTAGTTAGATGTATTAAATATGTTTTAAAAATACCTGGCTGAATACCAAAAAGATCTGTTGTTGTTGTTGTTGTTGTTGTTTTGAGACAGAGTCTTGCTCCGTTGCCCAGGGTGGAATGCACCAGTGCAATCTCAGCTCATTGCAACCTTTGCCTTATGGATTCAAGTAATTCTCCTGCCTCAGCCTCCTGAGTAGCTGGGGTTACAGGTGTGTGCCATGAGGCCAGGCTAATTTTTGTATTTTTAGTAGGGACAGGGTTTTGCCATGTTGCCTAGGCTCGTCTCGAACTCCTGGCCTCAAGTGATCCACCCACCTCAGCCACCCAAAGTGCTGGGATTACAGGCGTGAGCCACTGTGCCTAGCCCCTAAAATGATCATTTTTATAAAATAAGATAAAATAATAGTTGCACCATGAAGTTACTTTAGAAGTTTTGTTTTGTTTTGTTTAATTTAAGAAACTATTTCATAAGCACCTGACAATAGAACCTAAAACCTTCAAAACAACAGCCAGCAGCAAACAAAAGATGAATAAATGGTACTGCATATGAAAATGAGAGGAAGAAAAAGAAAAAAGGAGGAGAAGTGGTGAAGAGAAAAGGGAGAAAGTGGAGCCAGATCAGGTTCTGAGGCTAGGGATGAGATGGCATGGGAAAAGCTCTCACGAGGGATGGCCAAAAGGTGGGCCAGTGGGATGGTTACCTTGGATGTGAGTACCTCCTCTTCCACCCCCTCCTCTCGCTGTATCCCTCGTAAAAGTGGCAAAATACAAATGTCTATGAGTGAGGACATTTTGCGAATATTAAAGAAAAGACTGAATTTTACATCTGGATTTTCTAGCGCAAAATTCAGGCATCACAAAAGGATAAAAAAATAAATTAATAAAGTAAACAAATAGGCAGAAGCCAGATTCTGATCCAAAGTTCACCATGAAAACACAATTCCCTCTTCACTCCACTGCCCCATCCCACACTTCTGTTGCTGCTCAAAACTATCAAACAAGCAAAAACACAAGAAGATATACTGAACATATGTTAAAATATTCCAGTATTGCTTTTAGGAGCTGGGAGGTTCCAGTTGACTCCTGGCTTATGCTTTCTTGGATTTTAACCAAGCAGATATAATTCCAACTCTTTCTCTACTATTTACCTGCCTAACGGTACAAGTTCCAGGCAGCTGAGACCTCCCTGGGCACTTCCTTTGGCCTTATAAATTAAGAAGGAGATTCTAGAATGGGTAAAACCATGCTTTGTCTGGAAAGATGCTTGATTTTGTTACAGGAAAGGGGTCCATATCCAGACCACCGGAGAGGGTTCTTGGATCTCAGGCAAGAAAGAATTTAGGGCGAGTCTGCAGTGCAAAGTGAAAGCAAGTTTATTAAGAAAGTAAAGGAATAAAAGAATGGCTACTCCGTAGACAGAGCAGCCCCAAAGGCTGCTGGTTGCCCATTTTATGGTTATTTCTTGATTATACGTGAAACAAAAGGTGAATTATTCATGCTTCCCGTTTTTAGACCATATAGGGTAACTTCCTGACTCCCATCGCATTTGTAAACCGTCATGGTGCTGGTGGACGTGGAGCAGCGAGGACAGTCAGAGATCAGTTTTGTCCCCGTTTTGGTTTTGGTGGTTTTTGACTGGCTCCTTTACTGCAACCTGTTTTATCAGCCAGGTCTTTATGACCT
The DNA here is from genome assembly GCF_000951035.1 of Colobus angolensis palliatus. Taxonomy (NCBI): domain Eukaryota; kingdom Metazoa; phylum Chordata; class Mammalia; order Primates; family Cercopithecidae; genus Colobus; species Colobus angolensis. The sequence goes on along the minus strand of NW_012115155.1, from coordinate 4,853,976 downwards.
GTGTTTTGTGCTGAACTCCTATCTCATCCTGTGACTGAGAATGCCCTTAACCATCTGGGAATGCAGCCCAGTAGGTTTCAGCCTCATTTTACCAGCTCCTATTTAAGACAGAGTTGCTTTGGTTCAAATGCCTCTGACAATTTGACCCAAGCCTGAAATGCTTTCCTGAATGAGATGACATTTGTGGATCTTAACATACCAGCCACAATCCTGACCCTGACTTCAAGAAAAATATTGATATTAATAAGCATGTATCTATAGATGTGGATGTAGATGTAGATATAAAATTAGTTTCCTCAGGCGGGCATTCATTTTACATCCATACGGTTCTGTGTGCCAAATAGAGTCAGGATCATGGAGTTACATGCGTGTTTTAAAGAACTTGATTGTTTTAAATGTTTTAAACCTACAATTTTTTTGTTATCCAACACTTTCTGTTGTTCAGGCACACAGTAGTCTGGACAACATGTTAAATCTTTTCAGTAATCAGATCTGTTGCTCAAGTCACTTTGTGTCATCTACACATCTGCATTAATCAAGAAAAGAGCTCATGTGTAGCAATTTTCACCTTAGTGCAGACCAAAGCAACTGATCAGGTTTTGATGTTTTAAGAGTCAGCGTGACAAGTGAAAAAGTGTGGTCTTTTGAGTTAGCCAGGCCTGGATTTATATTCATACTCTGCTTCTTCATGACAGAGTGTTACTCTTGGATGTGTCGTGGGAATTCTCTGAGCCCCAGTTCCCTCTTACATAAATGGAATTTAAAATATTTACTCTTCATTTTGAGTAGACACTTACAATAGATGTATTAGAATTGGTTACCAACATCCTGATGAATCCGTCTTGATTGGAAAAATTTTAATGTAGCCTAAATGTTAAAAGTCCCTTTTAAAAAACAGAACAGAGAAGATATTGTTTTTTTTTGTCCTTGAGACAACATTCAACTCTGTCCACTCACATAACTTGATGGCACTCGAACTTTTCTGACTCCCTAGATTATAACCCAAGCAAGGGTTGAACCACGTAAGAGATACGGTGCTTTCTTTTCTGCACTAATGGACCTGCCTGGATTTAACACTGCGTCTGTATAAACCTGCAGTGTCAGCCAAACGACTGATGCTAACCTTGACTGTTTAACTCTCACTGCTTCCCACTCCCCCATAGATTATAATTTATGAGCCAACTTCAATTGTGAGCCAACTTCAATGAAGTAGCAGTTGTCATCTGGTACTTCTTGAAGTTAAATTATATCAATTTCATCTATTTGGATTTTATCCCTTATAAATATTGCCAAAGAATTGAAATTCAAAATTTCTATTTCTCCAATGCATTTCCAAAAATCAAGTCTTATATTCTCTAATTAATAGCCAAAACCTATAACTCATTGATATTTCCATATATAACAAAAAATAGCTTGGAAATGAAATCCACTTGTGTGTCAATAAGCCTGACCAATTGTCCTCTATGGATGTCTATTTTATGTTTCCATGTTTTATTAGTTACTACTGATTGGAAGGAAAAAAATAAAATAAAATACATAAAAAATAAAAAAGCTTTTAACTAAGAAGCAAATTTCTTGTGTAGTCTGTAAACATCAGTTAATACATTCTTTCCAGTGAACCATATTTGCAATGCTATTTTATTTATGGTGGCATTTAGATATTCCTGATTGCTTTAATGTCTGGCATGTAAAGAGTTTTTTCATCTAACGTAGCATCAAACATCTGGATGGGAGCTTAACATTTAAGTAATTTAGCTCTATGTTTTCAATTATCCTCATGTTTGACATCGTATGGAGCAAACATCCAGATGTGTCACTGACGATTTCATTTTTTAACCAGATGTTTAATGTCTAGTAGACATTTTTCAAATGAAAAAAATGTATTTTTACTTTTCTTAATGAAGCAATCTTTTTCAAGCCTTTTGGTTCCAAAGTTTCGATTCTATACTCAACAGAAAATCCAATTTCCTTGAAGATGAATTTTTAAAAAAATCTTTCTTTTCTGTCTGTATCTATTCATTTCCAATCATGATAATGATTCTTGCCAACTGATAGAACAGGAAAATCCCCTCTTTGTTATGTTACAAAAAATTGCTTTGTATAGATGGCTGCTACATAAAAATTTAGCCTATATCATTTCAGAAGACACTTCCCCTCAGTGCTGGAGAGTCAAATCAAATATTTATTGGGAAAATAGTTCAAGTCTCCATGACAAAGATGAAGAGACTCCTAAATTATGTGGCACCTTTTCTCTCCATTCTTACATTTAAACAACAGCCAAATGTTTAACTGACAACAAAAGATTGTTTTAATACATCCTTTGGTTGCAAAGACCAAAACTGATTCAAACTGGCTCAAATATAAAAGTCGATTGGAAAGAGTCACTTAAATTTCAAGAAAACACAGAGTAGAAATTTCAACTGTGCCTAGTGAGAACTGGAAACTTTGTCTCTTCCTCCTTCCAAGCCTCTACTCTCTCTCCCTCCCTCTCTCTCTCTCTCTCTCTCTCTCTCTCTCTCTCTCTCTCTCTCTAGAGTTGCAGAATTCCATTTGACTTGCACATCTCTTGGCAGAACTCCAATCGCAATTCTTCAGAGTGACTCTTCCTGAGTTTCAAAACTATACTCCCATAACCTAACTATGTGGTGAAACTTCACTCATGTTTTATACTAAAACCCCAGTCTAGTAATCTCGAGAGGGTTTATTCTATTGCATCTTAACTCATATAGAAGTACAGTAATTTACAAATCAGCTTTATGTATTGCTCTTATTTGATATTTATTACTTAATGAGTAAATAAAATGTCAAGTAAATTAAAATAACATATTAAAAATAATCAGTAGAATGTGGCTATAACAGATGTCATTCTACTCATATAACTTAGTATTGTGAGTCTGTTTCAATATTTTATTTTAGAAAGATAATGTTAATTGTTCCCATTAAACAGTAACAGTCTTCTCAATTAATCAAACATCCAACTATGACAGAGTATAATATTCTCTAAAATTCTGTACTAATTTTAGATATAGCTTGCATGGTCAACATAAAGAAATATTAGCTTGTGAGATCAAGAGTCCGGCCTGGCCTCTATCCTGATTAGTGTGTGACCTTGAGCAGATCAGTTACTTCTCAAGGAACTTTTAGTTTGAGTTGCATCATCCATCAAGGTTAATGTTCAATGTTCAATGGTTTGTTTATTTTGGCTACATTAAAATGCCTCTCATCAAATCAACTCAAAATGGTGATGACAAAATGTAATGTATACATTGTGAGTTTGTTTTGAACCATATATTTGAAAGTGTGCTTCAGATCATTCCATACTATATAAATGTCTTTTGCTGCTCACCTAGTAGACAATGTCTATCGAGGAGTAGGCTTTATTAGCCTCAGTTCAACAGCAAGAGTGAATCTTAGCATGATCCAATAAGATGGCCAAGAAAGACACGCAAAAATTGAGTGATAAAATGTGAACCCAAATACAGATTTGGCCAATTTCAAAGATCACAATTTTTTACCTACTTTGTGACTTAAAACATCTTAAGCATATTTTACCTGCCTCATTCTACACCGAGACAAGAATTAGTCTAATATCAAATATGAGGCAAATGTCATCTACTTGCTAGCCCAGTGGGTAAAAGTAATCCCAAATGACCAAAATAATGTTGTTTGTAAGTGTTGATCCAATTTCTTTCCATCGATTTACACGGGAAATCTCCCTGTGCCAATAGAACTACATTTTATTTCTATTAAATGCCTTTTTTAATTTATAATATTTTAACTAAAAAAGTAGAGCAAAGTAAATTCAGGCATAAACTAATGTTCTTTTCAGTAGGTCAAATTGAAAAAGCAATAATCAAAGTATACACTCAGAGTCACTAAGTCTAATCATTTTGATTCAGAGTTTCAGCCATAAATGACTGATTAGGTGGTGAATTGTTCTTTGCATCCTGATGTTCATTCCTGAAAAATAACTACTTAAAAAGAAAGAAAGAAATATAGAAAAGTCACTTACATTAAAATGAGAAGAGGGTAGCCATTTCAGAATCTGAGAAATAAATGGCATTGCTGAGCAAGTGTTGAGGAGAAAACGTTAAATGCTGAAGACAATAGCTTTTTAAATTATTTCCTTTTAATTTATTTATAACTAAACTGAATGTCCTTATTCTCCATTCCATTAATGTTAGAAACAAATGTTGGCTCCTTATGTTTGCCTGTTTCAGACCTACATTCAAAGCTTTTTCATGTAATCACAGGCAGATGAGAAGTAGCAAGCAATCTTTTCAGCGTGAGTATTGAGACTATATTTCTCAACAATGCATAAGAGAGAATTTGGTACATATGACTGTATAGAAAAATCACTCATAACCAATCACCTTTTGACAAACCTGAACAGAACCGGTCGATGTACTTTGTTGGATAGAATTGAATAATATTTACCTACAGCAGTGTAAGACTACCAGAAAATCTGTATGGTGATTGAAGAAAAGCCATGGTTTTATGCTGGACATCTGTGTCAAACAGAAAGGAACACCAAGGCCTGAAATTTCAGGATGAACAATGATCAAGAAAGTTGGGGACACTGGCAGTATAAGAAGGAAGTATGTGGTGTTGAGACAAACAGTGCAGAACAAAGACCACAAGGGGAAAGATAACAGTAGTTTCCCTTTAATGCCAAACTAAGTGTTTGACGCCTTGGAGGGTTCACACTTACAGGAATTCCTGTTGGCAGCTTATAGGAATAATACAGAGAAAAACAGAGTATGAGAAGCAAACATTTGTTCACTAAACATACGCACGGTTCAAGTGTTGGGAGATGGATAAAAACCCATTTTACTGCTCACGGGTGCCCTTGAGGCTGCTAGGTATGGAGAGTCAGCATATCCTGCTCACGATTACCAGCCACTGGATCACAGTAATAATAACAGATTGTTATTACTGCTTTTTTTCTTTTTTTTTTTTTCTTTTTTGAGACAGAGTCTCGCTCTGTCACCCAGGCTGGAGTGCAGTGGCCGGATCTCAGCTCACTGCAAGCTCCGCCTCCCGGGTTCACGCCATTCTCCTGCCTCAGCCTCCCGAGTAGCTGGGACTACAGGTGCCTGCCACCTCGCCCGGCTAGTTTTTTGTATATTTTAGTAGAGACGGGGGTTTCTCCGTGTTAGCCAGGATGGTCTCGATCTCCTGACCTCGTGATCCACCCTTCTCGGCCTCCCAAAGTGCTGGGATTACAGGCTTGAGCCACCACGCCCGGCCGCTTTTTTTCTAAAGAAGGAAACTGGTTTCAGAAAATAACCAATTTAATAAGAAAATTTCACTTACTGGACTATAAGCATGAGATGATTTTATTTGTCCTGACAGATACCACTAACTGCTTTTTGTCAAATCTTTCCTCACTGGGTAGTGGGTTACCCTAACACAGTCTCATCCTGAGTTCATAAAGTTAAGACTTTTTTGATTACTGGAAGAGTTATTGCTTCTTCTTTTTTTTTGGATGGAGTCTTGCTCTGTCGCCAGGCTAGAGTGCAGTGGTGCGATCTTGGCTCACTAGAACCTCCACCTCCTGGGTTCCAGCGATTCTTCTGCCTCAGCCTCCTGAGTAGCTGGAATTACAGGTGCCCACCACAACGCCGGGGTAATTTCTGTTTTTTTCAGTAGAGATGGGATTTCACCAAGTTGGCCAGGATGGTCTTGATATCTTGACCTCGTAATCCACCTGCCTCGGCCTCCCAAAGTGCTGGCTCACTGTTGTTCACTTACTAACTTTAATTTTCTTTTCAATGTAAAACTTCCAGCTATGACTAGTCTTGCAGCTCATGCAGCCTGGCATGGAGGGGAGGTGGGATCTGTGTTTCCACACCTCACCATCTCCTCCTACTACCCCTGTTGTGAAGAGAGGATAGGAAAGAGGATAGACAGATCCCTCCTTCATGGACTAGAGCAATAATTAACTAATTTCCCTTTGTTCAGTGACAGTGACTGCCTCTTGGGGTGTATCCATTTGTATTTATCCTCTCTGTACACAGCCATTAGCAAGGAAGATCCAGTTGTGGCTCAACCATTCCCTGTCCAAACCTCAGCATACTGCAAGTTCCATCCAGTAAATGATGCCATGGACACCAGCAAAATAGCTCAAGTCTCAGTCCCCACTCATAGCATGCCAGGACCACACCAAATGAATGGGACACAGGCTGCTCCCTCATCCTCACTCCCTGCCTCCCAGTCCAATCTTTCCTCCAGACTCCAGGATAAGCTGCTCCAATGGTCCAGGGATTCAGAGTATTCCAGGTAGAGCCTAACTAGGTTGCACAAGATTCTGAAACCTTGCATGTTTCCACTCTTGGATACTCCTGCCGAGAATCAGTGTAAAGAAGGGATACGAAATAAGAAATGAAAAGTAAAAATGCAATATTTGTTGAATGGTTGCTTACCAAGGTTTTTTTTTTTTTTTTTCTAAATCATTTTGCAATCTTATGTAAAAAACAATGACTTCCATATAAAATATCACATTGAATTATATGAGATCATTGTGAGCTGAAGACAGGGCCATTGAATGTAGGAAATGGGATTTATACTGATGCTTGAAAGATAGAGTGGTATATGGACATAGAGAGAAAAGGAAAAGGAATTGGTGAACAAAGTTTGGATATTGTGGGGAAGATACCAGAATAGTAAATGCCCACTGTGAATTTATTAAGAAAATAATAGACGTTAGCCAGAGAATGTGTGGAAGTTATTTTTTTTTATTTTTATTATACTTTAAGTTCTAGGGTACATGTGCATAACGTGCAGGTTTGTTACATATGTATACTTGTGCCATGCTGGTGTGCTGCACCCATCAACTTGTCAGCACCCATCAATTCATCATTTATATCAGGTATAACTCCCCAATGCAATCCCTCC
>NW_012115155.1:4827960-4840459 GCF_000951035.1 Colobus angolensis palliatus | reverse complement strand
AGGCTGCAGCAGCTGACCAGCACCGATTGTCCGGCACTCCCTAGTGAGATGACCCCAGTACCTCAGTTGAAAATGCAGAAATCACCGGTCTTCTGTGTTGCTCGCGCTGGGAGTTGGAGACTGGAGCTGTTCCTATTCAGCCATCTTGCTCCGCCCCCCTGGAAGTTATTTTTACATCCTGGTACTTATTAAAAACTGCCTAGAAAGATAAATGTAATTAATACATTTCAGGAAGTTGGGCCATTGATTTCCATTAAAGACTTAAAAACTGTCAGGCATTTAAGTACAGCATTTGACCCGATCAAGGACAATTGTCGGCTATTACTTCTGAAGAGTTAATTAAAAAATAAAAGTGAACTATTTTCACATTTGTATTTTAATGACATACTATTGGTTAGAATTAACTTAATAATGTAGTTGCCATGAATTATTTATTTCCAAGATCTATTTCCCATGACTTTTAAAATCGAAGTACAACAAAAGTTAATGTGGACATAATTCTAGTTGATATGATACAGTGGCTTGGTATAAGTGGAACATATAAAAACCTAAACAGTATTTTGTTGTGGTAATTGCGTTGTTTTCATAAAGACTTCTCAGCATTGCAGAACATGGGAAGAAAGATTCCTATCCCCACCAAGGAGAATCAGATTTTCTCAATATCGTGGCTGACAATATTCCTTATTTTTTGGCAATGCACCTTTCTAGTCTCAAACCAAACATTTGGGAACCACTTTTGACTTCTTTCTGTCTCTCATATCTTACATCGGATACACCTTGAAATCTTATCATCACCACCTCCAGAATATATCCAGAGCCTTATCATTTCTCACCACTGTAGGCCAAGCTATCATCAGTCCATGTAGGGATCAATGAAATAACCTTGTAAGTGTACTGCTTCCTTCCACTTTGGTCTCTCTGCATGCACTCTCAATACAGCCATCAGTTATATTGTTACCACTTAATTCAATTGACATCTTTGTTCTTATCAAAGTCCCCCAGTATCTTCTCACCTTACTCAAAGACTGAAACCTTTGTAAGGGCTTATATTACATGCTTCAGCCCCCTATCACACATGCTCCTCCCCTAATATACCTTGGACTTTACCTCCTCCATATTTCCAGCTCAGACACTGCTTCAGCCCCATTGGCCTCTCGAGCAAACCCCTGCACTAGCTCTTTTCTCTGTTGTAATACTCACCTTCCAAGTATTTACCTAGCTCACCTCCTCAAGGTCTCTGGTCGTGTGTCATTATGGGGAAGGCTTTCTCTGAACACTGTATACAAAATGCCACACCCCTTACCCTGACATTCCTCGTCATCCTTTCCCTGTGTGGTGGATTGCACTGTTGTCTTCCGTTCTTTACTCCCTCCCTTAATAGAGTAATGGATTTATGCCTTTGCCATATGACATTGCGGTGCCACCCACTGTGAAATGACTGTACCCCTCACATCCCAATTGATCTTGGGCTTATCCACGTGGCATGATTTTTCTAATAGACTGTGGGCCTCAAATAGAATTTTCCAATTTCTTGTTGAAGTCTAAGAAGCCATATGACTTTCCCCTCACCGCCTTGTGTTCCTGTCATTCTACACGAGGAGAACATTTACTAGCAGCACCGGTGGCTTCTAGTATGAGGAGGATAAACACAGTGGAGCAGAGCTCAGTCTGAAAGCAGCCTGAGGTCTCTCGCTCCGGCCAACCACAAGCCACTGTGCAAGAGAAAACAATGTTTGTTGCTATGAGCCACTGAAATTTGGAGATATGCAGCCTTACCATCACATCAACAACTATTTATCCTGGTTTGTTTATTGCTTTTGGAATACCTGTGATATGCTATAGGTAGTTACTTCTTTTTGTTTATTGTTGTATCCACTGTTGATTTCTTGCTTTATCACCAACACCTAAAACAGCACCAAGGGCATAAGAGGAACTAAATAAGTATTTGTTGAATACATGAACAACTAAATGGACAAATAAAAAATAAAAACATGACTTTTTAAAGAAAACCAGGGAAATAAAAACTCCACCATTTTGGGACTCTAAAAACAATGGTTTTATGTGTGGATTTTTTTATGATTAGAAAATTTTTGCAGTGAGCATCCTAACCAAGTCCCTGAGCTTTCTTTGCCCCTGATGGCTGCCCACCCACAGGAAGCCCGATTCTCCCACTTCAACAACACAGCCATCTAGGGAATGAATCTTTGGCACATTTTCTTTCTCCTGTTACTAACTACTGGGCCTGAAACACAGTTCCATGGAATCTTTGCACCTTACCTGGGTGGAAGGGTAAGCATGCAGCAAGGCTCTGGGGTGCAGTGGGAGTGAGGACAGTGTGGGGTCCGATGTGGTAAGGATTGGGCATGGAGGTAGACAAACAGACAAGAAAGAGGTAGTATGTTTTAACATCATAGCTTAAACATGGGGACAATTATCACTTATATCATCGGGACCGAAATGTTCCTGGTGATAAAATGACTAAATGACTGGTTCAAAGTGATCCAATAACAGTAATCTTGCTCTAGAAGAAATTAAAGAGGGCCCAGAAAAGACAACTGGCAAACCAGCTGTCACACAGCCGGCCAGTGGCAAAGACAGAGCCGAAATCTATTCTCCTGACTTTGGACCTAGGCTTTCAACAAGAACAGTCATTCAGGCACCCCTCTCTGTTGGCTTCCAGCTTCTCCCAAGTCTGCCCTCATAGCTCTGGGCTCCTCCTGTAGGTCTGGCTGTGGCTTTGCATGCTTATTTTTATTACTGCCACAGCTTGATAGGGAACATGTTTTAGATACCTTCAACAAGGCAAGAGGTTTGCGTGTATTATTCTTTTATATTTGCAACAATCCCAGGAACTCTACATGTCATTACTCCATTTTGCAAATGAAGATGTTAACGGTCAGAGAGGTTGAGTAAACTGGCTAAAAGGATATAGATAATAAATGGCAGAGCTTGAATTCAAGCTCTGCTTAAGACTTTATGTTATGGGCAGGGTACAGTGGCTTATGCCTATAATCCCAGCACTTTGGGAGGCCGAGACGGGCAGATCACAAGGTCAGGAGATCGAGACCATCCTGGCTAACAAGGTGAAACCCCGTCTCTACTAAAAAATACAAAAAACTAGCCGGGCGTGGTGGTGGGCGCCTGTAGTCCCAGCTACTCGGGAGGCTGAGGCAGGAGAATGGCATGAACCCGGGAGGCGGAGGTTGCAGTGAGCTGAGATCCAGCCACTGCACTCCAGCCTGGGCGACAGAGAGCTCCGTCTCAAAGAAAAAAAAAAAAAAAGACTTTATGTTATGATCATTTTCCTAATCCACGTCTCTCTGCTGGCATCCCTCTGAATGCCCTGACTTCAGTGCCTAACTGGCTTTTCCCCACTGAATTTGCTTGTGGCATTCACGCCCTGTGCTTTCTTACACAGTACTCTCCAAATCTCGGCTTTCATGACTCACAACAGTCAGCTGGCTTAGCCCAGAGCCTCTGTGCGGAGGGAGGGTTTTCCGTTATTCCCTCTGTCCCTGGATCACATATAAGTAGACTTTTCCCTTAACTTTTTTCATTTCAGAATGGGCACCTCCCCTTCTTTTACAACACGGGGCCCCACAAGACTCCTCGAGCCCTATATCCATTCACAGATATTTTGCTGAGCACACTCTATCCTCTTGATTTTCCAAGGAAGCCTGGATCCATTTGTGCTCACGCTTGTCATGTGCCATGCACACTGAGCATCTTTGCTTAGTTTCTTTGAAGGTGTTTTATGTAAGAAAACAGCTTTTCTCCAAGGTCTCTCGGATCAGGGTAACAAGCAGTTACAGAAAAAGTGCTGTTAGCTGAGGTGGGCTGCAGGGTGAAGAGATCCACCCCACATACAGGCAGCAAGGATGCGCATTGTCTGTAGATAATTAAAAAAGGAAATACTGACCTGAAATTCACCTACTTGTCATTGCTGTGCCTCACCAATTACAAACAATGTCAAAGAAAAATATTTCTCCTCAAAAACTTTTTTTGGTCTAACTTCCAGGGAGTGTTGAAACTGCTGTTGAGTTCTGATATTAACATTTCTCCGTGTAAAATGAGCACATTTTTATTACCTATCCTAGAATAAACATGGTGTTCTACATGCAAATTACTTTGAGAACTCCCAATCATACTGTTGGCCCCTGACAAAACCAGACTCAGCTACAGGTGTTTGTTTGGAGGGTCAGTTGGTAAGGAGTTAAAATCATTTGAGCTCACTTAGAGGACAGTGCCTCATAGTTCATGTCTCCAGAGCCTGTAGGACCACATTATTCTCATGTCTAAACAGCAGTCAAAATAAACCAGATAATGTACTAACTGTAAAGAGGAACAAACCGAATATGAGTGACTTTCATTCTATCATTCTTTGTGACCATTTCAAATGTTAATCTCTGTCTAAAATGTAAGCCAGTAAAGCAGAATGCAAACTTCAAGGTGTAGTATTTTTATTTGGTAAGTGAAAACCTTTATTCTACATGCAAATATTTTACTTAAATATTATCTTTAAAGGTACGATTTTTTTAGTTGTTGTTTTCAAACTAAACAATGAATAGGAAAAAAAAAGATCATTCCTGGTAATTGAAGGATTATTACTGAAAAGAATGTTGCAGCATCTCCTCTGCACCGCCAGTGCTCACTTTATTCACAACCCTCCTACCGCCAAGAGACAAACCTTGTTCAGTGTGGAGGCAATTTCACATCTCAGTGTTCCAAACAGACAGTCAGGGCGTTCATAAATCCGGCGAGCGCCGTCGCTATGGCAGGCTGGAAGATAAAAGGCAAGAAGCCCAAAGAGATTGTGGAACATAAATGCCTGTTAGCGATGGCAGTGATTTTACTCATAACATCTTACAAATGTTAATTAAGCCATAACATCCAGCGAAAGGAGTAGAAATAATTATTATCCATTTCATGCAGCAGTGAAGTGATTTTCTGAGGTCATGGATTCGTTGCTGTCTCTTACACCTTCGATATGAATGTCCCTTTGTCCCTGTGGGTGGTGGAAAGAATGCGATGTGTGGTCGCACACAAAAGCCAAAAGCAAGATTCAAATCCAGACTCTACTCTTATTCATTCACTGAATATAAGTTTTTATTTATTTAAGTTTTCTGGTTTTATCATCTTCATTCTTTCAATAGAAATAGCTGCCTAATTCATAAGCCGCTTAAAGGGATTGAATTGTAAAAGATGGCACGTCTTTTACAATTCAATGATTTGTAAATTCAATGATTTACAATTATTGAATTGTAAAAGATGGCTGGGTTATGTGATACATGAACCCAGCAAATATCACTTTATGTAGAAAGTGCCTTAAAGACTTCCTCTTTGAATTGTTCTTTCCTCGTATCAATATGCCTGAAGATAAGATGGAAGAAAATAGGTTTTTAATCTATATTTGAAAATGTATAGGGCTACCGAAAATATAGTTTTTCTCACTTCATTAATTTAGTCTGGCATGTTTCTTCTGTGTTTGTTCAGTGAGAACAGAAACATAACCATGAAATTGTTCACCAAGGATGGGATTTGTGAGGGCTATATTCATGCACAAAAAAATAAAAATAAGAGGAGACAAGGTCCCAATGCCATGTTCACATCAATCCGTCTTCATAGGGTGGCAGAATTTTATGGCAGTACGCAAAGATTTAGGCATATATACTCATAATTCATTTATTTGAAAATTGAGTAACTTTGACTCCAAACGCAAGTCTCGGTGTATTGTTCAAGGTCAAAGAGGATGTTGCTGTCAGCATTTAAAGAGGTCCTGCTCTCTGTACAACATCCTAACCCAGCAATGCTCGACCTAGACTTATCTATTAGAAACACCTGCTAAGATTTTAAAAATGTTGATAACTCAGTCAAATTTCAGGCCTACCAGCGTTAGTATCTCCATGCTTTGGATCTACAAATTATATCTGTATTTTTGAAGTAACACAGGTTTTAAGACTATAGTCCTAAGCAGATAGACACTGAAGGTACTGAGTTTCACCACACCCTCCTGCTCCTGCTCCAATTGTAAATTGTTCATATGCCTTGCTTCCCTCCACACGTAATTTCAGGCAATTTTAAGCAAACATAAAAAAGTGGAATAAAAGGTGAAGGACTGAGAAAGTTCCAACAAATATGCAGATTAATGTAAAATCAAAAACTTTTTCAGAGTTTCCTGGAAGCCACAGCAAAAATATTTTTTGAAAACTTTCAAGTTGATCTATAAAGATAATCCACATGAAAACCATAACAGTGTTTGTGTGTGTGTGTGTGTGTGTCAAATGAAAAGCTAATTATAAAATTAATATGGAAAGATAAAGGTTCAAGAACATCCAAGATACTTTTGAAGAACAAATCAGGAGGACTTGCTTCTCTGGGTGTCAAGACTTAGGACAGAATACTATTGGAACAAGCTACAGAGCCCTAGAAATGAGCCCATGAATATGTATTTGTTGAGGTGTTTGTTTGTTTGTTTACAAATATGACGTTATATCATAGTGGGGGAAAATTTGACACACTATCAGATAATTTGTACTCTTTAAATTTAGAAGTAAAAGGGGAACCTAGATGAAAAGCAAACACACAATTTGAATATGGACTTACACAAGAGAATGCCCAAATGGCCAATAAACATGCAAAATGATAACCAATCTCATTAGCCATCAGGAAAATGAAATTAAAACTACACACTCGTCAAAATGGCTAAAGTTAAAAGGTTCAATAATAACAAGTGTTACCAAGGATGTAGAATAAAGTTCACTCCAACACGCTCATAGTGGAAATGCCATATATATATCAAATATGTATATTTGATATATATTTGCAATTTATATAGGATATATATTTATATATTATATGGTCATATATGTTTATATATGATATGATCATATGTATTTATATATGATATGATCCCTTTGGAAAACTGTGTGCATTGTCTCATAATATTGATGGTAAGTGTACCAAAAACCCAATCATTCCTTTCCTAAATATACCACTACAGAGACACAGATATGTAATCCAAGAGAAGTGAAGATGAATGCTTTTAGTAGCATTTACTGAAGTATCAGAAGTTAATAATAATCTGCATCTTCAACGACATTAGAATGGATAAAATATTATGGTATAATCACATAAGGAGGAGATTGACAACTTTTTTTTCTGAAAGGACTAGATAATAAATACTTTTGACTTTCTGAGCCATATGTTCTCTGTCACAAATACTCAACTTGGTCATTTTAGCCAAAAAAAAAAAAAAAAGCTATAAATAATTTTTAAATAAAAAATGATGTCTGTGTCCTAACAAGACTTTGTTTTCAAAAACATGTGGTGAATTGAACTTGACTCCCAGGCCATAGTTTGCTGATCTCTGGTAGAATGGACTGTTATACAGCAATAAAAACAGACTGTACTTATAAAAACAGAAGGAGCGTGAGAGGAACTTTGGGTGCTGGTAAATCTCTTGATCTGGATTATCTTTAACATGGTGTTTATATGATAACAACTTGTTAATTTGTGTACTTATTTTATGCATTCTTCTATATTTGTATTATATTTAACATTTTAAAAGTTTACTCAAGTTCTTGCATTAAATTTCCTCCCACCCCTTCTGTTCTAAGCACAACTTTGATAATCATTTTTTTTTTTAATTGTAAGACTTAGCTACTTTTAAAACACGAATCGGTAAGTGTGCTGAAAACACAAACTGACAATTCTGAGTTCCAGATCCCAAAATAGGTAGAGGTAACTGGGAGTTTATGTTCTTACTACAACGGAGGCAAAAAACAAGAAAGAAAAAAGAAAAGAAAAAAAAAGTCTTCCCATGAATAAAGGAGAATAGGAGAATACAACTAGGCCTAAAGAGGGGCTAGAATATGTTTCTCACCTATGTAAAAGTGATCAAGAAAATAGTGACCACTGTCAGGGTTTTGCTTTATGTCAACCTATACAACTGGGATGGTGGGAGTGACCAGAGACAGCCTGATAATCAGGAATCAGGTTGTCTTGCCAAAGCACCCCCAGGATCAGTGAGTGAGCTCTGATAGCACTGAGGACAAAAGCTACTCTGTCCATTCTGTGCCACATGGAAAGCTGATTTTGGAATGTGTCTGGGTAGATGCAGTCATTAAACCAATACACACAAAGGGAGCAGAACACAAAGGGAACCCGGGAGAAAAGAATTACTATCCTCAAAGGGAACATGCAGGCTGAAATCCCAAGTCGCCTAGATTGAAGTAGGCTAAGTAAAAGGGCAAACTAATGTAAACAGTCAGAAAATTAATTTAACTACCAAAATAATCAGAAAGGAATAATTGCATGTTTAAAAACTCTCAAAAGTTAAAGAAATTAACATTATTTTAACCAAACGAATTTAAAAACAAAAATAGATTTGTATGAAGAGGAGGAAAATTAAAGAGAATCAGCCATTCATCAAGTATTTATTGAACATTACTATGTACCAGGCGCTATTATAGTTGCTAGAAAGAAACATAAACAAAACACAGAAGTCACTACTGACTTGTAGTGAGGGAGAAAATCAAGAGGGAAGGCAAGCAAAAGAGAGGGAGAGGGAGTGGGGACAGAAAGAAATTAAGAACAAACATTTCAGGTAGTAATATAAGCTATGAGAAGAAATGAAGCAAAAAACAAAGAAATGAGAGATGGGTAAAACATATTTATCAGAAAAGGTGGTAAGAAAAGATCTCTTTTTGCTGCATGAGAAGTAACCAGAAGAAAGAAAGAGAGCCATTCAAATAAAAATCTGGAGTAGGGAAACATGACCATTGAAACCAAAGTCTTCAAAAGTGTAACATCTACAGTATATTAATACTGTTTTAGAATATACTGCTGACCACAACACAGAAAGCTAAAAGGATGAGAAAAATGTAAAAAAAATTTTAAAACATGAAAGATAGATTAAAAAGCTTTAGTATTTGCTTCATAAGAATTCCCAAAGTAGATAATGAAGAGAATGCAAAAAAAAGAACAACATTCAAAAAGGTTTTTGATGAGAACTTTCTATAATTTATAAGAACCATGGTTTTCAGATTGAAAAGACATTAAATATTAAAAAGGATAAATCCAAATAAACCTACAGTAAGTATATAGTAATAAAACAAAAGAACATAAAACATTTAATGTTCTAAAGCAAAAAAAACAGGTTACTTACTAGCAAATGGCAATTAGAATGTCTTATTATCAAGACAAGCAGATGTTTTATCACCAATAACGAATGCCAGACAAAAATGGAATAATAGAATGAAAGTGCTTAGGGAAGATAACTGTCAATCTGGAATTATACATCAAGGCAAACAATCATTCAATTGTAAGGACAAAATAAAAAACTTTACATAAAAACCACTAAGTTGAACTTACAGACTTTGTAACTAAAAGAATGAGTATGAAAAAAATTAGAAAGGAGCAAATTTAACCCAGAGGATGGGTTGGTAAGAAAGACAGAGAGAATCTATTGGTAAAAATAATTTTTCTAAACTAAAAATGTTTACACACAAATACTCTGCATAATGGTGACATGATAAAGTTTCAATGAGAGTTGATACATGCTAAGGTACAGAATGGTACTTACTATACAGTTTTAGATATTGTAAACCATAGGGTCAATACTCATGTCTTACAAAGACAATAAAGATGGATTTCAACATTATGTAATCCATTTTTGAAAAATCGTTTAATAGATTACTTTAAACCTTCTGAATTAGAGTACTGATATAGTAGGTTTGATGAAACCATGTCATTTTTTTCCTAGTTGCCAGAGTTCTTTTTATTTCTTTAAAAGTTATCTGTTAGATTGAAAAAATATATATATTTTTCTCCCATATATTTTCCCTTCTATTGGTTTGGAAGTTTTTCCTGAATTCACTCGGCTTAATGTCTCTTTTATTTTCCCACACAGTCACATACTCACATAAAGAGGTGCAAAATTAAGTGATTTAACATTTCCTTTCTCATAAAGAAACAGGTAGCTTGAAAAAAGAGAAAAAAAGTAGCTAAAACTACAAAATACAAGATAAAATGTGATAGCCGGGAGCGGTGGCTCATGCCTGTAATCCCAGCACTTTGGAAGGCCAAGACGGGCAAATCATGAGGTCAGGAGATCGACACCATCCTAGTTAACATGGTAAAACTCTGTCTCTACTAAAACTACAAAAAATTAGCCAGGCATGGTTGGCACACACCTGTAATCCCAGCTACTTGGGAGGCTGAGGCAAGACAATCACTTTAACCAAGGAGGCAGAAGTTACAGTGAGCGGAGATCACACCACCGCACTCCAGCCTGGGCAACAGAGCAAGACTCCTTCTAAAAAAAAAAAAAAAAGATAAAATGTGATTATTTAAAAAAGGAATTCAGTTCACTAGAAGTTACAGAAGCCTGGAGGTTGAACAGTACACTCTGGAGCTAGCAGATGCACTGAGAACCAATGATTCATGGTGATCCAGAGTCTTGAGATTTAACAGTACAGGAGAGAAGGCATCAGGCTTCTCCAAGGTGGGAGGTAAGTTAGAACAGATGTGAGAGAGTCAATTACAGCACCCAAAGTGGTAGAGAGGAAAAAATATTCTCCTCAAAAATCCATAACCTCAGTTCTTCACATTTTTTAATTTGAGGTTCACATTAATTGGGTTTTCCCCAATCTTTCAAAATTTGCATGAAAATAAGCCATTATTCGTGAGAGTCAGCAGAAATTAAAAAAACAACAGAATTATACTTCCAAAGACTTTAGGTACCGAAAATAGCAAACACAGAAAATATACTTTATGTGTTTAACCCTTTTCTTACTTAGAAAAAAAAGGCAGCTCACTGCCAATGCTCACTTAATTTTATTTTATTTTTTTTGATGGAAATATCAACAAAGTGTGGTATATTTATACAATAGAATATAATTTGGCCTTAAAAATGAAGAAATTATTGGTACATGATTGAAAGCATTAAGCAATGAGAAAGAAGCCAGACAAAAAAAGACTCCTGTTATATGGTTCTATTATACAGAATTTTCACAATAACAAATCTATAGAAAGAGAAAGTAGATTAGTGGTTGTTTAGGGCTGGGGGAGGAGAAATGAGAAATAACTGCTAATGAATATGAAGCTTCTTTTTGGGGTGATGAGAATGTTTTAAACTTAGATTATGGTGATGCTTGCACAACTTTAAATGTACTAAAAATCACTGAATCCTGAAGTTAGGTAAATTTTATGATATATAAATTATGTCTTAACAAAACTGTGGGGTTTTATTTTTATTTTTATGTTAGAAAAAAGGGAGTTCCATCAAGGCAGAGATTCTGGTCTATCTGATGTATCCTCAGTGCTCAGAACAGTGCCTGGCAGAGTCATGCTGGGAGGAATGACTGCTGTTTAGAACAGGTTTGTGTAAAAATTTTTAAAATTTTTTGTTTCCTGGAACACCTAATATAGGTTTATAAAATATAATATTAATATTTGTTTACTAAAATAAAGGGGAAAATGGATTTAGAGAAGCCCAAGCTCATTCAGCCTGAAATCAGGGAAACTGGTGCCCAATTTGGAATACCCAGTTTTCTTATTTCCAGGATTTTGTTGTCTAATTAGTGCCATATAATGTGATGGGCAGGTCCTTGATTTCTGCCATCTCACTGACTGACTTCAAATCCGGGCTCAACCTCCCTTTAACTGGTGATCTTGGCCAATTCACTTAGCTTCTGTGCCTTAGTTTCCTCATCAGCAAAATGAATTAATAAAAAGGTGTTTTCCTCATAGAGTTGTGAGGATTTGATAGGACAGTAAGATAGAACTTATCCTTGGTACATCATAAATGCTTAATAAATAATAGTCATTATCCTAATAAAAAAAATACCCCAAAGAAACAACAATTTGCATTCTCTCTGCCTACTACACAAGACAGTGGAATAGGAACTTTTCTTCCATACACCCTCTGAGGCAGTTATTTTAACTACTATTTTTTCCAGGTAACTGAGTCTCAGACATGCTATTTGAAAGTCAGCCAAGGTCACATGAATAGTAACTACTCTTCGGTGTGATAATAAATCAGCTAGGAGAGCCCTGCCATCTTACCAGCATTTAAACTTTCAGCCACTAGAATCCCCTTATCTCTCAGTAGCCGTTTTGTACTCAATCCGACTTACTGGTTTCAACTTTGAAGTCACACATTAAAAAAATAGCACAATGCTTCCTGGGTAACAATTGGTTTAGTCTACATGGCTGCAACCCAATACTCTTTGGATTTAACAAAATAAATGAATGTTTCAAGCAAGACTTCCTTCAAGATCTGATTTGTTTTTTAAGAAATCCCATTTTGGGACTGACTCCTCTGTCTGATTTTGGAATATCATTATAGTGTGAGGCGGAATGAGCTCTTGCTTATAACTAAGGTTGTACACCTCCACGTGAGCAGAATATCTTCCTTTTTATTGTATCTCTTCTCTAACGCAGTGCAGGTTTGCACCTCCAGTGGCTGTTTAAATTGGCACCAGAGTTTCTTTTTTTT
>NW_012115155.1:4818960-4826385 GCF_000951035.1 Colobus angolensis palliatus | reverse complement strand
CTCTTTGATTTCACTGAGCAGTGGTTTGTAGTTCTCCTTGAAGAGGTCCTTTACATCCCTTGTAAGTTGGATTCCTAGGTATTTGATTTTCTTTGAAGCAATTGTGCTCACTTAATTTTATAAAAACACACTCTTTGAGGCTGAAGCAAATCTGATTTTTAACATGAAATTAAATATAAAACTATTCTTTGAGTTATTTCTAAACAGAACTAACATCAGAATCATCTGAATCATCAATCATATATTTTGAAAAGATTGGATTTATTAATTCGGCGATGGAGAATTACTATATTTCATAAATAGAAATAACCACTACTAAAAACAGAATGCTATAAATAGAACGGTATCTTTTGTTTCCAAAGTAGATATACTAGAGTGGTGCAAAAATTAATAATAATAAAAGCAAGAGATTTTGTGGCAAAGTTATCTCATGGTAAATGCTGCAGACGCAAATACTGCTGGCGAGTATTCTTGGGACACATGGGAAAAGGGTAACAGGATAAAGCAGAAAATCGAAAGCATAGGAAGGGAAAACAGCTATATATTGACCAAGTTTACTTTTTAAAGAATCAAACAGAGTTTATAGACATTAAAAATATCTCCCTTTATATCAAAAACCCAATAAATATATTAAAGAACAGATTAAACATAGTTGAGCAGAAAAATAGTTAAATTAAAAAACATAGTTAAACTAAAAAAATAGAAAAAAAAATTGCAAAATGCAGAACCGAGAGAAAAAGGAGTAAAAGTGAAATTGAGATAAATGGAAAATAAAGTCAGAAGTTCTAATGTGCATTGACTCAGATTTCCTGATGCAGAACATAAAGAGAAAGAGAACATAGGAACTTAGAGAGAATGGGACCAAAGTAATAAAATGATCACTGAGAATTTTCCAGAAATTATAAAGGAAAGAACTCTTATGATTCAGAAAGCATAGCATAATCTAAATACTGTGAATAGAGAAAAATTTATCCTGACACATTTCAGTGAAAATACAGAACACCAAAAGCAAATTGATTTTTTTAAGTAAGAATATAAGAAGCATTATTTAGAGAAACGGTAAACTCATCAATAGCACCAAAAAGGGTCAGGAGAGAGTGGAGCAAATATCATCAGAGGGAGAGGAGAAAATAATTGCCAACTTACAATGGTATGTCTGGTAAATAGCCTTTCAAGAATGTAGGGAAAATAATGACATATTAAGAAAAAGCGAAACCAACAACAGCAAAAACTAAAAGTAAATAATTAAAAAGCAAACAAATATTAATCACCAACATGCAATTGTTGTGTCTGCTACGGACTGAATTGGGGCCTCCTCACCCAAATTCATATGTTGATGCCCTAAAACCCATTGTGACTGTATTTGGAAATAAGACCTATAAGGAGGTAATTGAAGTTAATTGAGTCATAAGAGTGTATCCTAATTCAACAGAATTGCTGTCCTTATAAGAGGAGAAATAAAGACCAGAGATTTTTCTCTATATATACTTGTTTGGAGAAAAGGCTGTATGGGGGAAAAGTGACATAGCTCAGATCTCAGCCTGGGAAAAGCTGTGGAAAGCTGTAACAGGCATTGTGCATGAAAGCAGCCAGGGACTACTGACCTGCAGACTCTGGCACGAGAAATTACAGATGAAGACACATAATAGATCATCTAAGTCCCCATGGATAGGCTGAGATGAAACTCTCTGTAAAATAAAGACATTTGAAAATAGCCGTGTATATAAAGGAATTGAAAAAAGCACACTCATAATCCAGGCAAAATGAATTGTTTGGGCATGCCCTACTAATTAGTGAGGTATTTTCCACACGGTATCACTCTGCCAAGACCAGAAGAGGTGACATTTTATTCAAATGACCAATTTTCAATAAAAAGAAAGAAGAAATATAAAGTAAAAATCATGGCCTATTCAATGAAAAATCTAGTAAAACTGTTTCCTAAAGAAACATAGGCATCAGGTGTACTAGAAAAAGATTTTAAAACAACTGTTTACATATGTTCTAAAAGCTAAAACACAGAAAAATAAATTAAGTAAGATAGAAAAATGATACATGAACAAAATGATAGCATCAACAAAGATAATATTATAAAAGGGAACCAACTGAAAATTCTGGAGCTGAAAAATAGAATGACAATTGAAAAACTCACTAAAGGATTTCAACAGCATACTTGAACAAGCATAAAAAGAATCAGCAAACTTAAAGAAAAGACATTTGAAATAATCAAATTTGAAGAGCAAAAAGAAAAAAAATGAATGAAGAAAAGTGAACAGACCCTAAGAAATTTATGGGACACAATCAAGTATTATGGGACAAGTGAATAAAAGTGAACAGAGCTTAAGGAACTTATGGGACAACCATGTCTGTATTATGAAAATAACAGAAGAAGGGAGAAAGAGAAGACATATTATCTTAAGAAATAATTATGGAAAGATTACAAAATTTGATGGAATACATGAATCTACAAATTTAAAAAGCTCAACAGACATCATATAGAATAAATAGAAGACTCACATTAAAACACATTATAATCAAACTGTTAAAAGCTGAAGACGAGAATTTTGTCAACAGACAAAATAAAATCCACACACACACAGACACGTGAAAAGAAAACAAAAATGAAGTAAGTCATTATATACAAGACATCCATAATGAGATAATAAGCAGATTTTTCAGCAGAAATCATGCAGGTCAGAAGGCAGAGGGATGTTGTATTAAAACTGTCAACAAAGAATTGTATGCACAAAACTGTCCTTCAGACAGGTTTATGGGAGAAATGAGACATTCGCAGATAAGACCTGAGAGAGTTAATTATCACTAGACAAACCCTATGTGAAATGTCAAATGAAATAAATTAGGTCAAAATGAAAAGGTGATAGGCAGTAACTCAAAAATGTATGATGATACATAAATCTTTGATAAAGATTAATATATGGGCAAATAGAAAACAAGGTTTTTATTCATTTTGGTTGGTAACTCCATGTTTTATTTCCTATGGTATTTTTAAGGCAAATAAATAAATATTATTATAAATCTGTCTTAATGGGTACATAATAACTAATGATGTAATTTGTGACATCAATAACCTCAAATGGGGGGTTGTAAAGGTGGGGAGTTTTAAATTTAACTTGGTATTAACTTAAAAAAGATTGTTATAACTTCATAATGTTATACACAATCTCCATGGTAACAAAAAATAAAATTTATAGAATATTTGTAAAAGGAAATGAAGAAGGAATCAAAACAGTACATTAAAAAGTAAATTAACTACAATAGAAGATGATAAAGAAGAAAAAAATGGATTTTTATAAACCATTCAAGACATGGAGAAAACAAATAACAAAATGGAAGAGTAACTCCTTCCCTATAAATGTTATTTTAGTTTTACATGGATTAACTTCCCTGATCAAAAAACAGATTGAGAAAATGTATAATAAAACATGATCCAACTATAGAATAACTTTACATGTAAGGGCAAACATTATTTGAAAGTGAAAGAATAGAAAAAGATATTACTTGCAAACAGTAACCAAAAAAGAGCAAGATGACTATACTAATAATATAAAAAATAGATTTTAAGTAAAAAACTGTGGCAAGAGATAAAGAAAACATTATATAATGATAACAGTCAATTCACCAAGGAGATATAATAATTATAAACATATATGCACCTAGTATCAGAGCTCCAGCTCCAAAATATATAAAATAACACTGACAGAATTGAAGGGAGAAACAGCACTGCAAAAATAGAGATCTCAGTACCTCACTTTCAATAATGGATACAGCAACCTAACAATAAGAAAATTTTATTGAATAATAAGTATAGACCAATTATACCCAAAAGACACACACAGAATTTTCAACCCAACAATAGTGGAATACATATTTTTCTTTGGGGCACATGCAACATTTGCCAGAGTAGGCCATGTTAGGCCAAAAACAAGTCAAAAATTTTAAAAGATTAAAATAATATAAAGGATATTTTTCAATGGAGTGAAACTAAAAATCAAGTCAAAAGGAAAACTGGAAAATTCACAACAATGTGGAAATTAAGCATCACACCCTTAGACATGCAATAAATCAAAAAAGATTACAAAAAAATTAGAAAATTTCTTCATAAAAATTAAAACACAATTCACTAAAACTTATGAGTTACAATGAAAGTAATGCTAATATAAAAATCATACCTACAAACACTTTAATTGAAAGAGAAAGATATCAAATCAGCAACTTAACTTTGCACTTTAAGAAGTAGAAGAAAAATCTAAATTTAAAATTAGCAGAAGAAAGGAAATAATAAAGATTAGAACAGAGGAAAAGAAAATAGAAAAACAAAAATTTAACAAAACAATTGGTTCTTCAAAAATATCAACAAAATTAATAACGTTTTCTAAATTGACTATGAAAAAAGAGATTAATATAACTAAAATCAGATATGAAAGTGGAAACATTACTATTGATTTTATACAAGTAAAAAGGCTTATAATAAAATGCGATGAACAGTAACACACAAATTGGATAACCTAGATGAACTAGGCAATTCCAATAAATACTCAACCTTCCAAGGATGAATTATAAAGAAATAGAAAATCTAAATAAACCTATAGCTAGTAAGCAGATTTAGTCAGTAATCAATACCTCCTAACAAAGAAGTGTCGTGAACAAGATGACCTTACTGATATATTCTACCAATCATTTAGAGTTAACATCAATTCTTCTGAAATTACTCCAAAATATTGAGAAGTAGGAACACCTCCTAACTTATTCTGGGTGCAGCATCAGCCTGATTCAAAAAACAAACAAATAAAACCACTGTAATATAAAAAGCCACAGACTCATATTTTGTGTAAATATTGATGCAAAAATTCTCAACAAAATACTACCAAACCAATTTCAACAACATATTAAAATTAAAATACACTCAAAATCAAGGGGAATTATTTCTTGAATGCAAGGATGTTTCAATGTATGCAAATCAATTAATATTATACACCACATTAACAGAATGAAGAAAAAACACCATGTGAACAACTGAATTGATGCAGAAAAAAATTGACAAAATTAAATGTTCTTACATGATTAAAAACTCAAAAAGCTAGGAATAGAAAAATATATTTCCACATAATAGGCCGGGCATGGTGGCTCAAGCCTGTAATCCCAGCACTTTGGGAGGCTGAGACGGGCGGATCACGAGGTCAGGAGATCAAGACCATCCTCGCTAACCCGGTGAAATCCCGTCTCAAAACCCCGTCTCTACTGAAAAAATACAAAAAACTTGCCGGGCGAGGTGGCGAGTGCCTGTAATCTCAGCTACTCGGGAGGCTGAGGCAGGAGAATGGCGTAAACCCGGGAGGCGGAGCTTGCAGTCAGCTGAGATCCGGCCACTGCACTCTAGGCTGGGTGACAGAGCGAGACTCTGTCTCAAAAAACAAAAACAAAAAACAACAAAAAAAAAGAAAAATATATTTCCACATAATAAGGCCATATATGAAACATCCATAGCTAACATAATTAATGACTGAAAGCCTTTCTTGTAAGATCAAGACAAGGATGCCTGTTTTTGCTACTTCTATTCAACATAGTACCAGGAATCCTTGTTGCAAAATTAGGCAAGAAAAAGAAATAAAGGCATTCAAATAGGAAAAAAAAGGAAGAAAAATTAACCCTGTGTTCACATATGACATGATGTTATATGCAGTCAATCCTAAAATTACATGTACAGATACACATACACAGGTACACACACATACACACACAAACATATACACATGTTAGAATGAATAAATGAACTCAGCAAAATTTCAGGGTATAAAAACAACACACAAAATCTACTTGTATTTCCATAAACTAACAATGAACACTTCTTTGTCTCTTCTTATAGTTTTTATCTTTAAATCTATTTTGTCTGATATCAGTATAGATACTTCTACTTATTTCTTTTTTTTTTTTTTGCTTCTATTGGCATGGAGTATCTTTTGCTATTCCTTTATATTTAGTCTATATATGCCTTTAGGTGAAACTCGTTTCTTGTAGGCAATAGATCATACAGTCTTGTTTTTTCTTTTTTTTTTTTTTTGTTGTTGTTGTTTGTTTGTTTTAATCCATTCACCCACCCTATAACTTTTGAATGGATAGTTAAGTTGATTTACATTCAAAGTTACTACTGAAAAGTAAGGGCTTATTCCTTCCATTTTGTTGTTTTCTGGTTATTTTGTGGTCCTCTCTTTCTTTTTTCCTTCTTTCCTGCCTTCCTGTTAGTAAAGGTAATTTTCTCTGGTGGTATGATTTAATTTATTGTTTTCTATTTTTGTGTATTTGTTGTATGTTATTTGATTTGACATTAACAAGAGGCTTGCAAATATTATTCTGCAACTCATTATTTTAAGCTGACAACTTAACCCTGATTATACAAACTAACAAACACGAACAAAAGTATTGAAACTCCACACTTTAACT
Source organism: Colobus angolensis palliatus (assembly GCF_000951035.1). Taxonomy (NCBI): domain Eukaryota; kingdom Metazoa; phylum Chordata; class Mammalia; order Primates; family Cercopithecidae; genus Colobus; species Colobus angolensis. The sequence continues at coordinate 4,819,929 of NW_012115155.1, read as the reverse complement.
GTGTCTCTTGGCTTATTAACTTTTTGTTGCTTCTACTTATATCTCATTGTACTGTCTGTGTCTTGAAAGGTTCTTGAAAGAATAACAACCTTTTAGTCTAAAAGTCTTTTAGAGTAAAAGACTGAAACTGGTTCATCTTTTAGTCTTTTTACTTAAGAAAACTTTGTTTACACACCATAGTTACACTGTTATAACATTCTGTTTTTCTTTGCACTTACTATTATGAGTCAGGATTTTTTTGTACCTTCAGATGGTTTCTTATTGCTCAATAATGTCCTTTTTTTTCTGATTGAAGTACTCGCTACAGCATTTCTTGCAGAACATGTCTAGTGTTGATGAAATCCCTCAGCTTTTGTTTGTCTGGGAAAGTATTTCTCCTTTACATTTGAAGAATGTTTTTAGCAGATATACTACTCTAGGGTAAAAGATTTTTGTTGTTGTTTTTCCTTCAGCACTTTAAATATGTCACGTCACTCTTCTGGCCTGTAAAGTTTAAATTGAAAAGTCTGGTGCCAGATGTATTGGTGCTCCATTGTATGTTATTTGTTTCTTTTTTCTGGATGCTTTTAGTATTATTTCTTTACCCTTGGACTTTGGGAGTTTGATTATTAAATGACTTGAGATAGTCTTCTTTGGGATAAGTCTGCTTGTTGTTCTATAACTTTCTTATACTTAGATATTGATATCTTCTTTAGGTTTGGGAAATTGTCTGATATTATCTTCGAATAAATTTTCTACCTCTATCTCTCTCTCTACCTTCTCTATGAGGCCAGTAACTCTTAGATTTGCCAATTTGAGGCTATTTTCAGATCTTGTAGGCATGCTTTATTCTTTTTTATTCTTTTTTCTTTTGTCTTCTCTATGTATTTTTAAATTACCTGCCTTTAGGCTCGCGATCTTTCCTTTCTTTCTTTCTTTCTTTCTTTCTTTCTTTCTTTCTTTCTTTCTTTCTTTCTTTCTTTCTTTCTT
>NW_012115155.1:4704454-4818765 GCF_000951035.1 Colobus angolensis palliatus | reverse complement strand
TTTTTTAGTTTTCTCAACACTATTTTGAATCCTGTGTCTGAAAGGTCACATATCTGTCTTTCTCCATTATTGGTTTCTGATGACTTATTTAGTTCATTTGGTAAGGTCATGTTTTCCTAGATGGTCTTTATGCTTATGGATGTTTATTGGTGTCTCATCATTGAAGAGTTAGGTATTGTAGTCTTCAATGTCGGCTTTATTATACCTGTTCTTCTTGGGAAGCCTTTCCAGATAGAAAAAAAAAAAAAAAAATTGAATGTTGTGATCTAAGTTATTTCTGCATTAGGGAGCACCCCAAGCCCAGTAATGCCGTGGTTCTTGCAGATTCATAGAGGTAGCACCTTGGTGGTCTTGGATAAAATTCTCTAGATTACCAGGCAGAGACACTGGTTCTCTTACTTTTTTCCAAACAAATGGAGTCTCTTTCTCTCTGCTGGGCTGTCTGGAGCTGAGGATAAAGTGACAGAGGCACCCCTGTGGCTACCACCAGTGGGACTGTGCTGGGTCAGACCAGAGGCCAGCACAGCACTGTGTCTTGCCCAAAGCCCACTGTTACCACTACTTCACTATTACCTGTGTTCACTCATGGCCCTAGAGCTCTATAGGCAGCAGGTGACAAAGCCAGCCAGGCTTGTGTCTTTCTCTTTGGGCTGGCAAGTTCCCCCAGGCACTGAGTGAGGTCGAGAGATTTCATCCAGCAGCCAGAGACTGGAGTTAAGAACCTTAGAAATCTACCTGGTGTTCTGTTATACTGCAACTGAACTACACTGAAACCATGAGACACAGCTCTTTTTATTATTCCTTTCTCTTTCCATAGGCAGAAGGGGCATATCCCATGGCCACCACCACCACAGGCCCATGAGGAGTATTGCCAGGCTACCGCTGATGTTCACTTAAGGCTCCATGGCTCTTAAGTGAACTGCCATGGTAGTGATGCTGCCAGCCCTGAAACTCACCCTTCAGGGAAGTGGGCTCCCCTCTCACCCAGGCCGGGTCCAGTATTGCTGTACAAAAGTCAAGATCCAGAGCTGGAAATCCTAGGAGCCCAATTGTTGCATTACCCCACTGTGGCTTAGCTTGTACCTAAGGTGCAAGATAAAGTCCTCTTTACTTTTCCCTCTGCTTTTCTTAAGGACAAGGAGTTTCTCACTACAGTCATCACAGCTGAGGATATGCTATGTCTCATCTGAAGCCAGCATGTCTCAGTCTTACCCAAGGTCCATAGCATACTAACTGGGTATTGTTGCTGGTTATTCAGGGCTCAAGGGCTCTTCAATCATCCGGAGATGGATCTTTCTAGTACTGGGTCCTTCCCGTTAAGGTAGCAGGTTCCCTTCTGGCCCTGGGTGTGCGTATAAATGTCATTAAGGAGTCAGGGCCTGGAATGGAGGCTTAATAACTCTTCCCTATATCTACCCTACTGTGATTAAGCTGGTATCCAAGGCGCAAGACAAAGTTCTCTTTACTCTTCCCTCTCCTCTCCTGAAGTGAAAGGAAGGAGTCTTTTTGGAGCTGTGAGCTGTGCTGCCTGAGGCTGGGGGAGGGATGGAACAAGTACTCCCTTAGCTGCCCCGGTTGGTATCTCAGTAGGTCACGAGTCCCTGAAGCCCACTGGCTTAGAGCACAGCTCGGGACTAGGACTTGCCTATGAGTTGCAGTTCTTGTGGCCTGCACTGCCTTTTGAGTTTATTTAGGCACCCAGAACACTTTAGCCTCCTACGGTGAGGCTTGCCAGAACTCAAATTCCGGCAAGAATTGTCCATTCTCTAGAATGGACAATTTTCATCTGCTTATGGCCCATCTAAATGCTCCCTCTGTGCACAGGTATTGGCTGAATTCAGCCCAGTTCTGCTTTCCACCATGACAGGGCAACACTGAGGTCAATGCAGAGTTTCACAATCACTACACTCTCCCTCTCCCAAGCACAAATATTATTTCTCTTGATGCTACACAACTTCCGTTAGGGGATGGGGCAGGGATGGCATTGGCAGTTCAAGACTGTTTTTCCTAGTCTCTTCAATGTCTCTTTCAGTGATGTGAAGTTAAAATCAGATACTGTGAGCACTGACCTGATTTTTGGTTCTTGAGAAGGGGGGATTTTTAAAAATGTAGATAGTTGTTACATTTGGTGTTCCTGCAGAAGGGACTATTGGTAGAGCCTTTTATTCAACTCTCTTGCTCCACCCCCTCGTTATCAAATATTGATTCTGTCATTTATTAGCTGCATTGGCTTAAAAGCATATGCAATCTCTTTGATTGTAAGCTACATTCTACAAAAAAAAATACATAATAGTAATTTTAGTACATTACAGTCAACTTTGCTATGTGATTAATAAATTAGAAGGCAAGTAAAAGCACCTCCTTAGTCTGGCATTGTAAGCACCACATAAATATGGATTTTTTTTCTCTTGTTCTTCTTAGTTTGTGATGCACATGTGTGTTCATGTGTATGTGTGTTCACACGTGCACATGTGTGTGTTTGTATTTGTATATGAGAGCTGGGTTTTTTATACTTAGAAGGTGGAAAGAGAGAACTGTACATCACAGGAGGATAGTATTTTGTTGTTGCTGTTTAAATATATAAAGTGCACTAAATTATGTCTTATAAACTTTTTGCTTTTTGAACTTTGTTGGTTAATTTCTTCCAAGCTGTATGCATCATAATTAGAGTCCTAACGGTTCTAAACAGTTCTCTAATAGTAAAGAAAAAAATGTCTTAAAGTTGTAAGAAAATGTTGCTAAATTGACTACCTAGCAAATCCCGCCCTCTTTTTAACTTTCCAAGATTTATGGCACACATGAAATTCGCTTGAAAAGTAAAAGAGTCTCCTCACCGTGGCTCATCTCAAGGAGTTTGACCTTGACACTCAACTCCCTCTGATTAAATGTCTGCTCTGAATAATGAACCTTTCAAGAACTAAGCCTCCTTGAATATGGGACACTAATATTGCACCATTCTTTTCTTCCCATGCAGACCACCCTGAATCTCAAGGTGAATTTTTCAGGGCAGCATAACCCATCCTAAACGGTTATAAGAATGATGTGGACCCAAACCTGTTGCCTGGTCTCAGAAAAGAGTCAGAAAGAGTTGATAGTTTTCAAGCCTCTGGCACAGCAGCTCTGCTGTCTCTGCCTTGTTTCCTCTGTGGACTTCTTGCCCTGGATGAAAAATTCCTTTCTGGGTCCACTCAATACTCAGTTCTCTCAAAGGAGCTCAAAGTCCCCTGAATCTTGACATGATCTGGAAGAGACCAAAGACTCATCCTAGTCTAGGCCTTTAGAAACCTGAGTAAAGCATTAGGAGCTAACTCAAACCTCAGAGAAAATTTAAAAATGCAAATGTGTGGCATGAGTATAAACCTATCTTCATCACTACACCTAATAAACGTTTCCATTCCTACATTTAATGAATATATTCCATGTAGCCTGTATTATGCTAGAAACTGAGATGACAGAAGTAAAATCAAACATGCCCTGTCTCATGAAGCTAAAATAAAATGCGGATGAGGGTGCAGGCAGTTACCTTTTTCACAACTGCTGACGTTTGACCAAATGCAGTGCGTATTTCACTAGGACTCAACTTTTAGTTCACTCAGACCAGGCTCAACCAATCAAACTTGCCTCCCTGAGACTTGCATCACAGTCTGTGATCCCGAGAAACAGGCAGAGTGGAAGCAATAGCTTTGAAAGCCCAGGTGCAAGAGCTTATGGTTTTCTATGGTAATATCCAGTCTCCAGGCTTGAAGCTACAACATCTTCTGTTCATCAGTAGTGACGGCAGAGTCTTACCTTGCTGGCTCTGCAGTATTTAGTGGCAATGGTTCTATATTCCTGCCTCATATCTAAACCTGGTTTTCTAGCATTCTCTACAATTTTATGAACAACTCAATACCCTTTCAGTGATTTGATTTTAGTTTAAACAAACTGTGGTCAGTTTATTTTTATTGCTTCCTATTTCTGTTATTTCTTCCTATTAAGACGCTAGCTGATAAAAACACTATGTGTATGTGTGCCTGTGTGTGTGTGCATGTGTGTGTGTGTGTAGGTATACAACTGTATTTGTATGTTTTCACATTGCTGATAAAGACATACTCAAGACCGGGGAGAAAAAGAAGTTTAATTGAACTTACAGCTCCACGTGGCTGGGGAGGCCTCAGAATCATGGCGACAGCAAGAGAAAAAATAGGAAGATGCAGAAGCAGAACCCCCTGTTAAAACCATCAGATCTCCTGAGACTTATTCACTAGCACAAGAACAGAATGGGGGAAACCGCCCCCATGATTCAATTATCTCCCACCAGATCCCTCCCACAACGTGTGGAAATTAAGAGAGTACAATTCAAGACGAGATTGGGGTGGGGACACAGAGGCGAAGCATATCAACGAATCTATAAAAAATTCTTAAATTATAAAAATGCTGCAATGACAAGGATCTACTAGAATATAAACTTCATAAAAGCAGGACTTTCTGTTAATTTGTCTGTTTTACCAGGAATTTAATAAATATTTGTGCAGTGAATGTATGAATGAGTGAATGAATGGATATTTGTCAGTGGAATATCTGGATGCACACAGTTTGGGTAAAGCTTTTAACCAACTGGTGGATTTGGACCCAAGAAAAATTTTCACGTGAACTCTTCATATTTTACATAACTTTGTGATGCCTACTTTCAAATTTCCCAGAAATATGCAAACGCTTGATACTGTGAAGTCCGAGTTGCAGAATCATGCTAACATCTCATAATGCCTGAGAGAAAGACTAATCTCCTCAACTCTGCACAACCAGTCCTCTAAAGAAGTCTTCTTGGGGGCAGTGGCTCAAGCCTGTAATCCCAGCACTTTGGGAGGCCGAGACGGGCGGATCACGAGGTCAGGAGATCAAGACCATCCTGGCTAACACAGTGAAACCCCGTCTCTACTAAAAAATACAAAAAACTAGCCGGGCGAGGTGGCGGGCGCCTGTAGTCCCAGCTACTCGGGAGGCTGAGGCAGGAGAATGGTGTAAACCCGGGAGGCGGAGCTTGCAGGGAGCTGAGATCCGGCCACTGCACTCCAGCCTGGGCGACAGAGCGAGACTCCATCTCAAAAAAAAAAAAAAAAGAAGTCTTCTTTTCTCTGTGGGACAAATGCAAACCTCAAGGCAAAATCTAACAGAATCCTCTGTGTTTATTTCTGAAATAGAATGCTGTGGGTTTGACTGCAAGGGAAAAAGGAACAGATTTCTGCTAAATAATTTGACATACCCTCAATGTTGCCATTTTGTTCCATGTTCCTTATTCACATAATGCAGAGGTGTAGGAACACACAGGGCTGTGCATCAATTTCATCACTTGTGTTTTGCACACGTTATGCTGGGAAAGAGAGCTAAACAAAAGCTAAACTCTGGCTCTGCAGCCTGCTTGCTTATAGCATGACAGCACCCATTGCAGGCTGTCACCTGCCAAGCACCCACCTGCACGTCCAAGCAGCAGATGTTAAGTGAACATCCCCACCAGTAAAAAGGCATCTATCAACTTGCTTCCCAGTCAGTTGGCATCAGTTAATGAGGACTTTATGCACTTCTGAATAATAACAGTAGAAGTACCTGGCAAGTCTGAACGTAGAAGAAAAATCTACAGTTTTCTTTTATAAAATAAAAGCTGGCCTATTATTTCAGCCAAAGTAACAATAACAGTACCCTGAAGATACACCTTTGGCAATCAAATTCATTCTATGGGCATAACAGCTGAAATCTATTTTTCCTTCTGATTCTCATTAGTTTAGTACTGGAATATGCACTTTTATCTATTATTTTACCTAAATTTGAATACAATAGAGGAAAGTCTCCTTAACGGTAGAGAAACTCATTCCACAAAAATAATTTCCTAAAGTCATTTATTCTGAAAAGAGTAATTTAAAATACACACATACACACACATACTCTGCCTTATTTATTTCACCTGTAATTATATTTTTAGATGATTGCTTGTGTATTTTCTCACTTTAAAATGAAAATTAAAGGTCTGATGACTTGGGTTGATTTAATTTGCCCAGGCAGAGGAACTCCCACCCCAGTTCTGCGATAGAGAATTTGTTACTGTGTCATTACTCAATGTATAGAATTATAGGATGCTAGTATCACTTGTTTCTTTTTATCATGGTTTATTTCAGTTTTGTTTTACTTTGTTTTTTGTGTTTTTTTGAGACTGAGTCTCGCTCTGTCACCCAGGCTGGAGTGCAGTGGCGTGATCTCGGCTCACTGCATCCTCTGCCTACTGGGTTCAAGAGATTCTCCTGTCTCAGCCTCCCAAGTAGCTGAGATTACAGGTGCTTGCCACCATACTAGGCTAATTTTTTGTATTTTTAGTAGAGATGGGGTTTCACCATGTTGGTCAGGCTGGTCTTGAACTCCTGACCTCAAATGATCCACCCTCCTTGACCTCCTGAAGTTCAGGAATTACAGGTGTGAGTCACCATGCCTGGGCTATTTGTTTTTAAATCTCCCATTATGTAGTTATATGAATGATCTGGGGAGAACAAAACATCATTTGAATGTACTGCTTTGGCCAGATCATGCACTTTCTTTCTGTGTGTTTAACCAAATGTGAACAAAAAATAGAAATAAACTTACAACTATTCAGGGCCAGAAAGAATTGAAGCTACCATTTAGCTCAATACTGTTTTTACATATGGGGAAACTGATACTCAAAATTCTCTTATCAAGCATCTCCAAAGTCACGTTGTTAAGCAGAAGGAAAGCCTGGCTGGCTCTCGGTTTCTCTACTGGTTCAAGGCTCTTTCCAGATTTATTGACTTTCAGTTCCATTAGTTGCTTTTTATCATGATCTTTGTGCAGATGATGAGCCTTGGGAGAGGTGTAAATTCTCTAAGGGCATTTTAATAAATACATTGCAGAATGACAAACAGGAACTGAAACTGCTTACCTATGTACATTTATACAACCTTGAACTGCATCCACCTTTCACTTGGTATGAAGCGAGAGTATCTCATCAATAGAATCTTCATTTTAATGGAGGTTACACACATGTCCTACTCTTTTACCAAACAGAGCTCCTACCATTTTCTTAGACACATGTATTATTTTGTGGTATAAAATGTCTATTCCAGCATTTCCTGATGTCCAGATTTCTCTTTCACAATTCCTTTTCCCAAATTCTATCTGCTAGGATTTTATTTCTCTTTCAGGATAAAATCAACTGATGCCTTTTCATGGTATTCTAAGTGGTCCTCTCTCTCCCTCTGAATCTTCATATTTTACTTAGAATTAGAGCTGTATTCCAGCATGCATCTTACTTGTGTAATGTTCAAAGCATCTAGGCCAGGCGCAGTGGCTCATGCCTGTAATCTGAGCACTTTGGGAGGCCGAGGCAGGCACATCACGAGGTCAGGAGATCAAGACCATCCTGGCCAACGAGATACCCCTTCTCTACTAAAAATACAAAAATTAGCCAGGTATGATGGCATGTGCCTGTAGTCCCAGCTACTTGGGAGGCTGAGGCAGGAGAATCACTTGAACCCAGGAGGCAGAGTTTGTAGCGAGCTGAGATTGTGCCACTGCACTCCAGCCTGGGGAACAGAGAGAGACTCTGTCTCAAAAAAAAAAAAAAAACGAAAAAACATCTAGCATTTACTTAGCAAAAATTTGTTAAATCCAATGCAGTTTCTCACACAGTGATAGCCAATAAACATTAAAAAATGTCGCATGGATGAATGAATAATTGAATAGCATCTATAAATCCATCTGGGACTGTCCACGGAAAAGCAGTTTCTACAACCCTAGCTTCTCTCTAGATTGCTACGTTGACACTCTGTGCCCTGGTTCCTACAGCATTCTCAGCAGCAGGTGTGATCGATGCCATAGGAACAACTCTGCATAAAAATTGGCCTCTGGGGCCGGGCGCAGTGGCTCACGCCTGTAATGCCTGCTCTTTGGAAAGCCGAGGTGGGTAGACCACCTGAGGTCAGGAGCTAGAGACCAGCCTGGCCAATATGGTGAAACCCCATCTCCACTAAAAACCCAAAAATTATCTGGGCATGGTGGCAGACACCTCTAGTCCCAGCTACTCAGGAGGCTGAGGCAAGATAATTGCTTGAACCCAGGAGGCAGAGGTTGCAGTGAGTCAAGAAAGCACCACTGCACTCCAGAGTGGGTGAAACATTGGCCTCCAGAACCCTCTGATTACTCTGTCTCCAAAATGAATTTTACAGCCCAATTTATCTTGTTTCCAACTTCCTACATATTTTTAATCTCTTTGATTTTTAATGCTGCTCCCTTATTCCCTCATTCCTTAGGCCCTTTCATCTTTCTTTAAACCTAATACTTAATCTTCCTTCTCCAAATCTGTGTAGAGCTCTCCATCCTTGAATATGCTGTGCTTTTTACTTGACTTCTTTATATTTTTGCCAGACAGCAAATATTTCTTCACATGCAACAGGTAATGAAATAAACTCAATTTCTTCTCAGAAAAATCACCATTCTTCTGATTTTCCAATATTTGTCCACTCTTATACAAGCAATGATACTTTTTTTACCCAACAGTATTGACAACACTTTGCACCAGAATTGTGTTTCTTCCTATACTCACAGCCATCATTTCCTTGGCTATTGCTGATTCTTCCTTTGTTGCAGGCACTGCACTACTTTCTTGGAGGTAGCTACATGAATGAGACAGAGTTCCTTCCTCCAAGGGCCTCACCATGTAAAATGGATAGTATACATATAAAGAGATAATGATGACAGTGTGAAGAGCACTTAGTCATGGAAACCACCAAGACTCTGGAAGCATCAAGCTGAGCGTCAGTGTCAAAGTTGCATGGCATCAGAGAAAGCTTTCTTCAGCAGGCTGTGCTTGAATAAATTTCATACAAATGTTGCAACTGGTTATAGAAGCTGTTACAGGGTAAAACAGGCTTCATACATCATTGCATCTTCTCGGATCATGCAACACAAATGTCAAATTTAAAAATGATTGAATTATGACTCTATATATGTTCTTAATCTTCCATTTCTATAATATTTCAAATATGAATTTGCAACTCACATTTCTATAATATTTCTGCAGTAGTATTTCTGTAGTATTATATAATATTTCTATAACATGTATTACTGTGATAGTCTCTCTGTCTTCAGCATCTTCTCCTATCCCCATCCTACAGTCATTCTCTAGGTTTACATCTGATTAATCTCACCAAAGCATTACTTTTTAAGTATGGATCCCCAAGGCCTATTCAATAAGCTCCAAACTCCACAACCAAACATTCCATGCCCCGATACTGAGACCCCAATCTATTTTTCAAACATTACTTTTCTGTGCAAACTATTTGCAGTAGTCAATTTAGTCTATACCTTTCCTCTGAGATACATTATTCAGTTCTTCAGAGAGTTCAAAACTTCTTTAACGGGTTTATAAAGCAAAGCAATAGACCAGAATAAGAAGAAACAGTGGGTTCCCAGGTAGATGTTCAGGAATACAAGGACCAAAATGTTACTGGAACAAGTGAGACAGAAAAAAAAAAAAGAAAATGTCAGTCAAAGGTGTTCTTTGTCTACTCGAATTACATAGAACCCTTGAGTTTCCAAAACTAACAAGGACAAGTTTTTGCAAAATTTTCAGCACTTTTAACTTACTTTTTTTCAAAATACTGCAAAAAAAATTTTTTTCTTTTAATATTTGTAGCTCTACTCCCTCTAAGAGTGAAGGCAGCAGGAAAACACAAGTATAATAGAGGAACAGTATGCCAACTATTTTCAACCATGCCAGGAATCATTAAAATTGAAATCAGGGGCTTCAAGTGTTATCAGCTCTGGTAATTCATTCTATCTGAATGCCTGCTTTCTTTCTCTTCTCCTAATGATCTCTCTATTCTGTTTCCTGCATCTTCACCTCTATGACTGCTGGCATCTGAAAAAACCTTATTTTTTTTGTTGGTTGTAGCAACTCATTTGCAAATGTGGATCTTTAGCATTTATTTATTTATTTATGTATTTATTGAGATGAAGTTTCACTCTTGTCATCCAGGCTGGAGTGCAATGGTGTGATCTCGGCTCACTGCAACCTCCACCTCCTGGGTTCAAACTATTTTCCTGCCTCAGCCTCCCAAGTAACTGGGATTACAGACACCTACCACCATGCCTGGCTAACTTTTTTTATATTTTTAGTAGAGATGGGTTTTCGCCTTGTTGGCCAGGCTGGTCTCGAACTCCTGACCTCAGGTGATCCACCCGCTTCAGCCTCCCAAAGTGGTGGGTTTACAGGTATGAGCCACCACACCCGGCCAACTTTAGCCTTTATTAATCCCCTCTATTTCTGTAGTTCTGTAGTTGCATAGTCTGCAATCTGTCTCCTCATTCTCTGGCTTTCAGTATGGTGTAATCTTGTTAAAATTGTTGGATGGAAATTGGTGATACATTTTGTAGATCACCGAATTCAATAAATGTTTAGTACATGCAAACACACACATACAAGCACACACACATGCACTCACAAAAAGCAAATTTCTTTCTAGACAGAATTTTACAGCTGTTATGGAGTAGTGGTATTTAGTATATGAGCTGTTATTGCATAGTGGTGTTCAGCATATGAGCTGTTATGGAGTAGTGGTGTTTAGTATGTACCACAACAAAATATGACTATAGGAGACCAGAATATGCCACCCCAAAATACGCCTCTTTAGCATAAGGATGATTTTGAGCTGATTAATCTGAGCAACAGCAAAGACAAAAGAAACTCTGAAAACAGTAGAAGTTGTCCTTTCACGAGAGCAATTTATATCTATAAAGGAAGCATCCATTTGTAAGAATGTCTTCTCTGTAGCAGGAAGGGAAGGATGACTCTCAGTCACTAGAAACTCGCATCTGTAGAGAAGACATGAACCAATCTGCATAACAAATCTTATCCTGCTTCCTGTGCTTCTATGGGTCATCTTCCCATTACTGTTTCTTACCCAAACACTCCTATTGTTTCAGCTGAAGATGGCATTTAAGCCTAAATTTAAGCCACTTCTTTGAGATTTACTCATTTTCCCTGGATATCTTCTTTGTATACATAAGGTACACATGTTATTAAACTTCTGTTTGTTTTTCTCTTGTGAATCTTTCTTTTGTTACAGGGATTTGTCCCAACTAAGAACTCTGAAGGGTAATGAATGCCAACATAAAACAGTCAAAAGGCTCAGCAACCGGTTAGAAGAGTTTACTCAAGCACAAAGGTAGGGCAGCTGTCCAGGGAGCAGAATTACACCAAAGAATGATGATCAGTGCTCCTAGTGAGGGGAAAAATGAGGATTGTTTCTATAAGCAGAAATGAAGGTACTGAACAGAACTGTAACATTTTCCATGCAAAGGCTAACATGCAGATAAAAGATTTGATTGGCTACTATTGATTACACTCTAAAAGGTTTGCTTAACATTCTCTCATAAAGGGTAATAGTCACAAGGGTCTCTATCTTCATGTCATCTAGTCAAGGTTTGAGTGAAGAACAGGGAGTCTGGTCAAGGTATAATGTCTCCACGCAAAGTTCAGTAATCAGTAGTTACACACCAGAGAAGAAAAACAGCTGTGTTACGCAAGTCCGTTTTTAGGATTTACCTTTCCCCCTTTGGCATAGTAAATTTGGAAGGTCCTGAGGTTTTATTCTCCTGTCACAGGAGAAAATTATTTTTCCTCCTGTACAAGAGAAAATTATTTTTCCACCTGTACAAGAGATAATAGAGCAGGCAGCAGGTCCCAAACACTATCCTTCCTTGGGTCCCCACTACACTCAATATTTATAGCATTCAGACACTGTATTATGCTTATCTCTACTTTTCACCTCCTCCTCCCCTTGAGGGCTCTGGGAAGGTAGGGAATATAGCCTTTGTTTCTGAATCTCCATACCAGCCTACTTGTAGCATGTCGCAAATGCTCAATGTCTGTGGGCTGACTGAGTCAAGGGCTATTTTTTAGAAATGGAAACTAGACATGATTTCATGCTTAAAGCTTTCTCTAAAGTAGAGATTCTAAGTTCTTGTTTTATAATATATCTTTCTCCACATTCTTTAGGAATTTGAATGGTATTTATGAGAAATTCTAAAATAATTTCTAAATTATTTTATGATGTTTTGAGAAATTCTAAAATATTTCCAAATTAGAAATAAAAGACCTAGAATGAATTTAGTTTTATTTAGAAAAATATGTGCTTTTGCAGAAATGAATACCCAGAGGAAACAGGAGGAAAATGTCAACGTGGCCTTGCTCATCTGCAGTAGGTGTTACACACATGCGCGCACACACGCACACACGTACACACACACGCGCGCGCACACACACGTGGATATGCACGCGCACGTGCACACACACACATACACGCGCGCACGCACACGCACGCACACACACGTGGATACGCACGTGCACGTGCACACGCACACGCGCGCACACACACACACGCACACACACCAGGCCACACACATCCTCCTCTGTTTCCTTGTAATCAGGGAAACTGTCCTCCATAGTGTGAGCATGGATTAGAGGAAAGCTCACTCAACAGCAGATTCATTTCCAGGACACAAAGATATTAAATATACTCAAGCTCACTAGTAATTAGAAAAATGCAAATCTTAGTAAAATTAAATGCCATTTGTAATTTTCAGACTGACAAGTTCAAAAACAAAATGAAGCATCTAGAGCTGATACGAATGAGAAGGCATGTATTGTGGATGAAAATGCGTTTTTGGAAGGCAATATGTATACACCCTTTAGTAACTACTTCAAACAGTCTTTCCCCAGAATGCATGCAAAGGCATAAAAGAATATCCACTGCAGGAGAGTTGGACTTAACCAAAATAACAAACAATGTCAAGTCTGCATGTATATCAGGAAAAGAATGTTTAAATTATTCATAATGCATCTGTGCAAAGAATACTATAAAACCAATACTATAAAACCAATAAACAGAATGAAAAGGCCATTATGTATTAATTTGTCCACATGTATTATGAAACAAAACTCATGACACAACAGTATGTGTAGAATGATCTCTCTCTCTTTCTCTCTCTGTGTGTGTGTGTGTGTGTGTGTATTCCATTACATACATTTCTGGAAATGTATACATCCAACTTTTACCATTGTATAAGTATTGCAATCTAAGTTTAAAGTGGAGCGATGCAGTGTAGACACTTTTATGTTTTTATGTGCTTAAAACCAATAAAAACATGGAGGATAAATTTATGTAGACTTTTTAGATACCCAAGTTTATACTGCTTTCTGAATGATAAAATAACCCATTAATTAGTTGAAAATTGTGTTTTTTAAATTTTAATAAAAGCCTTCAAATAATCAAAGCATTCAAATAATAAAAGCCTTCAATGTTCAGGACATTCACAAATTATATCCCCTTTTCTTAGTGCGAGTGTGGTTTAAAGCACCACTCCAGGGCCTTCAGACTTCCAGAACAGAGAGCCTTGGGAAGAGCATGCTGGGCTGCTGGCTTCTGTTTCCAGCTTTTCTGTTTCTACAGCTGTAATTTAGCCTCAGCTATAACTCCAGGGCACGAGGAAATCATAGCCATTTAGCATTCTCCCTAGGGGCTTATTAGCTGGTTCTAAGTGCCACAAGATGGAGATATATACACATCTTAATCTCTCACAGTCTTGGCAACTACTACTGATGAAGCAGGCTACAAATATTTTAATTATGCATAATTCCTCCAAAAAATGATATTTAGTTGATTGTGAAGTTCTGACGGCTATAACCTCAAATGAGGATAATTCTCTAAGTTCTACCAAAAATTCAGACAACCTATATGTGCAAAAAGCCAGAGTTTAAAGACAAAAACCTATGGTTTAGGTACTTCAAATATATCATATATATGTGTAATATTCCTTATCCCAACTTCACAAATGAGGTGTGAGTTCCCATTATACAGAAAAGTAAACCGAGGTTGAGCAGAATTAAGTAACTGTCTCAAAGTTATACAGTTGATAAATGGGTATACCAGGATTAGGATCTAGTTTTGTCTGACTCCCAAACTTACAGTTTCTTCTGGAACATGTTCCCCTCCAAAACATTCAGCTTTAGTGAAGAAGGTATTGGGGATCAGAAACCTATACCCCAAAATATGGTGCTTTGACTGGCTAAACTGAAGAGGAAGCTTCTGAAGGTCTCTGTGACCTTCCCCAGCTCCACCTTCTCTCTTCCAAAGCACAGGATAAAATCGTTCTCTAAAGTTTCCTAATCTGCCTAAGGTCCAGACCACCAAAAAGAAGAAAACAGTGACTTCTGGTCCCTTCCCTGAGTTTTCATTAACTGAATCTCATATCACAAGAAGAAAAACTGAAGCTTGTCAATGCAGCTGGGCCAACTTTTGTCACAAACTATTGTGCGTGCCCCACAGACTTTGTCCCAGGCCACTGTATGTTTTTCAAATCCATTGATAATCCTGAAGATAATTTACTAACTCCTCAAAATCATCCACACTTCCCCATCTCCCTTTCTCTTAGGAAGAGGGTATATAAGGACCTGTACCTCATTGGGTAGTGGGGTAATCACTCTGGGATTTCCCCCTTGTGCATGTTAGTACATTTGTGTGCCTTTCCTCCTATGAATCTGCCTTTTGTCAGTTGATTTTCAGCGAACATTCAGAGGACGAGTGGGCAGTTTTCCCTTTGCCTCTACAGAAATTAATGAACTTTGCATTTTACTTCCAGGCATGACTTTTATAACCACCAACTTTAATTTCAGTCATCTGTGTGGTTGCTAATTGGGAAGAACCCATCTATCCCGATTATATTAGGCTGGGTTGATTCTCAAAATTGATGTTATCCTATAAGAACCAGAGGTTCCCCTAGTATATAGAATCCCAAGTATCAGGCATTATCGAAGTGGAGAAAACACCAATAGATGAGAATGTAATTAACTACAACCTCAACTAACCAAAGACACTTGCTAAAAAACAATTTGGAAGTAAACCAAAAATTACCTTCATCTGGACACAGAAACCCACCTTTCAGAGGTTGGTGCAAGTCCATGGAACCCCCTCATCCCCTGTATATTTTTTACTTTCCTGCAATCCAAGCCAGTGACCCTGTTTGGACAGATGGAGTTGTAGCACAGTTTGCGCATTGGCAACAACTGAGGTTAGATCTCGAAGACCTGGCGTGGAACCCAGTCCTCTTATTTCTCTTCAGTGTTACAATGGCTAGATGACTCAGACGTTTTTAGCTAATGCTGCCACAAAGAGTTTGCCGAGGATTAGAGATGTTTACTGTAAATTCCTCCCACCATGTATTTATTCACAAATGAACTCAAAAAAAATCATTCATGAACAGTTCTGAGTGCCTCCAGTGCCTGACATATGCCTAAAGAAGTTGATTCCTGGATTACTATCTAGAAGGTGGGGGGTGGGGTTGGAGAGGCATACAGGAGAACGGGTAATTGCAAATATATTTGGCCTAAACTATTTGATCATTAGATAATAGCTATTGTGACTTTCTTAGTGTCACACAAAACCCCTAGCAAGACAAATAATGATCTAATCATAATAGTATGTTATATTTATCTGTAAGGTGGGGCCTAGAGGCAGCACAGCCTTGATTCAAACATTGTAACAAGATTTTCAAAGCAGAAATGTCTAAAGTTTATAATTTATATGTAATCTTTGTACATATTTATGAGGTATAAAGTGATGTTTCAATACATATATAAATTGTGTAATGTTCAAATCAGGGTAATCAGCACATCCATTGCCTCGAACATTTATCTTTTCTTTGTGAGGAAGACATTCAAAACCTCTCTTTTAGCTATTATTATAAATGTGGTTTAGCTTAAAGCTTTAACTAAGAAGTTCAGCTACACATGGCCCTCATTCATATTCACCAAGATGTTACCAGAATGATTTTTCTGATTTTGGTTGAAAAGCAATTGAAGAAAAATTGGCCTCAATGATGTGGGAGCACTTTTCTTAAAAGTAGATCCAATCTCCATTCTGCACAAAATACATGCTATGTTTGCAATATTCCTTCGTCTATACTGGGTTTATATAAAAAGTAAACAAGATATTTTACAATCCATATTTAGTGATGTGCTTACACAATTAGAGACTTTTATGAATCATCTTCATTATGCATTTAAACAGTTCGTAAAAGTTATGAGTCCAATGTATTTACCCCTTTTTGTTGTTGTAAACCTTTAACTATAATGGCAGTGAGAACAAAGAAACCAAAATGTGCATATTCTAGAAGCTCCTCACCAGCCCTTGCTTCAATTATGCATGAATTAACAGAAATGAATTTGCAGCGTTTTATTTCTTGGTGTAATGGAGCTCAAGTATTTCATAAAGTGTAACCATACAGCAAATTCTGAGCTCGTTTTAGAATAATTAGCACATTGATGTTACTTGTGTAGTTAAAAGAAAATGTTAAAATTTTCCCATTGTAAGCAGTTTTTGAAGGCTCACTCTGTTCTCTAAAGTGAGCAATCTTTCATTCTGAAGAAAGCTAGAAGCTCCATCTTCCCTGCATTTCATCTTCTTCCTCTTATACCTCGATTAAACTACTAGTGCTTATTCAGACAAGTCTTAATTACAGGCCTCAAGCAAGTGAAAGAGCCTCTGTAGATTAAGTCGGTAATTTTTTTTAAATGATGCATTTACCTCAAGTTACTCCTGTTCAGTCCTTGGAATAATTAAAGCTCAGCTAAGGGAGACCTAAAATCTGTACCTTAAAATGTCTTCATTTAACATTCTCACCAAAATTTGACATCCTCATGTAGCTTTCCCCGGTCCTTTCCATAAAAGGAAAGTCCCTCTCTTGGGAGAAGGAAGAAACTACATTTACAGAGCTTCTACTGTATGTCGGACACGCGACTGTGTGAAGTATGCTCCGTTCCTGTTTCTCTGACTGTTAGCATAATTCTGGAGGTGACCATAGTCATTCCTGTTTTACAAATGAAGAGAACAAGGCTCAAAAATGTTAAGTAAGTTTCTCAAAGCCACAGAAGCCAATCAGGATAAAGGGAGGACTTAATTCAGATGAGTCAGTCTGGACTCTTCCTAACTCTAGAAAGTATTTCTGAGATAATGGAAAGCTTTTTTTGCTAGAAAACTGAGAGATGGCCAAGGGGAACTTGGCAAAACTATGGAAGTTTCTGTTGAGATTTGCACCATAAATGACTTGGATATGTTAGACACAGCTTCCCAGATAGGATTTTGATAGATGCAACTGTAGCAAACAAAGGGAAAAAAAATGAATAAGAAATAATGTGATTGTTTTTAAATTCCACCAAGCACTTACTGAATGATTAGGACATGCCAAAAACTATGCTGGGCTTCAGGAAAAAATACTTTCATACAATTGGATGGATTCTTTTCTTATAGAGTTAGAGTTAAACATGAGAACTAGATAAGCAAAGTGCATACTTTATAATCTAATGAGACAAGTGTAACACCAGGATCTAGTGAGACAGATGCTAATGCCAGAACTTTTGTTCACAGATGTAACCCAAACGCCTAGTACCTGGCACAAAATCGGTGCTCAATAAATACAAAGAAAAGAGAGCTGGGAATATCTAGAAGGAGGACTTCACACAAATTAAGTGGGGAGAATGTATGAAGTATGAAGCATTCTGGTGGTGAGGGATAGTATGTGCAAAGGCTAGTAAGCAGTAAGTGAGTCTGGGCAGCTCCTTTTCTAGGAGAGAAAATGCTTGGAGTATAGGCTACAGGGGCCCGGGACAGAGACTAGACAGCAATGCAGAAAATAGAGTGAAAACTACTTTTTGAAAAAGGATGTTCAGAGTTGGATGTGATCTGGATCAGATTGCTGTATCTTTGGTCCTGAGACAAATGCATTTGGATTAAAGCAAGACTTTCAAAGTACTTTTCCAAGGGTTCATTTCTTAAGTAATGAGAATATATTAAAATATATTGCCATATATTAAGAAATTGCCTTGGTATAATATATGAAGTGTGTGATATTGTAATATAATAAGAAACATATATTTAGTCCTTGTTCCAGGTTCCTGGCAAAGGCTCCTAAAATTCTTGTAACTTCCTGAGTGGTGGCGGTGAGAGAAGCATCTGTTGTTATCCATAGTCAGTCCTTTCAACCGTACCTGAGCTTATGCTAAGGTGGTGACTCTCCATGGGCTCTAAATAGCTTTAAGCTGGGGGCTGGTGACCAAAGGAACCAATCCCATGAGTAGAGGGTTGGAACTTTCAACCTCACCCCGACCTCTGGGGTCAGAAAAGGAGCAGGAGAGATTGAATCAATCACCAACAACCAATGATTGAATCAATCATGCCTATGTAATGAAACTGTAATAAAATCCCAAAACAGAGTTCAGAGTGCTTCCAATTTGGTGACCACATGGAGATGCTGGGTGGGTGGCACAGCTGGAGAGGGCCTGGAAGCTCCACACGTAACCCTCATACCTTGCCCTATGTGTCTCTTCCAGCGTTTTATGAGCTATATCCTTTATAACAATAAACTACTAGTAGTAAGGAAACTGTTCTCCTGAGTTCTGTAACTTGTTTTAGCAAATTATAGAACCCAAGGAGGGGGTTATGGGAAGTCCCAATTTATAGCCAGTCAGTCCGAAGTATGAGAAATCCCGGACCTGCAGGGATCATCTCAAGTAGGAGCAGTCTTGTGGGACTGCTCCCTTCACCTTCTGGTTCTAAAGTTAGCATCAGAATTCCCTGAATTGTTGAACACCCGCTTGATGTCTGGAGAGTTGAAGAAGTGGTTGTTAGTGTAGGCAAAACCCACACATTTGCTGTCAGAAGTGTTTTGTGGGCAAAAAACAGATCATAATAGTATGGGGAGAAACAAAGGGTTTTTTAATTATTATTATTATTTACTATAGGGTAAGATGTTTTATAAATCCATTCAAATGGAAATATCACATAAATGATTTTTAAGCTTATTTGACAACAAGTAACTTGGGAAACCAGGAAATCTAGAAAACATGAAGCACTTAACTAAAGGCACTGTATACGATCAGCTACAACTCCCAAATCTTGCTCCACTCATTAGTTTTGTCATTTGCTAGGTAGCTATGGAGCAGGCTTAGTATCTGCAGTAGTTAGGGTAAACTCTGGATACACATATATCCAATAATTGCATGTCTTTTTTTTTTTTTTTTTGGTGACAGGAGTCTCTCTCTGTGGCCTAGGATGAAGTACAGCAGTGCCATATCAGCTTGCTGCAACCTCCACCTCCCAGGTCCCATGTTCAATCAATTCTCCCACCTCAGTCTCCAGTTGCTGGAACCATGGGCTTGTGCCACCACTTCCAGCCAATTTTTGTATTTTTAGTAGAGAGGTTTCATCATGTTGATCAGGCTGTTCTTGAATTCCTAGACTCTAGTGATCTGCCCACCTTGGTCTCCCAAGATGCTGGGACTACAGGCATGAACCATCACATCTGGCCATGAATTGCAGGTCTTTTCATTACCCCCTGCCATGCTGGCTAAATCTCTGTATCTTGGTTTGACCTTTAGATTTTCATTGCTCCAGTCCTGCTGGTTTCAGATTGTTACTGAAAATGGGTATTTGGCCGATCCTACCCCATATCACTGGAAACCCATCGCTCTACCTAATTCTAACAAAGCGTCTTTTCAAATGGGTGACACTTACTTCTATATGCCCTTGGGATGTGCTTTTCACTAGAGACCCCTACCCCTGACTTATACAAAACACTGTTACATTCAGTTTACTCTTGCTTTGGGTATCCTACAGAGTTGAACCTCGTTATATATCAAATGGTTGTAAATCACAACTAAACTTACTGTTTGCATTTGAATAATACTGTTTACAAAACCACTGGCCATCGGCTGGGTGTGGTGGCTCACACCTGTAATCCTAGCATTTGGGGAGGCCGAGGCAGGCAGATTACCCGAGACTGGGAGTTCAAGATCAACCTGGCCAACATGGTGGAAACTCTTCTCTACTAAAAATAAAATAAATAAATTAGCTGGGTGCAGTGTCATACGCCAGTAATCCCAGCTTCTGGGAAGGTTGAAGTAGGAAAATCACTTGAACCAGGGAGGTGGAGGTTGTGGTGAGCAGAGATCACGCCACTGCACTCCAACCTCAGTTACAGAGTGAGACTTTGTCTCAAAACAAAACAAACAAAAAAACTACTGACCTTCCATCTTGAAGCCTAGCCCTTCGATAAGGTCAGAATCCTCAGCTCCAGACCTTCTGGTCTGGGCATATCCTCCCCTATCCCTATCTGCCACCATGTTGTCATAAGCTATCCTAATTTGAAGCTAAAACACCTTGGACAACCGATAAGAGAAAACAGCACAGATAGTTACTAACACAATATTTACCTTTGCACGTTTATTGACTACGATTTGTTTTGCTCCTTCCAGATCATTGCTAGTAGGTGGCTAACTTTCATATGAGGTGATGACAACCCCATTGTCTTCACATTCAAATTGCCTTTCCTTTACATGGGTGTCACTTTCCTTGGTCCTTCCATAGTAGCTGACATTGCTTCTTTCTTAAGTCACAGATGGTTATCTTCATCTCTTATCTTCCCAACTGAAAGTTCTTCATAATCCTTATTCATCAGATTTTTTTGAGCAGGTTTTAGATAAGCTTCAAGGCCACATTTTGGGCATCTGATAAAATTGTCCTCAATGGCTGGGGCTTTTTGCTAAATTTCCATTAAGTGTCTTTTAAATATTAAGGCTGAGGCTATTGCTAGAATGTTGGCTTCTTTAGCCAAATTTAATTTAAAATCCATAGAGACACACTCATATATATACACATTCACATAGTTATTTATTACTATAATTCTCATTGTTGGTCAAGTTTGCTTTTAGTTTCATTTTGTTTTACAAAATTGTCCAGGCCAAAATTGGTAACAATAGCTCATAGAATATTGCAACTACAAGTAGCAAATCCCTTAATTTGTGGAATATTACAATGACGTTATAGTAAGAAAACCAATAAGTTCCACAAATTTAACCTATGATTATCCATACATTCTTCCAAAATTTTGAAAAAAGTTATCAAAAGAAGTAACAGCAAAATGTTCACTCAATTATTAATATTAATAGTTCTGCAGAACTTCTATGCAGTACTCTGATCAAATGCTGAATTGCTATAGCTAATATTCCAGGCCTAAGAAGGGCCTGCCACTCTGCCTGTGTGTCTAAAGAGAGACCCAGCTAGTGCCAATACAAATGTCGAGTCCATTTACAACCAAGCCAAGGAATCATAGAGAAAGTTAGGTGACAATTCCAAGAAAGGCTACATTCAACTTGTTAAGTCTTCCACGAAAAGTTAAAAATTATGAGCCAGAGAGCCTAAGTTGCTTCCTAGCAAGCCTAAGTTGCTTCCTGGCAATTAAAATGCAGGGATCCCTCTTCTTTTTTTTTTTTTTTTAAATTTTGAGATGGAGTCTCACTCTGTCGTCCAGGTTGGAGTGCAGTGGCACAATCTTTGCTCACTGTTTGTAAGCTCAAGTGATTCTCCTGCCTCAGTCTCCCAAGTAGCTGTGATTACAAGTGTGTGCCACCACACCCAGCTAACTTTTGTATTTTTAGTAGAAATGGGGTTTTGGCATGTTGGCCAGACTGGTCTCGAACTTCTGTCCTTGAGTGAAG
Organism: Colobus angolensis palliatus; assembly: GCF_000951035.1. Taxonomy (NCBI): domain Eukaryota; kingdom Metazoa; phylum Chordata; class Mammalia; order Primates; family Cercopithecidae; genus Colobus; species Colobus angolensis. The sequence continues at coordinate 4,797,173 of NW_012115155.1, read as the reverse complement.
AGATGCCTCCTCTAATTATCTCCTCTCCATATGTAAGACCAATCTGATTCGCAATGCCCATTTTGAAGTGTTCATAGAATGTAGAAGCAGGAATAGAGTAAGTTTGTGCACAGGTACTAGCCAGCGGGTTCTGAATATCTCACGAGGAAAGAAACTCTGTGGATACCAATAAAGTACCATGATTGTTTTGGCAGATATTATATATCGATAGTTTGAGTTATCCAGTGTGGCTATAACTAGTGTTATTATCAAAGACAATCGACCTGTGGGTAAGACAAGGTCTGTTCATAATCTTAGACAAAGCAAATTATGACTTGGTCTTGGCTTGAACAGAAAACTTGGGGGAAGATAGGAGAGATGCTCTTGGAGGCCTTGAACTCCCAAGGCAACCTTTCATTCCTTAGACAGAGTCCCACATGGAGAGGCCAAAGTTGGGGTTCAACTCAAAAGGGCAGAGCTTTGGGGAACATATGTGGCCACTGCAGATTCTGTTTTCTCAGCCAGTGCTGTGGAGCATCAAATCAAAATCCTGTTATAGCAGGAACATTTGAGATTGAAATAATCTTTTTATGTCATTGGTGATATAGATAAGGTAAAATAAAACCAGAGGAATAAGAACAATTAACAAATAGAAAAAAAAAATGATGGAGGAGGTGGTCACAGTTTCTCTCTGCTCCTCTAAAGACGTAGATTGAGATGTGCCAAAAGCAGAGACAGCACAAGACTAAAGGCCTTGTCCTTCTTCACAATTTAGGGGAAAATCACATGGCAAAGATCACAGCCCAGTCTAGGGAAGGTCTGCAGCAGCAGGAAGGGGCTAAGTTGCTCTTGGGCCATCTCATAGGGTTAGGAAAATCCTTCAGCGAAACAAAAGACACTGGATGGGAGAATTATCCCAACTCAGTTAAGGGAACAGTTCCTCCAGACAATTTGTCTGGGATGCTAGACATTCTTGTGGGAGAAAATGCTAAATAGAAGAGACTCAACTTTCTTACTCCATTCTAATCCGCTCAATTCTAATTTCTTTATGTAAATGTGTAAGAATCTGTTACTGATTTTTGTTTGTAACAGCAGTGTGGATTTAAGTAATGTAAACTGGATTCTGGAAACATATTGCTGGAGATAAAATACTTTCCTTGCTGAGAATTTCAAGATATATGTCTTTTGGATTCACTAGAATTTCAGAAAAGTGAAACACCTGTGTGGCAAGGCCTCAGATCTACTTTGGATATATGGAAGGAGCTATTCTTATTCCAAAGAGGAATGGCTCAGACCCCATCAAGCCACTGGGTGCAATGCCTCTTGCTTAACCAAGCAGCAGTCTACGGAGGAAGTATTTAAGCTCTCTGAACTTTGAAGCTATAAATTCTGTGATTTCATTTTTTTATGTGAGACACATTGTATTATAAAATTTGTTTCTTTAAATGCACAATCCAGTAGGTTTTAGTACATTCATAGAGTTGTGCAACCACCACCCCTATGTAATTCCAGAGCATTTTCATGTCCTGGAAAGGAATTCCAAACCCCTGAGCACTCACTCCTAAGTGCTCACTCCCTTGCCTCTGACACCCACTGATTTGCCTTATAAGTCTATGAATTTGCCTTTTCTGGACATTTTATATAAACAGAATCATAAAGTATGTGGTCTTTTGCATATGACTTCTTCTACTTAGCATGTTTTCAAGATTCACCTATTGTACTCATTTGCTTAAGCTGCCACAACAGAGTACTGAAGACTGGATGACCTAAACAACAGAAATTTGTCTTCTCACCGTTTTGGAGGCTGTTAGTCTAAGAGGAAGGTGTCAGCAGTGCTGTTTCTCCTGAGGCCTCTCTCCTAGGCTTGGAGATATCCATCTTTTTCTGGTCTCCATACATGGTCTTCTCTCTGTGTGTTTCTATTCTCTTCTTCTTATAAAAATCCAAGTAATATTGGATTAGTGACCACACAACCTCATTTTAACTTAATTACCTCCTTAAGATCCCTATTTCCAAATACAGTCACATTCTGAGGTACTGGAGTTAGAATTTTAGCATACGAATTTGGGGAGAACACAATTCTGTCCATAATACTTCACCCTCTGCCACTCTGAAAATTCATTGTCTTCTCATATGCAAAATACTTTCACACCATCCCAACAGCCCCAAAAGCCAACTCATTCCAACATCAAATCTCAGTCCAAAATCTCATATAAATACTGTCTAAATGAAGTGTGAATGAGACTTGAGGCATGATTCCTGGGGCAAAATTGCTCTCCAGCTGTAATCCTGTGAAATTGATGAGTTATCTGCTTCTAAAATACAATAGTAGGTGTATTCGTTTGCTAGGAGTACCATAACAAAATACCACAGACTGGGTGACTTAAATAACAGAAATATATTTTCTTTTTAGTTCTCGAGGCTAGAAGTCCAAGATTGAGGTGTCAGCAGATTTGGTTTCTTCTGAGGTCTCTTGCCTTGGCTTGCAGGTGGCCGCCTTCTTGTTGTGTTCTTATATGGTCTTTTCTCTGAGCTTGCACATCTCTGGTATCTTCCTGTGTATCCAAGCTTTTTGGGTTTGTTTGTTTGTTTGTTTGTTTTTGCCAGAGTCTTGCTGTGTCACCAGGCTGGAGTGCAGTGGTGGCAGTAAGGTAGGTATCAGGGTCAGACAGCTTCCTGGCATGAATTCACTGGATTTTTCTTAATTATGAGAAAAGAAATGTTGCACAGCTAGAGGGTCTGTCTCTTAATGGGTGCTAATTTCATGTCCTTCCCAACACAAGCTTCCTAGATGGGCCAAACAGATCTTGGTTAAGAATAAGCTATTCATTTCTTTTATCAGACTGTGGTCTGCCAACTGGGAATGCTTTCCTATAGCTTCTGCACTATGAAAGTTTACATGAAGTGTTAAGTAACCTTTAAACAACTCAATCCATTTTGTTTCTGCCTTTTTTAGAATTGTTACCCTCACCACTTACTTCAGCATTTAATCCCTTAGTTCCCCTTTATTGCTGTATAAGTATTTCACGCCCTGCTTCATTATGAGACCCTGGAAAGGTGAATATACCTCACTAATCTTCAGTTCTTAGTCTTTACATTGCGGTGTTGTAAAAGATAATTCAGTTCCTGAGGGATTTTTGGCACTAATATTTTACAATTTCAGAATCCCATGAGTATATAAATTGTCTTCTGATGTCTATCACAGAGAAATCTTGTAAGAAATTACTTTCACATTTCCCGGAGCTGTGGCTTATCCAGGGAGGCAGTAGGAAGGAGGAGTGAAAGGGCAGCACAATTACCTAAGGAAATCCATCACAATTTCTTTGATGGAGAAGGGTGTGTTCAGTGTAAACAAGCCTATTCTATATTTGTAATGTTAACTTATTTGGGGAAAATTAAAGAAAATGCTTACGAGAAAATATTCTTATTGTTCAAAGAACAAATATCATAGGGTGATATCAAATTTCATCCTAGAGTGAAAAAATAAGATAAGTGGGAAATCATTCCAGACAATGCCGAGTGTTAAGGAGCGCCCATGTGTGTGTTAACTCCTAGTGATGGCTTATCTCTGTTTCACCTAACTCAGAACTCAATCAAGGAGAAAAAGAAGGCATTGCTCAAAAACATTTGAAGGAATATAAAGTATTTCCTGTGTTTCTCAAATATATGTAACTGATAAAATACATCCTTTTGCAACTTTTTACTCAGTGTAATGCTTATATCAATGTTAACACATGTAGATCTCATTCATTTATCTATGCTTATTAATTTCATGTATTATTTTAAACTAGTGGATGGAAAGAATAGCAACCACTTAATTTTTTTCTCTACTTCTAATAATTTTTTCTATGATTATTTTGTTTTATAGAATTCTGAAAAGAATATTGTGTTACATGTATCCTTGTGACAAGCATTTGAAAAACTTTCTAAAGTAGCTACCTAATTGTGGGCATTACTAGATAGTAATGCATGCACATCTTAAAATTAATGAGGTATTGCCTCAAGGCTCTCCAAAATGGTGGCTGTTTTGTGTGCCATATTGGATAAATATTTGTGTGTACTTTTCAAATTGCCAGCTAGTTGAGTTCTAGATTATCATTCAGAGTCTGACAGGTGACAAGTCACATTTTACACATGGAAAGGGTGCCATGTTCTCTGCTATCCTTGTTTTACTCTTTGTCTGATGGGTGAAATTACTCAAGTCACAGCATCCTGTAAAGTATACCCACTGTTCCTATTTGCATTACAGTTCAGTCTAAGAATGTTTCTTATACTATAAATGTAAATAAGCTTTCTATTTTAAAACATAAGTTTGAGAACTATTTTTTGTTTGTTAGTCTTAGAAACGATATCGGGTTTGAACTCAACAAGGTCATTTTTTTTTTTTTTTTTTGAGGCGGAGTCTCGCTCTGTCGCCCAGACTTGAGTGTAGTGGCCAGATCTCAGCTCACTGCAAGCTCCGCCTCCCGGGTTTACGCCATTCTCCTGCCTCAGCCTCCCGAGTAGCTGGGACTACAGGCGCCCGCCACCTCGCCCGGCTAGTTTTTGTATTTTTAGTAGAGACGGGGTTTCACCGTGTTAGCCAGGATGGTCTCGATCTCCTGACCTCGTGATCCGCCCGTCTCGGCCTCCCAAAGTGCTGGGATTACAGGCTTGAGCCACCGCGCCCAGCCCCAAGGTCATTTTTGTTACCACTTCCATTTTAAAAAATTTTGTCTTAAAATCATTATGCCAGAAATTAGTATTTTATCAAATAAAGAGCATTTAATCTTCTTTTGGGCATTATTAAATTGAGTCAAGTGTTAGACTACAGATCCAGATTATAAATGTGAAAACAAGTTTGTTTCTTAAGGTTCAGACATGAGTAAATACTGCAGAGAGCCAAGCCAAGAATACCATTTATTTCTCCAAAAGGTAAATTAGACAACCTCATTAATATTCCTCATATTTATGTTTTGGAAGAAGAAGGGATAAATCAAGGTTGCGACAAGAATGAACATTTTCCAAAGTTCATAACGACATGGGAGGGGGACAAGAAAGTGCTGGGGAGAGAAGGACAGGGTTCCCGACGCGGGATCCACCCTTGGGCCTCTGCCCGCGGACCTAAGTGAATACAGGCACTCCTGTTTTCGTACCCAAATGTTGCATTTGCCAAGACCACTTTGGCCCCCACACCCCACCTCCCCACCCTCATCCTGTGCCTGTAAAAACCCCGAGACCCTAGCGGGCACACGTACAATGGCTGGATTTCCAGAGACACACACCCACCGACAGACGCTCGCAGGCCGTTGAGGGCAGAACGCGAATGCCGAGGGGAATTCGGCCAAGGGCGGGCGGTTGGAGAAGAGCCTGGCTGCTGACAGGCCAGACTCCAGGGAAGGACCACGTTCCCAGCCATCCCCCTTCTGGCTCCCCATCCATCTGCTGAGAGCTACTCCCACCACTCAATAACACCTTAACACCCATCCTCCAAGCCCACGCGTGATCTGATTTTTTCGGTACACTAAGGCAAGAACCCAGGATACAGAAATCCCTCAGTCCTTGCGATAAGGCAGAGGGTCTAACCGAGGAGTTTAACACAAGCCGCCTGTGGACGGCCAAACTGAAAGAGCGCGCTGTGACACACACCCACTGGGGCTTGGAAGCTGTAAACCCTCAACCCTAGACATCGCCATAGGGTCGAAGCCCAAAAATGCTCCCCACGGAAGAAGTGAGCCACACCCCTGTCCCTGTCGCTGGCCATGCTAGGGGGATAAGGAAAATTCCTCCCATTTCAATAATGAGGTGAAATGAATACACATTTTGGCCAAATGTCAAAAGGCCTAATTTTGCAAGGTGGTTGCATGTTGAGGCCAAAACTGATCAGCATCATAGAATTAAATTCTGGGATCAAAAATAAATTTGGATAGGCGAGGTAAGCAAACTGATGAGCAAGTGGCTCCAGATACCTGTTCCTCTGCAAAAATATCAAAAAGCAAGCAGAATTGTAAGAAACAACTTTGTCAGAGCCCAGGAAAATGGTCAAAAGCATACAGGAAGCAAGTGAATGTTGAATCAAGAAAAAAGCAACATAAAAATAGTAGAAAAAGTGTGTGGCATTTTCAGTTGCCCTTGGCTACCCTTCCTAGTTCTGCTGCAGGCTTGAAAGTGACACCCTGCCTTTCCAGTGTAGTCCCTGTCCCTAGTTCTGGATGGAGCTGAGCAGACTTTATTTGAAAATTATTGTGTTTGTCTGTTCTAACTAATCTAGAGGCTACATGAAGGACTATGCAAGATGCTTATCTCTCTTTCACCTAACTCAGCACTCAATCAAGGAGAAAAAGGAGAAGGCATTGCTCAAAACCATTTGATGATGAACCAAAAACCCAGCGATCTCGGGCAAAAGACTGTAGTTGTGATGTACAAAAGACTCCCTAAAGCCTGGGAAGCAAAGCTGGGAAAGAGTTTCTGTAGGAAATTACAGCATGCAAAAGCACTGAATACAGTTAATCTTAGAAAGCTACATTCAAAATAGTTCATAGAAAAACAATAGACAGAATCAGTGAAACCAAAAGTTGGATCTTTGATAAGATCAATAAAATTAGTCAGTCATTAAGTAAATTGATTGACAAAATATTAATCATGAAGCGAAAATACTTAGTCAGATGTGAAAGTAGAGACATCACTACAAACTTGACAGAAATTGAAAGGATTATGAAAGAATGCTCTGCAGATCAAATGAACAAATTCCTAGAAAGACACAAACTACCAAAATGACGCAAGAAAAGTAGACAATCTAAATATACCTACAACAAGCGGGACTTAATCAGAAACCAAAAACTTCCCAACAAAGAAAAGCCCCAGACTAGATGACCTCACTGGTGAATTCTCACAAATATTTAAAGAAGAAGTAAAAAATGTGCTGTCAAATTTATCTTGCTAGTTTTTAAAATATATATTTTTTATTTTGGATTCATGGTACACGTGCAGGTCTGTTACACAGGTATATTGCATGATGCTGAGGTTTGGGTTTATATTGATTCTATCACCCATACAGAGAACATAGTACTAATAGGTAGTTTTTCAACTCTTGCCCCTTGTCCCTCTTTCTCTTCCTTTTTGGGGTCTCTCGTGTCTATTTTTCACATCTTTATGTGTATGTGTGTCTAATGTTTAGCTCTCACTTAAGTGAGAATATGCAGTATTTGGTATTCTGTTTCTGCATTAATTCACTTAGGATAATGGCCACCAGCTGCATCCATGTTACTGCAAAGCAAATAATTTCATTCTTTTTTATGCCTGCATAATACTCCATGGTGTCTGGACTACATTTATTTTATCCAATCCACCATTGCTGGGTACTTAGTTTGATTTTATGTCTTTGCGGTTGTGAATAGTGCTGCAATAAACATATAAGTGCATGTGTCTTTTTGGTACAGCAATTTATTTTCTTTTGGGTATATACCCAGTAACGGGACTGCTGGGTTGAATGGAAGCTGTATTTTTAGCTCTTTCATAAATGTTCAAACTACTTTCCGTAAGGGCTGAATTAGTTTACATTCCCAACAACAGTTTACAAGTATTCTCTTTTTGCCACAACCTCACCAACATGTTATTTTTTACTTTATCGTAGTAACCATTCTGATTGATGTGAGATGGTATCTTATTGTGGTTTTGATTTGCATGTCTCTGATAGTTAGTGATATCAGGAATTTTTCATATGTTCATCGGTCGCTTGTATGTCTTCTTTAAAAAGTGTGCATTCATGTCATTTGACCACTTTTTAATGAAGTAATTTGTTTTGTCTTGATTTAAGGTCCTTATAGATTCTGGATATTAGTCCTTTTTCAGATACACAGATTGCAAATATTTTCTCTGATTCTATAGGTTGTCTGTTGATACTTTCTTTTGCTATGAAGAAGACTTTTAATTTAACTAGGTCCCACTTGTCAATTTTTGTTTTTGTTGCATTTGCTTTTAAGGACTTGGTCATACATTCCCTGCTTAGGCCAATGTACAGAAGAATATTTCCTTGGTTTTCTTCTAGGAGATTTACAGTTCAAGGTCCTAACATTAACATCTTTAATCTATCTTGAGTTAATTTTTGTATATATTGAGAGGTAGGAGTCCAGTTTCATTCTTCTGCACATAGCCAGTTTTCCCCAGTTTGCTAATATTTTAAAGATTTCTGCATCTATATTTATCAAGCATATTGGCCTCTAGTTCTCTTTTCTTATAGTGTCTTTGTCTTGTTTTGGTATCAGGATAATGCTGAGTTCACAAAATTAGTTTGGAAATAATACTTTTTTATTTTATTGGAAGAGGTTTTGAAGAATTATTGTTAATTCCCCCTGGAACAACATTATACACCATATGGACCTAACATACATAAACAGAACATTCTGCCTACAAGAGCAGAATACATTCTTTTCAAATGTACATGAATTATTCTCCAAGGTAGATCACATATAAGGTCACAACAGAAGTCTTAATAAATTTCAGAAGATTGAAATTATACCAAGTATCTTTTCCAACAGAGATGAATGAAACTAAGAATGAATAACAGAAACTAAAAATACTAAAAAAAAAAATTACTAAAAAATACTAAAAACTAAAAATACCAAACTAAAAATGACAGAAAGAAGGAAAAAATCACAAATATGTGGAATTTGGATAACCAATGGGTCAAGGAATATATTGTAAAGGAATTTAGAAAATATATCAAAATTTAGAAAACATACCAAAACTTATGAGGTACAGCAAAAGCAGTTCTAAGAGAAAAGCTTATAGTGATAAAAATGTATATTAAAGAAGAAGAAAAATTTCAAATAAACAACTTAACTTTACAAATCAATGAGCTAGAAAAAGGAGGAAAAAGCAAGCCTAAAGTTAGTAGGACATAGAAAATAATAAATATTAAAGCAGAAATAAACTAAATATAGAATAGGAAAACAATAAAAAAAATTAACAGAACTAAAAGTTGGCTTTTTGCAAAGATAAACAAATTGATAAACTTTTAGCTTTTAGAAAACAAAAAACCAGAAGACTGAAATAAAAACAAAACTGTAAAAGAACATGTTACAACTGATTCCACAGAAATAAAAACATCATGTGATTATTCTGATCAATTATTTGCCAACATACTGAATAATCTAGAAGAAATAAATACACTTTTAGAAACTTACAACCTACGATGCCTGTATTATGAAGAAATAGAACGTTTGAACAGACCAATAAAGAATAAGGAGATTGAGTCAACAATCAAAAACTTCTCAAGAAAGAAAAACTCAGGACCAGATGGCTTTACTGGTGAATTCTTTATTGGTTTTTAAAATTAAATTAACATTTTTCATAATCAACATTGTTTATTGTTGCAGCATTTTCTGCTTGTAATAGTAAACATACATTTACTCTTCAACCAAGTGGACAATTGTTTCATGTATAAAAGTAGGGAGAGAAATGTTCACTTCAAGTCTCAGGTAAATATTTTTATATCTGAAAAATAATATTTAGGCATTAAGGAATCAAAATTGTCTGTGCTCCTGGTACTCATGCCTTTATTGTGACTAGATTGGTGGTAATCTATCTGATCAATGGTACTCTATCTGATCACAAAATTAAAATTTTACTGAAGTAGACATTAAGCCCTTTGAATACTAATGTAGAAGCCAAATATCAGATTTGGTCAAATATCAAGGCCAATGCCAACCTCCAGTGCATTCCCAGTCTGTGTTTTTTGTATACATTGTAAAGAAGAGTGTAGAAATTTGTCCATGAGTTTTATGTTTTAAACCTGAGCCGAGCTCTCTTGACTTAAAAATTAGTTAAGTAAAAAATATTTATATTGTACATTATTTAAACAAATGTTCTTATTAATTGTTTGTTTGTTTGTTTGTGTGATTGGTTGATTAATTTGGCTTTTTCTACATGTGAAGCTAGGCAATACTGGACTAAAGAGTACCAGGAATTCACAGCTTAAGAAAACATTTTATGAAATAGAAAATTAAAAAAATAAACATCGAAAAACTTATAAAAGTGTATAGAATAACTACTTTGGAAAACATTGCTTGGATTATAAATGTTAAAAGAAATTTCATTTAAGTGCCAAATTGGTAATGTAGCAAAAAAGATCAACAACATTTTTCAAATATACGGTTGTCACTCTCTTTGGTTTTTAGTTTCAAAGCCTTCAGTGATAAGAGGAATTGTGTTTAACTATGTGAAGAAGAATTGATGCTCTCTGTAACCTAGGATACTACCAAAAAAAATGTTAATTTTTTTTTTTTTTTTGCTTTAAAGCTGTGTCCTGGAGTGAATAAGGTGAATTTGAAATTAATAAAGAGTGCCTCTTCTGACGGTGAGTCAGCCAAGCTTTCTGCAGGGGAGTCAGGATTTCTTCTGTTAGAAAAAAAAAAAAAAGAAAGAAAGACAAGAAAAACAAAACAAATAAAATTCATTTAAACACACACTCATAGACACACTTTAATTTCAAGAACTCCTTCCATTATTCTCTACCTGACTTTGACAACTAAAATTGTCCGTTGATTCACAAGAGGCCTTCAGTCTTGCTATGCTTCCTATCAGCTGATGACATTCAAGACAAGCACAGTAAAGATAAAAACACGGCCACTGCCTGTCTCTGTGCAAATCTGAAGACCAGTCACAAAGTTCTTCAATTGTATGGTTGTTAGTGATCGAGGGGGAATAAGCTGCTTTGGGAAAACCATTAAAACAATCATTTGCTCCAAGCTTCCCGCAATTACGCTTTACAGTTCTGTTCAGCATATGAAAACATACATTTTGAAGCTTTGAATACATGACACAAAAAGCTCAGGGACAAATACCAATAGCTTTACCTATTATGACATACTTCACCATTTATAGCCAAAATATATCTACGAACACTGCGAATTGGTACTAGAACATCTCTTCATCTTCTCGGATTGATGAGACTCTCAAGGACAAAGATCTTGAAAATGATTTGAGGGAAAGTATCAAATCTCATCTACTCTGTCTGCAGAAGATATTTTCTTCACATTGGAGCTGAAAGTTTCTGTTAAACACGTGAATGAAACTCTCTTCTGAGCGATAATAATAGGTGATATCTATGGAGAATTTAGTCTATGTCAGACACAGGTACCTGCCATCGGCCGTCTTCATCCTCAACACCTCTGAGTGTCTTACGTGTGTTATCTCACTTAATTCTCACAGCATCACTATTATGGAAAGATTAGTGCTACTTTTTTCATGAGAGAAGATGAGACAAAGACAAGCCAGGTAACTTGCTGAAGGCACCTTGCCTGGAAGTAGGGGAACCAAGACTTGAATCAAGGTAGTCTGATTCCAGGGACCTCCATAGCCACCTCTATATCTGCCTGCAAGCTTAAGTAACCAATGCTCAATCTCTGACTGAAAGATTGCAAGGAAAGTTTTTTTATTCCCTTGTCCTGCGATCTTTTACATGCATTTTGAGACCATTATTTGCACTTAGGATGAATTTCAGTAGCAGCAACAGCAGCACCTTAGACCCGAACAGGAGGGTAAACTTTGTTTAGCTTATTTTGTTTGTGTATATTACTGTGGGAACTTCCTAGAACATAAGCTCCATTTCAGGGTTTTTTTTTTTTTTTAATTTGTTGTATTCATTGAAGTATCCCAGATATGATCAGTGCTCAGTGCAGAGTTGACTTTCAATAAATATTGGTTAAATGAACATCAATTTAGGATAGAGAAGTTTTTAACAAGCAATCAAGCGCACCTTTGTCTTTCTCTTGTCATCACATGAGCCAAGAAAAGCCTTTAAGCAGCTCTATATCAAAATTAATGTCTTCTGTAAATAACTATGGTTCTAAATTGAAGCTAATTTTGAAATTGCAATTGATATTTTTTAAGGGTGATATTTAATGTTTAGGAGGAGTAAATCTGGATATGGAAGGTTGAGAAGCACCACTGTAAGGCACCTGGCCTGGTTCCAGACATGTAGTAAGTGCTCAATAAATTCTGGTTGAGTGAGTGCTCCTTAACTACTACAAGGCGCAGAAAAGATTGGAGGCCAAATGTTGAATAGTAATCACTGTCAAAAGTTCACATTAAATTCCGTGTAGAAATAGTGTGTTTATTGGAGCAAGTCATAAATAAAATAAGCGATGGCTTTGAAATGACTAATGACGACCATTTGGGATCCAGATGTGCTGGAGCAGAACTCCATCATGCTAGTGGGTTTGTAGAAGCTGTTAATAAAGACGATGTTATTGCAAGGTTTACTAAGAAATATGGAACTGTTAAAAGGTTAGAAAGTCATACTTTTCTAGATAATCTGAAGGTATCATTTTATAGCCAAAATTCATGCTCTCAAGTCTTTATCACCCTCACCTTCATATTTTACTTTTCAGGTGTTTATTCTGAATGCTCAAATGCAGCTTACGCTCTCAGATCTCTGCATTAATCCTTGCAGGATATTCTGCTTCTCCTAAATAACTTCACCTAGATAACTTCCTAGATAGACTCCCATGCAAGACTGCACTCAAGGTTTACCCATTCTATACGTTCCATGATCCGTCTTGTGACCTAGGTTAGGCATCCCTCCTCTTTGTTCTCACATTACCCTGTCATATCATAGGTCATGAGAAACTGTGTCTGTTTGCATGTATATCTAAATACTACTAGACTATGAATTCCCCAAAGACATGCCTTGTGTTTTTATCTTAATGCCCGCGATCCAGAGCATAGGACCAGACATGTAATACGTGCTTTATAAATGGACCTCAATTTTTTTTTATCTGAAAATGTAGCATACGCACTTTGAGAACAGACCGGTGTTCTGGCATCTTTGGATCTACCATAGTACTTTGCACAGGTTCGGGTACATAAAAGGTACTAAAAAATTGTATAGTCATTATTACAACTTGATTGATGTGAGATTCTTTTTAGTTAGTATAAAATAGGATTTGTGAATAAGAATCACATTCTATAGAGCTGTCAGGGGTTAATTCAAAAGAAACAGGACACAAAGTGATTGGAAAATATTAACTAATATTTTTCATCCTTTCCGACTTTTCCTGGGAAACTCCTCCTAGCCTTTTAAGACTCTAGCCTAGTAACACTTCTTCCAGGAAGCCTTCAGAAACTCACCCTCACTTTTTTCCGTGGATTTATGACTCCTCTGTATTTCCTAGCATTCTACTGCATCCTGTTAAAACTGCTGTCATCAAGGTCAACAATAAACTATGAATATTGACTCAATGCTAACTGAATTCCTCTATCTTTTAATATTTTAAACAACTTCAGAATTCTTAATTTTCTACTATGCTGCCTATTTTGAGAACATTCTAACTTGGTTCTGCTGCTGTATCTCCAACTATTTCTTCTCAGATTTCTGTGCAAATTTCTTTTCCTTTCAACTACATCTTCATTTACTCCATGTTTTCATGAACTGGAAAAATATTTAATGTGACACTTCCACATGCTAGGTTTCAAGCTTCTTGGAGTGACATTTCTCTGTGTTGTATAAGTTTAGCAGTCAAATAAGAATCCATACCCTTACACAAGGACACAGCTTTACTCCCTGCCCTCTCTTCTCTGGGCATGCTTCTGTCTTGGAAAACATGTCCATTTTTATGGTTTCAAAACTCACTTATAAATGGAAGACACCTAAATTCATATCTCCAGCCTTGACCACATTATTAAGCTTTAATTCCACATCTCAAAGTTCCTCTTCCACTAAATTTCTCATCCTCTGTAATAAACTCATTTTGATGGTGACCTGATGCCAGGACACAATAGTCTCAATTTCTCTTAAAAAAAAAAAAAATGTTGTCCCCAATGTTTCTTAACATAGCTTCTCAGGAAGGAAGCTTTATAATGCAAAACAGGTGGACATGGGTTATCCATTTTTAACATATTTCATAATCATCCATATTTTAAAAGTCCATGTATTCACATAAATACACACAGAGCACACCCAGCCCCCCACACATACATACATACACACACCCCAAGTCACGATAGATTAGTACATTTGCCCAGTGTCCCAATGTAATTGGAGGACAAATAAATTACAACTTCAATTTAATATTGAAGCTTGTGATGATGCCTTTGACACCATTCCATCAGTGCTGCGTCCATCTGTCTTGCACAAGAGAATAGTTTGGGTGGCAGCAATACTGTTTTGCAGATTTGAAGATTTTCCAGGCCTCTTTGTTATCTCTCCTCTTTGTTATCTTTGCCAGCATGGAAATTTCATCCTCCACTCACTCCCTGGATGAGCTCATCCTTATTCATGACTTTGCACACCACAATTGTAACTCTAGCTTCAATTTCTCTCCTGAGCATTACACTCATATTTCTATCTGCCTACACAATGTCTCATGGAAGCATCAGAAATACACTGCAGAGTTAAATATCTAAAAACAGATCTCTTTTGTTTCCCACCTCCTATCTCAACATGACGCTTCACCAGCCTTCCTCATCTCAGTAAATATAATCAATATTCATCAAATTGTTAGTCCAAAGCCCAGGAGTCTTGATTTCTCCCTTTCTTTCACATCCATTTTTAAGTCTACCAGCACATTCTGTTGACTCTACCCTTAAATATTCCTGGAATCAGTTTGCTTTTCAGCACTTCCTCCTTTGTCACCATCATGCCAGTCACTATCATCTCTCATCTCATCTACTGAGGACATCTCTGAAATGGTTCTCCAAGTCCACTCTTGGCTTCTATTCTCTCTCCTTCACCCTGAAGCCATTGTGATACTTTGGAAATATAAATCAGTTTATGTGGCTCCCTTGACTCCTCCACTCTCATTTAAAAGAATGACACTTAAATCCAATCTCTCTAGTCTCATCTCTTCCCTCGACTCAGTTCACAGCATCCTGCTGTTACTTGCTTATAGCAAGTTCATCCATCTAAGGGCTTTTCACTTGCTCTTCTCTCTGCCTAAAATATTCTTCCCCACATGCATGATAATGTATATCTGTGCTCTACTGTCACCCCTTAGAGTTTGTCTTCATCACTCTTTCCAAAATAACATTCTTCTTTGTATATTTCCTTATTTTGTTTCTTTTCTGAAGTGGCACTTATGTTTTTACATGGTAATTTTCTTGCTCATTCACTAAAATATATGCTTTATGAGATGTTTTTATCTCCTATATCTAAAACAATGTTTGGCAAAGAGTAAGAGGTAAAATATTGGTCGAATTGTTGTACAAATTAATGATGCAAAAGTCCGTCACCTATCACAGAGAAGTCAGAGGAAGCATCTACCAAGTGGGCCAAGACCAGGCTGTCTTTGGGAAACTAGAGCCATTCCTGGTAGCATAGCCAGAGGAGCCAGAGATCATGGACAATCTGCTTTACAGGGTGAAGCAGACTGGAGAAACCTTCTCCACATCATGAGGGAAGACAGTGGAAACTACCAGAGAATCCATGAAGACTAAAGAACAAACAGAAAAAGACCAAGAGAAGTTCTGCAGAGATTCGTTATTTTGTTTACTGTGGTGTATTGTGGGGGCCATTCCTAGGTCAAGGCACAAAGTCAGGTCAGACCAAACTTCTTGTCCCTTCATACCCCAAGGCATATTGGTCAATCAGTTCTTGCTGATCTTATGAAGAAGGAGTCCTGCCAGCTTCAGAAAACTGTCTTTGGGTTAGCTCATCTACTGAAATATTTGACCTGTTCTCTTTTACACACAATATTTTTTTGTCATCCAACTAATTTATTCCAATCTCTTTGCTCATTCTATTAACATAAAGTTATTTTTAACACAATATTAGAATAGCATTCAGTAATGCAATTACTATGAGTTTCTATCAGTTCAATAAGCACTCTGGGCTGAGGATATCTCAGACCATGCTGGCCACAGGTCTCTGAGAACTAGCTGCTTCAAAAGTGCGAGCAGTCATGCATATGTGTTCATATATTGCCTAAGTTATTCTTACTTAGGCATATGGATTAGTTTTCTAGGACTGTCATAACAAATTGTAACAAATTTGATGGCTTAAAACCACAGAAGTCTGTTTACTCACAGATCTAGAGGCTAGAGTATGAAACCAAGGTATTTGGTTGGTTCCTTTTGGACACTGAGGGAGAATCTGTTCTATGCCTCTATCCCGGCTCCTGGTGGCTGCTGGCAACTCTTGGTGCTCTTTGACTTGTTGCCTCATGCCAATTTCTGCCTGTCTTCACGTGGCATTCTTCTCTGTGTCTGTGTCTTTGTTGTCTTGTCTTCTCTTCTTTTATCTACTCTTCTTTGTCTTCTCTTCTGTTACAAAGATTTGTCATTAGATTTAAGACTTACACTTATCCATGATGATTATATCTCAAGATCCTCAACTTCATTACATAAGCAAAGTCACTTATTCCAAATAAGGTTACATTTACAAGTTCTGTGGTTATGAACATATTACTGGGGAGGGGGTGTATTAGTCTGTTTTCATACTGCTATAAAGAACTGCCTGAGATGGGGCAATTTACAAGGAAAGGAGGTTTAATTGACTCACAGTCTGCATGGCTGGGAAGACCTCAGGAAACTTACAATCATGGTGGAAGGTGGAAGGTGAAGAGGAAGCAAGGCACCTTCTTCTTAAGGCAGCAGGAAGGAGAAGTGCCAGCAGGGGAAATGCCAGATGCTTATAATACCATCAGATCTTGTGAGACTAACTCACTATCACGAGAACAGCATGGGGGAAACTACACCCGTGATTCCATTACCTCCACCTGGTCTATCCCATGACATGGAGGGACTATGGGGATAACAATTCAAGATATGGGTGGGGGCAGCAAGCCTAACCATATCAGAGGGTGTCATTATTCAACCTAATACAGCACCCTAATGCCTAAAGACTAAGTCCAAATGTTCTCCCATGACTTTAGCTTGCTGTCTTAATCTCATTTTTTGGTATCAACAGTGCCCATAGCTGGATTTCCTGGAGGCTCCTAGAACTCCACTTTCTCTCCATCCAACACTGTCTGCTACATCACTACAAATTGCTCAAGTGACCTTTCCTCATCAGGATATTCATACTCTTTTTCAGTCTTCGTGTATACTCTGGTAGTTTCCCCCTCTCCCCCTAAGAGAACACTAGCATGATGCCTTTTTTCTCTATTACTACAATAAGTCAAAACTTGTTCTTCCATCCACTGTTCTATAAGTCCCCTCATGGGACTCAAGCTGTAATCCTTTCCAGACTCCTCAAAATACTTTCTCCGGAATTTAAACTCTAGGAAAAGTAAAATGTCCATATTATATATTCAATGGCTTCTCTGAATATTTATTTTACCTTCCATTCTACAAACCTGGCTCTTCCCAGAGGTCATCTTTCCCTACAGCCGTCCCATGGCATGATATCTTTCTTATTTCACTGGGCCTAGGATAAGTGTCCTCTTTGATCTCCATTCTCAGTCCCAGAATGTTGCTCTTTTTTCCTCCCTAAACCTTCCAGCTTCTTTGACAAATATACTCCAAAGTTATACCACCCACTTTTCTTTTTCCTTTGTCACATTCCTATCCTTCTGAGTAATCCTAATTTTTGCAAGATTGTAGCACCTAAATTAACTCAGTTTCTCCACTACTTACTACTCTTAGCATCATCCTTGATCACTCAAAACCATCTACTACTCAAGCTTCTCAATACCTTGTCTTCTTATCCTCCAAACACCCCATCTCACATTTCTACCTTCCTTTGTCTAACTGTTCCCACCTCCTGGGCCATTTCTTAGACTGTCCTTACCAATAATTCAAACATAATTTAATATTCCACCTCAGCATCTAGTCTTCTGTGTAGCAACACTCATTTTCCGTTTCTACTTTCTCTAGATCTCTCAGTCCAGTACTCCAACAACTCAGTAGATAGGTCTGTAATTCCATTAACATTTTCCCCTTTTCTTCTCCATCTTCCTTCAGTTTGTCACTACCTCTGTATTCAGTTGAGAGTCTATATGATTCATCTATTGTTATCATCTCATTACTTGTCTATGTCATTCTCTTTCTTGCCTGTTTCCTTCATCA
Organism: Colobus angolensis palliatus; assembly: GCF_000951035.1. Taxonomy (NCBI): domain Eukaryota; kingdom Metazoa; phylum Chordata; class Mammalia; order Primates; family Cercopithecidae; genus Colobus; species Colobus angolensis. Next base: position 4,779,209 of record NW_012115155.1, on the reverse strand, counting down.
TAATCATCTGCAAAATCAGAATTTTGGCTTCAATTCAACTTTTGCTTTTGTCTCTAGCACTGTTGCAAGATGATTGAGGCTGGATAAATCACAGTACATGCTAACTGTGCTTAACTTCAAATGTATGGTCCAAACACTGTCCAGGAAATCTATTATATTTGCTCATCCAATTCACTCTACTACTCACCAAAACAACTATTTCTCACCTTTTCTTCACTTCCTAAAATACTGAATCATCACTTCCCCTTCCTCATTTTCAGCTGGTGATCTTCTTCTCATTTTCTGGGGAAAAAAAAAAAAATACATTTATTCAGAGGTCTTCAGCCTTACACCAAATCTGTTAACCTTATCTGCACCCTTTTACTACACCATTATTCTCTTTCAGTGAATGGACTCAGATCGCTATCTAAGCAAATCCCTTTATTTGTGACCTGGGTCCTATTTATTCTTGTCCCTAAAGTGCTTCACTCCTACAATTTTTCCCATCTTTTTCCATGCCGTCATCTATTCTTTCTCTATTTGATCATTTTCATCAAATAAAAATTGTGCTTAATACATACCCAATAGGACAAAAATTTATATTTCCTCCAACAGATACCATTAACATTTCCTTCCTCTTTTTGACAAAATTTACAGTTAGTGTTGCTTACACTGTTTTCACTGTCTCACCCTTTAATCTCTCTTGAATTCCATCAAGTCATGCCTTTATCCTCATCATTACTCTAACACACCTTTGTCAAGGGATTTAATTCACTGGTCAGTTCCCACCACTGAGCTTACTTAATCGACTCTTTGTAGCATTTGACACAGTTGATTTCTATCTTAAAACAACTTTTGCATTTGGCTCTGGGCATACAATCACTTTTTGCTTTTACTTCTACATCAATCAGATGTCCATTTGTTAAATTATTTTCTTTCTGACCACTCACTCTTGGAGTTCCAGAGGGCTCAGTCTTCAGACACCTCTGACTTGCAGTCATTCCCTATGTAAACTCACTATTTATGCTTGATTAAACACTCTTGTAAACTGGGGTAACTAAGTGTATACTTCAGCTCCTATCACCACCTGGCTTTCCAAAGTCACCTACATAACTACCCATCTGATTCTCTAATTGGAAGCCTAACATGAGTCTCAAACTTCACATCTCTCAATTTGAATTCTTGGTTTACCATTGAGATCTGCTGCTTCCTAAGTTCTTCCCATCTTACTGATCTGCCTCTCATTTCTGAACAACAACAACAAAAAAATAGATTTAATCAGAGGAGGTCTTCAGCCTTACACCACCAAATCTGTTAACCCCATCTGCACCCTTTTATTCCACCATGCTTCTCATCCAGTTTATGGAGTCAGACCACCTATCCATCACCCACCCAATTTCCCAAAGAATTTTAAAACATCCTTAATTTTTTCCTTTTCCCTGATTCTCATGCATCAGCATGCCCATGTTTCTTCAAAACACACCCAAGACCTGACTACTACTCACCAATGCCACCACTGCCATCCTGGCCCAGGTAGCCATCACCATTTAACTAGTCCACTGCAATAGGTTACTAGGTGTTCACCTGTTTCTGCTCTGCCATCTACTATCTATAGTCCAGGCAACAACCAGGAAAATCTTAGGAATATACAAGGTGAATCAGGCAACACTGTTCAATCTTACTCCAAGTAAAATCCAAATCCTCTACTATGGCCCCCAAAGTTTTACATAATCTAGCCTCAGCTTCCTTTCTAACCTCATCATACTCCCGCTAGCTCACTGTGCTTTATGCATGCTTGCATGCATGCTGTCCTTCAAATGCAATAAGCGTGTCTCAGCCTTGTGGGCTTAGGATCTGCATTCCTATGTGCTGGCACACGTTCTCCCTCTTCACTCAGGCCTCTTTCAAATACACCTGCTCACGGAGGCCTCCCTTAGGGCCTTTTCCAAAAAGACCCCACACTTCCCAGCCCCTTCCTGACCCCATTCCTTGCCTTACTATGTTTCATAGCATTTATCATCAACTGACTTTGTATTATACATTTTTAGAAAATGGTTTAGATTCACAGAAAAATTATGAAGATGGTATAGAGTCCATAATGTATACACTCAGTTTCCCCTATTATTAACAACTTACATTAGGGGTACATACTTTATTCACATTTCCTTAGTTTTTACTTTGTGTCCTTTTCCCCTTCCAGAATCCCATCCAGGACAGCACATTACATTCAGCTGTCATGTCTCCTTGGTCTCCTCTCTGCTGGGATAATTCCTCACACGTTACTGCTTTTTGATGACTTTTAATGTCTTCAGGAGCATTGGCCATGTATTCTATAAAATTTTTCTCTGTTGAAATTGTCCGATTTTTTTCTCATGATTAGACTAGGGTTATGTATACTGGGGAGAAAGACTGCAGAGGTGAAGTGCCCTTTTCATCGCAGTATATCAAAGGTAAATGTTACGCACATGATTTATGACTGTTGATGTTGACCTTCATGACCTGGTGGAGGAAAAGTTTGTCATGTTTCTCCACCGGGAAGTTGTTCTCCTCCAACTCCTTTCTACGCTGTGTTCTTTGAAAGAAAGGTTCTATGTGCTACCCACACTTACGGATGGGAAGATAATCTCCGCCTCCTTGTGGGCAGAGTAGGAATTATACTTTTATTTGTTAATAGGTTTATTTTCTCCCTTCCTCACACAATATAAGCTCAGCTTGGGATTCTCATGGCCTAAAACAGTTCCTGGTATAGTTTCTAATATGCATAGGCTCCCACTAAATATTAATGAAAGTAAACAATTAATCTCCCACTGCATATACCCATTCATATGTCTGAGGCTCGATAGGGGCACTTTCATTCACCTAAAAATCTCTTTTTTCTTTTTTCTTTTTTTGAGACGGAGTCTCGCTCTGTCGCCCAGGCTGGAGTGCAGTGGCCGGATCTCAGCTCACTGCAAGCTCCGCCTCCCGGGTTCACGCCATTCTCCTGCCTCAGCCTTCTGAGTAGCTGGGACTACAGGCGCCCGCCACCTCGCCCGGCTAGTTTTTTTTGTATTTTTTTAGTAGAGACGGGGTTTCACCGTGTTAGCCAGGATGGTCTCGATCTCCTGACCTCGTGATCCGCCCGTCTCGGCCTCCCAAAGTGCTGGGATTACAGGCTTGAGCCACCGCGCCCGGCCAAAATCTCTTTTCTCTTTTTCTCATATTTTTCAGTAAATTCTCATTCAGTATTAAAACACCTTTTTTCACTGTTCATGTCTGCCTAAGTTGGAAGACACATTCACATACACATTGCATTCTAACTGCGTATAACGTGGAGTGGTGTGCCCACAGCTCAGCATCGTAACTCATTCTTCACATCTCTGCTTGCTGCCATCCCTGATGAGTACCTTGAGATTTCTTTAGCTTTATGTTACCCTAATGCCTAGCACTGAGCCTGGAATATTGTATGCTCTTTCCCGGTGTTTGCTGGTTGAGGAGATTAAACTAGATTAACAGCTTGATGACTTTCACAAAGTTGCCTTTGTCTAGCTTTTTGCAGGCAGCTGACGTGAGTCACCTGCTCACAATAAAACCAAATCCTTTCTTCGGATTATAGCCCATTGATGTTGAATGGTTCTTTCCCTCCCTGGAGCCAGCATCGGAGTTTTGTTGTATTATAATCATTAGGACCTTAGTTAGCCCCTTTCATGCCAGGAGCTCTGGAAGGATAGGGTTAAAGGCTTAAACCAGGAAAGAATAGAGACTCAAAGAAATGATCAGGAAGTGGCTGGCAATCAAAACTCTCCAGGACTTTAGCCATAGTTGGAGCAGGTAACCTGAAGGAATCAGGAAGAATATAGGGAACTATTTTTCCATTTCAACTACTTTATTTTATCAAGCTGCAATTCTCTGAGCTCAGTGTATGTGGTTTCATTGTGCATGGGGTCTCAGCTTTCCTGCGGTAGCCTGTGATGCTAGATACTGGATGAGGATGAAGGACAAAAGATGCTTGCAAAATAAAAAGATTGTTAATCAGGAATTGTGCATGACAGTTTTGTATTCCTACCTATAGCACAAAACCCACGGATATGATAACGATCCAGATGTCCAGACAGTTGAACATCAACTATTTTCTTGGTTTTCAATATATAATTTATTGTTTTTCTATTTTAATAACTTTTATATTATAGAAGCGGACATGCTCACTTGAGAACATACGAAAATAAAGAAAAATGTAGATAAAATAATAAATATTTGCCTGTAAGATTTGCCCACTTTGAAAATGAGTTAGTATTTTAATATATATACCCTTCTATTCAAGTGTTTACAAGCACATTTAAAACAGTTGGAGTTAGGCCGAGTGCGGTGGTGCATGCCTATAATCCCAGCACTTTGAGAGGCTGAGGCAGGTGGATTACCTGAGGTTGCGCGTTTGAGACCAGCCTGACCAACATGGAGAAACCCCATCTCTACTAAAAATACAAAAACTTAGCTGGGCGTGGTGGCGCATGTCCGTAATCCCAGCTGCTCAGGAGGCTGAGGCCGGAGAATTGCTTGAACCCGGGAGACGGAGGTTGTGGTGAGCCAAGATTGCACCATTGAATGCCAGCTTGGGCAACAAGAGTGAAACAACGTTAAAAAAAAAAAAAAGGCCGGGTGCGGTGGCTCAAGCCTGTAATCCCAGCACTTTGGGAGGCCGAGACGGGCGGATCACGAGGTCAGGAGATCGAGACCATCCTGAGCTACACGGTGAAACCCCGTCTCTACTAAAAAATACAAAAAACTAGCCGGGCGAGGTGGCGGGCGCCTGTAGTCCCAGCTACTCGGGAGGCTGAGGCAGGAGAATGGCGTAAACCCGGGAGGCGGAGCTTGCAGTGAGCCGAGATCCGGCCACTGCACTCCAGCCTGGGCGACAGAGCTAGACTCTGTCTCCAAAAAAAAAAAAAAAAAAAAAGAAGAATGTACTTATATATACAACTTGTACCTTGCTTTTCTCAGGTAGCATTATAAAATAACATAATTTTGTGTTTCAAAATGATCTTTTCATGACACAATTTTAAATGATTGTGAAGTATTTTATCACATGGATATCCCATAATTTTTCAAATATTCCTCTACTTTGGAGAGGTTCCAAATTCTCATCATGACAAATGTTTGCCCCCCCCCCAGTAGACCCCCAAAATAGAGATAAGCCCAAAATAGAGATAAGCACAAAAGTCTGAGGGAAAAGAAAGGGGATGATTTTACCAGACAGAGAGACCCTAGGAAGTTTCCCCGAAAAGGTGATAAGTTGGTTGGATCTTAATATGAACCGGCTTGGTGAAAAAGTGAAAGGAAGAATATTCTAAATATTCAGAGGAAATGCAGAGACTTAAAATCTCAGCATTGGAGCTTACCACCTTCTAAGGCAGCTTTTCTATCATTAAGTATTCCTAATTTTTTGAGAGGCCCTTTTTATGTTAAGCAAATATTCTTTCTCAGTATAACTTTCATGACGTGTTCTGCCTTCCATAGCAGCACTAAATAAGTCTATTCCTCCTACCATGTATTAATACTTTAAAAAAATTGCAAGTAGCTGCTTGGTTTATCCTTAGACTCAAATGATTGTGAGAGCAGTAAGAGACTTCAAAGGTCATTCACTTCGACTTTCTCATTTTTTAAACCAATAAAAATTGGTCCAGCATAGGACAGTCACCAACCTCCCAAGGCATACATATTTAGTGGCAGTGCTGAGTGGATAAATCATATTTCCAACTCTCAACCCACTTCTCTTTTTAATATGCTTCCTTCTCTTCTCCATTGTGAACTTCCCAGTTCCTCCTGTCAACTTTAAATAATTAGATTCAGAAAATGTGATTAAGAATAGAGTTTCTTTGAGGCAAAGTTTGAGGCTGGTCACCCAGAAACATCAACTCCAAAGGAATGGGGTCAGCATTCCAAAATAGAGAAGGTATGGTTTCCTTTACATAGAAATTCTGGCAGGATTACATTTTTTATACAAGACCAGTGCATACACCCTAGTGATTTGATTAGCTACAGATTTCTACACTACAAGGAAGAGGACTTTATTACTCCATAAAGAGGATAATCTGAGGGAGGGGGGGGTCTTTTCTTTGGCACTATTTGGTCTTAAATATTTATAGAAAAAAGATAGAAGTTGTATCTGCATACCATGCGACTCAGGTTTCACAGCCACATTCCTCAGAATAAAGTACCCACAGCTTTATGTCTGAATTATTTTAAGTTTGAATTACTGGATTTCATCCTCCAAGTGTTCTTTGTTCAAGACTCTTTCCCCACGTCTTCTGGATCTTGGTCACTTTCTCCCGAAACAGCTCCAGCAGTGCTTCAGTTCACCTGAGTTTAGTTACACAAAACATGATATCCCCAGCATTTTTCCTAGGCATTTCAATAACACAACTCAGTGAGTTCTGGCAAGCTTCTGATGCACCAGTTTTCACAAATGAAAACACGGAGGCTCTGAGAGGTGCAGAACCTTGACCAATCTAACAAAAATGGTAAGTGCTGAAAGTAGAATTTAATTTTAAATTTGTAATTCCTTGACTTCAACTACATTTGTCCTATATTTGTTGTTGTGGTTGTTATAGCTTTGTTTTAGAATCCTCTAATTATTACACAACTAGTTTATAGCAGAACAGTCATCACAATCCAGGTATTTTGATTTCAGTAATTTTTTTTTTTGCCTTTCTTAACCACATGACAACATCACATATAAGTAATCAATCCAAAGAGAGAGTTAGACAATTGTGCATGGTCAGGTTATGGCAATAATTTAAATTCTTCCATCAACCATTAGCATGGACATCACACCCTACATACTTATATCTTAATGCTAAAAAAGCCTGAGTGTATCATGAGTCTGACTCCCCGGGGTTTTCTTTACGTTGCTACTGCCTTGTTGAACCAGATGAAAGGTAGCACAAGCCTTCCAATGTCAGGTTTCCAAAGACTCTCAACAGGTAGAGCACTAAGGGGTAAGCAGCAGGTTTGCTTGCATTTTAAATTAAAACTTGTTGTCAGCCTTAAAACCAAGAGCATCACAAGATGTTTGGCAAAATGGTAATGTATCGCTGATTATTTTAATTCTAAAGAAAGTCACAGCCTATAATTAAATATCCTCAACTTGATTTTGGCTTCCTCTGTAAAAATAAACAAGGAAAAACATAAGTGGGTAGGAGGCTGGAGACCTTCCCAAATACTTCAGGGACAGGACTCATGGAATCATTGTCAACATGCCCATTTGGGAAGCTCCAAAATGTGTGGGGCCTTCTTTCCCCAACTCACACAAACAATGGCAGATTGAATTTTTATTTGAAAAACTTTCTAAGGCACAAAATCAGAGACATTGATGTTTTGCAGGCAGAGTATTTATTATGTACATAACCATTCCACAGAAAGTAAAAATATTACTGCAATCCATTTCTAATCAAAATAAAATTTCAAAATAGCATCTACTTATCATTGAATCTCACTATTTTGATTCTTCTATTTAAAGAAGCATTTTAGTGCAGTGGGAAAAAAACATGAGCAAGGATGAAGATACTGCAGTTGTGATATGAAGTATATGCTGTTTCAGGTACACTGCAGATCAGGGTGCTTTTAAATCCATTCATTCATTTAATAACTTTTTATTCAGTCTCTTCTCAATGTCACTCCTCTTCCTAGCCCTTGAAATAGTGAAGAAGACAGTTCCATTCCTGCCCTCAAGTATCTCACATTCTAGAAGAGGAAAGAGAAGGAAGAAATGCAAAGACACTTGTAAGCACTTTTCAAATAGTGTTGATTATTCTGAAGACCATTCAACAGGGTGATGTAGCAAGAAGGGATTTATGGGGTATGCTACACAAATGACTGTAATACAGTGGAAGAAAGGATTGATGCTAGGTTATTTCTAGATAGGGAGATCTGAGGGAATTTCATGGAAAAAGCAGCATTTTTAACTGTCCTTTGAATAATGGATCTTTCATGTAGAAATGGGGCACTATCATCTCAGGTGGAGGGAACAGCAAAGCAGCACTGCAAACACGGTGGAAGCCCTTCGTTTGGGAGGTCACAGGCATCCATGTCTCATGTTGCAATCCATGAAATCCAGAGTCTGGAGGTTTTACTCACCTCAGAGACATCACAGGAATGAAATGACACTTCTTCCCATCTTCCCATGATTCTGCAGGACCCACTTCTCTCCTCTTGTATAATACGGTTCTAGGAATAATCTTTTAACTGGTCTCCCTGCTTTCAGCTGCCTGAAAGATCTTTCTAAAATACTGCTTCTCAAATTATTTTGACCACACCCTCAGTAACAAAAACTTACTTTGTGACCTACTGCATACATTTTACAAAACAAATTAATTACTCTTACTAATTGCAGTGCCTTTTAAGATTTCCTTTTTATTATAATTGATTCTATTTCTTTAAGAAAATATAGCGATCTGGATATCTAATTTCATGACCCTAATGGATTTAAAACCCCTGTGTGTAACTCCCAGCTCTAAAGAAGAAACGTCCATAGGATTTCGTTACTTACCCTTCAGTGGGTCCCTGTTGCCTTCATGATAAAGTTCAAATTCCTTAGCAGGGCTTATAAGGCCTCGATCTGGCCCTTGTCTTCCTCCTGTAGATCAACGTCTTTATTTCTAGCCTCATCAGTTCTATTCCCGCCATCTTGAATTGCTTGCAGTTTCTCAATCCTACCCCTTGGTGACTCCGAATGTGCTGTCCTTTCTCTCGGTTATGTAACCCCAACCCACCATCACTACCACTTCACCAATCCCTGTTCCTGGGCCTCCTGGCTTATTCATACTCATAGTTCAAGCTTATCTGAAGTCATGTGGAATTCGTGGAGAAAAAACAAAACATCTTCCCCCATGTCTGCTGGTTTGGGTTTGGTTTCCAGCCCATATCCTTCCGTATTCCTGAGCGTACTTCCAGGGATGCCTTCATTCTATTGCATTATAAATTCATTGCTTTTTCTGTAAATCCCTATAGCAGAGGCAAGGTCTGAGTTTTTAAGCTCTGTATCTTTAAATCCTGGAGCCCCATAGATATTCAATAAATGTGTGATTATTAAATAAATAAATGCTTTAACTAACCGGCTAACATTAGAAACTCCTCCCAAGGTACCTATGAACTCTATATGTCCAGAAAATTTTTCCTAGTTAATTGTGAGTCATCTAGAGATTTTGTTTTTCTTCATCTTTTGTCTGCTTCCTGAAAGCTGACATTGTCACTCATGTGCATAAAGGATTTGTCAATCAATGTGTCTTAGCTGAGCACATTCTTTGATTCTATGATTGAGTGATAAGGTTCCGGAAGCTCTTATCTCCTAACAATCTTAGAGATTGGAGAATCCATGTTGCCTTCTGAAGTGTTAAATAATGAAGTACGGTTAACTTGAATGTCCTTGTTTTCAAATATTTTAGGGAGTTTAATGTCAATAACAATGGCCAGCAGAGTATGGTTTTCAAGACCTTCATACATTTAACAGTTAGACTTATTTCCTGCACATTTAATAAGGGATGGGAGACAATCTGCAGGATTTTTAATAGGCAGTTCTTAGAGAAGGAACGTTGGATAATGACAGGAGGGTACAAGAGTTTGTCAGATTTTCAGTATTCTGGAAATATGTATGCTAAATTTTTCTAAACACATGTAACATTCAGCGTGTTTATATAAAAATGCAAGTCACTGCTCTCAGGAAACAAGACTATACAAAATAACACATATATTTTCAAGAGTGCACATTCATACTAGTATGCTAATTCATAGATGAAATTGTTGCTTTCTTTTATTATAAACCAAGTGGGGATTCTGCTAGTCACTTTTCTAGGTGTTGAGAAGAATAAAGTGGTGATGAGACACATTCTAAATTCTTTGCCTACAAACTGTGGAACGTAGGGGAATTTCAGTCTTTGTGCTTTGAGTCTTTGTGCTTTGTGCTTTGTGCTTTGGTTTACCTGGGAGCATTGAAAAAGAGACCTACATAATGCAGAAAAAAATCCCTCCTCTTTTCAGGAAAAAAAATAACAATAAAAATAAAAATCTGGAAATGAGAATGATCCTAAGCTAAGCTCCATTTTTTTCTCATCAAAGCTGACAGATACAACAGTACATCTTTCCATCACTCATCTGTCAGCAGCAGCTTAGCTTGGCGAGTTGACCCACCAAACCCTTTGACACGGGGACTATTGTCCCGCCAGCAAATAACCCTCAGCAACAATGAAAGCGAAAGGAAGAAGTGAGCATGCATGAGAAAGAAAAATTGGGAAAAGTGATACATTTCCTTATGGTATCTTTCCTCTATTTCTATTATAGCTTTAAAACACATACACACTCACAAACCGATCTGTGGAGCTTCACAAATTTAAGTTATCCCCACCACAAAAATCATTCGAGAATCTTTTTAGATTATCAGTTAGAGCAGCATTAGAATAGAAATCTTATTAGCTTTAAATTTATAGATCCACACCAAATGCATTTCTGTACACCAGAAGGGGAAATAGGGGAAATGTCGAGGTTTTTGCCTCTTTTTCCATGAAAGGAAGCTACCTCACATCAGTGAAACCACACTTAAGAGTCTGCTTGTGTTTCCCTTGTAGCACCCAGGGCAACTCAAGTAATCAGAAAGCATTTTGATGCTATAGATAGTGGTGGATGCTGTAAGGTGTTGTGCCTCAATACTCCTTCAGAGGCCCACAACCAGTGATGGACTGATGTAAGGGAATAAGGTTTTGCTGAGAGCCAGCAGATTGCCAAGCTTCTGGTGAGATCAGCTGAGGCCATCAGCTGGCCTCCGTCACAGCTCACTCCTCTTCTGCCTATTCCCCCTTCTCTTCCCTCCTTTTCACAGGGGTTGACCCCAAAGGCCTCTCCGAGAACCCAACTTGCAACACGAAAACATAACAAATGCTTGTTGGGTGGGGGTAACGTGGCAAAACAATGACTAAATAGATTTTCTCAGTTGAATTCAAATGTACTTTCTGGTAGCTGAGAAAGCGTGAAGACCTCTTACCAATTATCTTAGTCCATAGGGGCTAAGTCCATACAGCATTTGGGCTGCTATAACAAAATACCATAAACTGGATGGCTTACAGACCACAGAATTTTCATACAGCCCTGGATGCTGAGAAGTCCCAGATGAAGGCACTGGCAGATTCCATGCCTCATGAGTGCTCACTTTCTAGTTCACTGATAGCACCTTCTTGCTGTGCCCTCACATGGTGGAAGAGGTGAGCAGGAGTCTTTTGTAGGCCTCTTTTAAAAGGGCACTAATCTTACACATGATGACTCTGCCCAGTGACTTCATCACCTCCCTACATTCGCCAGCTCCTAATACCATAACTTTGGGGGTCAGCAGTATAACATTAATTTGAGGGGAATGGAAACATTCAGACCATAGCAAGAATTAAGTCTTTGCACAGCAGTGGAAGTTTGAATTGCGTGTCTACATCATTTCAGGTAACTTGACATTACAAAATCAAATAGAAGCTATTCAACTTGGACTCAGGATAATGCTATGACCAAACAGACGGGTGTCAGAAAGCCGAGATACAGTTCTCATCATTTACCATCTATGTGATCTTAGGTGAGTTAATCGACTTCTTTAGGACTAAACATGCTTGTTAATAAAATATAGACATTAATAATACTATTTTATACATAGGGTTCTTATGAAGACTAACGAAAAAACATCACAGAGAAATATAAACAAAGTGCTTACCTCAGTGCATGGTGTAATGGGAACATTCAATGAGAATTCTCATATAAATACACTCAGTTATGCTGCGTGAAGTCCAAAGTCCTCAACACCTTAAATGCCCTGGCCTCCCACTGTGCCTCCCACCCCATTCCTCTCATACCCTCCCCTCACTTTCTATGTCTGTCACACTGGATTCCTTGATGTCTTCAAACACATGACTACAATTCTTCCTTATGACTTTTGTGTTGCTTGTTCCATCAGCTATAATGGCTATCTCCCTTTGAGCAAGTGTTTGCTCAAATGCCATCTACTAAATGTCATCCATGTTTACCATCTTGTTTAAAATCACAACCTGTTCCTCAAGTCCCATACCAATGATCTTAATACCCCTTACTGAGACCTATGGTTTCTTTTTCTCACTGCATAAATCACCTTCTAACAAATTTTATATATATATATATTATATATATGCGCACATATATGTGTGTACATATACATACGAGTATGTGTGTGTGTGTGCATATAGTTTATTTTTGTATTGTTTTTGCTTACCTATGAGGGCCAAGATTTTTGTCTATTTTGTACATTGTCTCATTTTAACTACCTACAAGAGGACAGGTACATCATAAAGGCTTGATAATTGTTCAGTAAAAGCCTAGTAACTAGGACCACAAAACAAATATTGCTGTTGTATATCATACATGTTATTAATAAAGAAAAGGTGTTTTAACCAGGTGAGTTTATCAAAGCACATACAGAAGTCCCTTGTTTGAAAAAAATAATTAATTCATTATCTCACTGTTTGAGAGGGTCAGCGTTCCGGCATGTTTTGCTTGCTCTTCCGCTCAAGATCTCCCAAGGCTGAGATCAAAGTGCCGGCCTGCTACACCCTCATTTGGAGGCTTTACAAGGGACAACATCTGCTTATAATCTCACCAGATTGATGCCAGAATTCAATTCCTTGTGGTTGTAGGACTGAGGTTGCACTGTCATGCCAGATATCAGCCAGGGGCTATTTCAAGCTCCTAGAGGCAACTCTGAGGTCCTTGTCCTGTGACTTCCCTGGAGGGGCTCTCACTTTCAACTTTCAAATCTCTGACTTCAGGAAGGGCTCTGTCTCTGTTAAGGATTTGCCTGGCCGGGCATGGTGGCTCACGCCTGTAATCCCAGCACTTTGGGAGGCCGAGGCGGGTGGATCACGAGATCAGGAGATCGAAACCATCCTGGCTAACACGGTGAAAACCCTTCTCTACTGAAAAATACAGAAAAAAATTAAAAAATTAGCTGGGCTTAGTGGCGGGCGCCTGTAGTCCCAGCTACGCAGGAGGCTGAGGCAGGAGAATGGCGTGAACCCAGGCGGCAGAGCTTGCAGTGAGCTGAGATCTCACCACTGCACTCCAGCCTGGGCAACAGAGTGAGACTTCGTCTCAAAAAAAAAAAATTTGCCTAATGAATCAGGACCACTCAAGTAATCTCCTTCTTAATTAACTCAAAGCAGAATTATTAGTAACCTAATCTTATGAGCAATAACCCATCATATTCCCAGAACTCTGGAGGAGATGAACATACACAAGGGGTAGGGACATCTTGCTAGCATCTGAGAATTCTACCCAACACACATGTCATAGTGGAAAAGAGAAATAGATGCAAAAAATTATAGTGTTTTCTATGCTCTGTTTGAGGAAAATGCATAAAACAACAGGAGCACAGAGTACCTGAGAGTCAAACAGATTCCTGGATAAGGAAAGATGGTATTTAATTAAGAAATTTAAGGCAGAAGAAGGTTCTCTATGCAAAGAAAATGGCAAGAATCAAAGCCCAGAGATGAATTCTAGCATGATGTGTCCAGAGTATTATAAAGAACTTAGAATTTACAGAACATCTGTGCCCATGGCCTGGAGGTACGTATCATGATATTTGCAAGGAAACAGAAGTCCTCAAGAGACTTCACATTTAAATGCCAGGTAATTTTTTTTAAAAAAAATGTATTTAATATATATTACACATTTAAATGCCAGGAAAATTTTTTTAAATGTATTTAATATATACTAAATATATGTTAACAACTGTGTCCCAATCAGTATGAATTAACAGAATAGAATTAATTACTTGGAGATTCCAAAGGTCAGAGTAAACTTTCTTTATTCTTTATTCCTTAAAAGTAGGAAAAAATTACATGATAGTGGGTGTAGGAGGGAGAGCTGTGTTTCTGGCTGAGGGAATAACATGAGCAGATTCAGGAGGCCCAAAGATGAAAGGCACTAGTTAGGAAGGGGTGGGAAAGCAAACAGAATAACAACTAATTATAGCTGAGGATTCACACTGAGAAGAAAAGGATAATGTAATTGAATGGAGGTTGAACCATATCCTAGAAGACTTTAAATGTCAGGCAGAGGAGCTAATATTTGATGGAAGGGTATATAGGGAGCTACTGTAAATTCTTGAAAAGGGAAGTTTTGAATAAAAACTACATTTGCACAATTAGTCTGATGGTGATAGGCAAGGTCGTTCAGCAATTCCAATGGGCTTTGTGGTCCTCTAATTTCATGTGTTTTTAACAGTTCTAAAAATTTGATTCTGGTTTGAAATGCAAGAGGCTCCTTTCCTGGCTATATATCATTGCCACATTGCTTGTGACTTATTGCTATTGTTATATTTCCTTCTGTCATTTCAATGGGATTTTTGGATGAAGGAGAGGTAAACGCATATGTTTAGTCAGGCTTCTTGAACTATAAACTCTGTATTTTTTACATAGTTAAGGTTACTCTCCTCTGTATGTATTACTTGAACATTTCACGATTTAACACAGCATTTCCTATGTTATTTTTAAAATCTCCTTAAATATGGTTTTGATGGTTGTGTGCTGTTTCATAACACAGTTTCATTTCAATTTACCTAACTTCTCATAGAATATTTGTTTCCTTTATCTATCTAGCTATATATAAATGTCCTTATTTGTTTCTATATGTCAAACTGTAACTCATGGGTAAGCATTGCAGAATGAAACAATCACAGAATTTCTTCCCAATATAAATGCCTTTTAGAAAAAGATCACTGTAAAAATTAACTAGGAAAAGGTCTAAAATACTATTTTTAAAACTTTGAAATTTTATAAACAAATTAAGAGACACGAGGAGAGAGTGTGGCTTAGAACAGATTTCAGTGCTGTCTCTACTTCTGAAGAATTGACTGTGGGAAGAAGAGACACCTGACAAAGCCGGAGGAATCTAAGCAAAATCTCCGATTTGAAGAAAACTAAACTGAAGGATCAGAAAACAACTCAGAAAAAAAAGCTAGCTTTTTTTTTTTTTTTTTTTTGGAATACTAAACTCCCCCTGTAATGGGCCCATCTTATCAAAAATGGAAAAAATGACAGTAGGATTTTTTTTTCGGTGCCCTAGAATGGACTGGGAGAACCAAGCAAAGACCAGGCTGTACCTTTATAGCTTACTTACTCACAGACACACACATACACATACATTCAATCGTGGAAAGAATAAACTCCGATGTAGGACAGTTAGCAAAACAGGTGGACAGAGCCTACATCTCCAACCAGTGTTGGATAGAGCAGCAGCTGTGTTCTCTCTGCCCTGCCTGCATTCCAGTCACCCAAGGCATCTACAATAAAATGTGCATAGGATGAAATATGGATTACAGCTCAGAAGGAAAGACGAATGAGTTGCATTATCAGAGTTCCTAGAAGGTAAAACTGCTCATATGAAGCATCAGTGAAATAAAAAAAATAAAAAACTATGCAAGCCTAACACAGAAAAGCAAAGATTCAAAACAGAGAAACAAAATGAATATCAGACATAAAAATAAATGACACATCCAACCTAGACAAAAAATAATAATAATAATAATAATGCAATGAACTAAGGAAAATTCTCAGTTAGGACTTTAAGCTATATATAAATTTTTTTAAATAAGTAGAATAAGATCTAAAATATTAAATAACAAATAGTAATTTATACTATGGCTTTATATAATGCTATTCTAATTTTCTCATTACCCACAATAAACTGCTTATAACCTAACAAACTACAACAAAATCACTGTATAAGCACAGTATATAACATAAGCAAAAGAGAAAGGAAATACTTTTCTCAAAATGTCTCAAAAGAACAAAATTCCAAACATATATACTGCTGATTAAACCATATCCTACAATTATTACCAAATGAAATGCTTTTATAGCTTAGAACATCTGCATTCTGGTTAACAGTGACTTTTGAGCTTTCCTTGAGTAAAATAGTATTTTCTTTTTCTTTCTAAAAGAAAGAAAAAATTCTTTCTGCAACTCTCATACAACAAAATGAAACTGCTTGAATTCAGTTACCAATAGTGACCTTTTTCATGTTGTTCACAGTATCGTGATTCATGGGGCCAATTTTGGGAGTGGCTCCATTAAGTGACTTAAGATGAACATTATGAAACAGAGATTAAAACCCCATATTATCCTTGATAAAACTGAGATATGAAAAAGTTAAGCAATTTGCACAAGATTAAGTAGTAAATAAGGACAAAGCTAAGACCTGAAACCAGGTCTATCTGACTCTCAAGTCTACATTCTTTCCAATCAAGGAAGTCAACTTCATTTACCTTTGTCTCTTCGTGTTCTGAAGACACACAGACTGGTTTGGGGTAGCATTCCTGGCAGTGATGATTGCTCCCAGGCAGCTCACAGCTGTCCTATGGCAGTTGATGTATAACTGTCAGCTACGCCGAGGGTCCACACCTTCTCAACCCAACCGCACGTTCTAGGAAAAAGTTCCATGTGGTCAACATTTCCTTCCTTGGGTTAGGATGTAGAAAACAACAGTCTGTTTTCATTCCTAAACTAGCGAAACACAGAAGGGAAAGGGACCAGGAGTCTTGCAAAACTTAGATAAATATCCATTTTTATTCCCCCACTCCCACCACGCATAGGGCTCTGAGCCAGCGCAACTCAAATTGGTCTGGCTCTCATAGAAACCCAAAGAGTCCTCCATTATTTCTGACTGTGACCCTGATCACCTTCCATCATCTATTCGTTTGTGTCCAAAATTGCACTCCTTTGTTTGACTGTCATCTCCTTGACTGTAAGCGTCTATGCCTTACTTATCCCCCAAAGTCCCTGGCTCAAGAATAGATGGTGATTTATCATTAATCAGATTAGTGAATGAGCTTCAGCTTAGTGCAAATGTAGAAGTGAGAAAACTCCTAGTTAAAGACTGTACAAAAGAGGACTCACAGGTGAGCCAGCCGCTCCTCCTCAGTTCTAACCAGCTGCATGTATTTAGAGCAGCCGGTCACTCCAGCCTCTTCCATTCTAACATACACAAAACTTTGTGTTCAAAACTTTTTAATTATTGCTCCAAATCCTTTTCCACTTAGAATTTGATAAAGGAACTTGGAATAAGGATGGCTTCTGCCAGCTTCTCTGAAATTTCCTTCAGCTTTCAGTGTTTACTACCTCAGAGAACACAGAGCTATTCCTGTTAACATGTCAACCACATCAAACAAAGAGCTTCCTAAGTAGACACTTAGGGGAGATTTCCAGTGAAGGGAAAATTGCCATAATGCTGGTAAGTGGATGAGCTGCCATTGTTGGAAGGGAATTATGGGTGAGAGGATATGCCTGACTAAATGTAAAATCCATTAAGGTACATTGCAATTAAAGACAATTCCTTAAAGAGCTCCCTTCAAAAATGAGCTTCCAGGGAGATGGAACCAAGAGCCCTATGTTGTCGCTGGATGGCTATGAAGGACCACTGCCAGATGAGCATGAAAAGGGAGGACAGGCTGCCTGACTGTGCAGATAGGAGATGAGTGAGGTTCTGGGTCCTGGCTTCTCTCTTTCTTTTCCTTTAGGGCCTCTTTGTCCCACTCTGCCTACTACTTCCGACCACACAATAATTCCAATACTTAACTCAACCACCTCATATGGAGAGATTATATATATATATTCTGATTCCGTTCACTTCATCTGAAATAGATTCATAACTTTAAAGCACCCTACTTGTGTGTGGTTGGTTTACATTCCCCTCTAGTTTCTGGGTCCAAATCTGTGCTCTTAAAGGGAAATCAGGGTGGGGTAAAATGGTGTTTGTTGATCAATTTTGCTATATGACCAATTTTAAGCTAAATGCCTAAATGCTTTACATGCTATTACATTTAATTCCAACAAAAAAAAAAAAGAAAAAGAAAAAATAAATCTCCCTCCTTCAGAGGAAGTAAAGCTATTGATTTTAGGCTTTCTATTTTTCTACCATTTGTTCCCAAATACATTCCTTACTGGAATTTCCTATAAACCGGTTACTTTTGTTCTGCAGGATCTTTCTCCTAGTCTCCCCTACTATTCACTTACTATTCAGTACCCTGCAATATTTGCTGTACCTCCACTCACCTCAGTTTTAACAGGGTTTTCCTTTTCCATTGTTCTGTGTCTTTGACCTCCAAGTTAGAGCATCTTCTGTATGCTCTCCCAAGCTTTCCTCTCTCTTTCTAGCTCCTTTTCTGTTCTTCGTTTGTTGTTTGTTTGTTTGTTTGTTTTTGAGACAGAGTCTCACTCTGTCACTCAGGCTGAAGTGCAGTGGTGTGGTCTTGGCTCACTGAAACCTCTGCCTCCCAGGTTCAAGCGATTCTCCTGCCTCAGCCTCCCTATAGCTGGAATTACAGGCGCCTGCTACCACGCCCAGCTAATTTTTGTATTTTTAGTAGAGATGAGGTTTCACCATGTTGGCCAGGCTGATCTCAAACTCCTGACCTCAAGTGATCCACCCTCTTCGACCTCCCAAAGCGCTGGGATTGCAGGCATGAGCCACCGTGCCAGGTCTCTTTTATGTTTTTATATAATGTTTCATCTTCTCTCTCCAATCATGGCTTAATGCCTAATAATCATTAATATTTGCTGGACCTGATTATATATTTCAAGCCCTGAATAAAACACTTTCATGGAATACGTTATTTTATTTTTGCTTATAACTCATTGATACCAGTATCATTTTCAACTGAAATTACACATGAGAAAACTGAGGCACCAAGGGACAGAACCAAGGTTCGATTCTATACCCCCTCAAGTACATCACTTTTCTAGATAGAGTGTATGTAAAATACGCTGATTATAATACAAAAGACATACTTGCATATTCAGTCATCCTATTCTTACAACCAAAATCAACATCTTCTTGTCAATGGAAATCAACATGTAACTGGGAGCAAAGCTGTAATAGTGTATATTAGTATACAGCTACATATAAGGAAGGGGCATTTTGCCACAGAGCAATTTTAAGGTACTTAGATTCATTGTTGTAAAAACAAAAATGTCCCCTGGATTGTAAATTAGAGACATCATGTGTTAATCTTTTTTGTGTGTGGTTGTTCCTTCCCCCATTTCAAACTTGCTCCCATAAGAGTTACCATTTAACGGTAACATTTCGCACAGAATACAAGATGCATATATATTAAAGGAGACAAGTATTAAGGGCATAGTCCTTGCCCTCCAGAGGAGGTGTTATTACATTGGGATGGTCTTTCGTCATCTATCTCCACCAGGTCCCCTGGTCACAGGTTTAAAAATGGCTTAGCAGGGCAGATTTTTAGTTCTTAGGTAAGGTTGCCAAACTTAGGAAATACAGAACACCCAGTTAAATTTCAATTTTAGATAATTTTTTTAGCATGAATATGTCCCTTGAAATATAAGGAGCACATTTACAATTAAAAATTGTTCATTGTTTATCTGACATTCAAATTTAACTGGGGTCCGACCTACGCAGAAAGATGGGATCTTTCGCCTATCCCATTATTACTAAGTCTCTTACTCTAAGAATATAGAAAAACTTTAATTAGTACATCACACATGCCATGTATGAGCATCAAGCTTATATGGGCATTTATAATTGCACCTGGTAAGTACAGATTTCTCTGCTTACTAGAGAGGGCAGCCAGGGAATGGTTTGAGGGAGCTATTTCTGATATCCTTTCATAGCTTCCCACCTGAGTGTGCTGCTCCTCTAAAAGTTGTCCTGGTTCAGGTATTCCCATTGTGAGTCTCCAGCTCTCCCACTCTGCCCCCAGTGATACTGAGAAGGATGGTGCTTGTTATCTCTATGAACACACAGTGCAAACCTCACTTAGGTGTTCTGGGAGGCATCAAATATGACCCAAACACAAACGTTGGGTCAGAGTCCCAAAGCTTGAAAACAGCTGGCAACTAGGAGGGCGCACACTTTCTCCAACCCAATCCTCTACCCACAGGGAAACTTCTTTCTCGGGCATCTCTTTCCTGTGGAGGCACACGGATGTCCAGGTTTGCAGAGGCTCTATGGTTGCTTTTACCCCGTTCATGACTGCCAAATATGCTTCTGTTCCTGCCTTTCAGTGCTGCAAAGTTGAAATGGGGTCTCAGAAGTGTCTGGAGGTTTGGGGAGGGAAAAATACCACTTCAGGTCTTGATGTTCCCTTCAGGTTTCTATCTGCGGTATAGCATCACCAGTCTCCACTTTCTTTGCAATAGCCGTCAACTAGACTTCAATGAACAACAATAGATTGAACAACTGCTAGGTTTTACTACGTTAGGTGCTGGGGATATTGGATAGAAATAATTAGATTTTCATCCTTGACACCCGGGAGGCAACAGAGATGTGTAATCAACTAAAAGATGACCCAATATATTAAGTGCAATGCAAGCAGCAAAGGCAGATGCAGGATTTGTAGAGCCAGAAGCATAACAATTTGGAGTGCACCCTTGAAGAAAAGAGAATATATCATTCCCAAATGTAAAATTAGTTGAAATGTTAATGGTAAAATTCCAAACACAATACTAATTATTAAAACACACAAAATAACATAAACATTATAAAATCCAGAAGAAAGAACATAGTGTTTTGATTAATTAACGAAATGACGTATCTCTATAATACCTTTTTTGTACATTTTTGGCTGCGAATTCTTTGTCTATTTGTATGGCATCAATTTTGTAGCACAATTATCTATTAAAGAGAACAGAAAAACAATCCAATGCTGCTTTTAGCAAGTTGATCCAAGTAATTTTTTCTTAGTTTTTCATCATATAAAAAAGTTTATTTTAGCTGAACAAATTGTTATTGGTAATACCACAAACATTTTTGGGATTGCTTTCAAGTTTGGGGAAAAATATACCAAGCTTATTTGCTGAGACTTAGAAGAATTTCTAAGTCTAACCATGAGACTTAGAAAAATTTCCCTAGACTAGCTTCCAGCTCCTCACATATCAAACCATATTTCCCCTCGGCTACATACACAATTCTTTTCTGGCACTCGATGACACCTTCATTTTGTGACATACTTCGGTCTCTGTGTCTTTTTGTCTTGCCAGTTACTCTGGTGTGGTGAGTGGTGGGGCCATGTCTAGAAACTTTTCCTACACTGTCTACTGAAGCGACAGCTAAGCAACTATAAATACACCAAACTAAGTGTGCTTCTGACTTAACCTTCTTTTAGTTGGATTCTAAAAACATCCATGCCCCTCTTCCACCACTCAATTAGTGGGTAAGAATGTCAGGAGAAGTTGGAATAAGAAGAGGTGCAAGATTGTGGTTAAAATGCCAATTTATGCTCATTTAAAAAAAAAAGCGTCCTTGATCATAGTAGTCACTTTTACTAAGTATCTGTATATCAAAAATCACCTTGTACAAGATACATACATGTTTTTAAGTTTAAAATAATAAATAAATAAATAAATAAGCAAGCATTCTTTGTTGTATCCAGTGCTGGGCTCCTGACTTGGTAGGGCCACTACTTCTCCGCTCCCAGCGGATTGTCCAAGGACAAGGGCGGCATCTAGCAGGGCAGAGGAGGGCGCCCTCCGCAGGCACGTGCGGCAACCACATTGGCAGCCTACTGCTGCAGGAGGAGGAGGAGGATGCTGTCAGACGCAGGCTGGGGAGGGGTTAGCTCAGACCCAGTTCTAAGAGCCTTTGCTGTTCCTCTCAGCTCCCTCTTCCTCTTCTCAACCAATTGTTCTGCGGGCTGTAATTTCTTGTTTTGATCTCTTGGGAAGTTTTCAAAGAACACACTCCAGGCTTGTGTGTCCAACAAAAAGGAAAACGCACAGTCCCCCGGCTCCCTCCTGCTGTCCCGCTATGTTTCTTTCTCATTTTTGCAGCATTTTCTAATATTGCTCTTTGATCTGTGGCTCCGATCTGGCTTCCCCCTGAGGATGACTGCTGCTTTTGCTAGTTTTCTCAGTTTGAGTTTTAATTCTTACTGTATTGGGAGGAATTTCCCTGAGGATAATTTCTGCTGCCAGTTTGGAGAATTGGCCTCTTTTTCAGATGCTGTTCGTTCTTAACATTAACAAGGAGTCCAGGAATCTCGTTGTCTCCGTGTTCCTAGCTAGGCAGCCCTACTGCTTGTATTCTCAGACCACTCCCCTCCTGCCCCAGGCAGCAGTTCCACTGCGTACAAATAGCTGTTTCCCACTGGAAACTCAAATTCAGATTCAGTGCAATCATGAAAAGAGGACCAGGAAAGTGGGAAAAAACCAAAAAGGAATAAAATGATCTTTTTCAAATCAGTAAAAAAAAAAAGTCACAGACATAAAGATTCACTCATAGAATTCCTCTTTGTTGCTTTCCTGACCTCTCAACCTCAAACTGTTTTCCTCCCTTCTTGCCCAGGCCTCTCTCCTGAGTATCCTTCTCAGATTAGACAGGTGATGCTGTGAGGTATGTGAGAGCATTGCCACTTTTTTAGCTAATACCATATTTTAAGAAGGGCAAGAATTCTCACTTTCAGTTCTATCGTATGTGGAAAAAGGAAGTCACTATATCTGTTTAGATCTGTGGGACAAGACTAAGGCCAGCCAATAAACTAATAAAACATTCTCTGGGTTCTCTTCTGGTGATATGCTCCTGGTCACCAGAAGCCATCAAGCAGTGCTTGGATGCCACATTTCAAGAACAGTGTGGAGGAAGTCTGGATTAGATGATAGATTACAGTTCATTTTAATGAAGAAATATAATTTTGTTAAGTAATTTGCAATCAAATAGAACTATGAATTAAAACTTCAAATGAATTGTTCAAATTTGCTGAATTCCAACATACACATTTTATTCAACAATGAAAATTTCTTTTTTTTTTTTTTTTTTTTTTAAGACAGACTCTCACTCTGTCACCCAGGCTAGAGTGCAATGGTTTGATTTCGGCCCACTGCAACCTCCACCTCCCAGGCTCAAGTGATTCTCCTGCCTCAGCCTCCCAAGTAGCTGGGATTACAGGCACCCGCCATGCCCTGCTAATTTTTTGTATTTTTAGTAGAAACGGGGTTTCACCATGTTGACCAGGCTGGTCTCGAACTCCTGACCTCAGGTGATCCACCCACCTCAGCCTCCCAAAGTGGTGGGATTACAGGTGTAAGCCACCACGCCCAGCCCTAACTAGTAAAATCTTTGATGTTTAAAGCACACACGTAGATAAACTAAAAAGTCGTTTTGGATGGGAATAAAAACTTCATCGTTTCTTAAATGATAAAATAAAATAAAAATATTGATAGTCACTAAATTAAATCTGAATTAAACCAGTATCCTCCTTATTTTGATTGTGTTCTCTTGGTTGTAAGACAGTATATTAAAACCTATGTAACATTGTTGTACTTATTAAATGGGGTAAAGTACTGATGATACTGAGAATCTTTTCATGTGTTTGTTCACCGTTTGTGTATCTTCTTGGGAGAAATATCTATCCCAAATTTTTGCTCATTTTTAAATGAGGTTATTTGTCTTTTTATTATTGAGTTGTACAAGTTTTTATATATTCTGAATATCAAACTCATTAGATGTATGATTTGAAAATATTTAGATACGTTCAAATATCAATGTGGGGGGTGGTAAGAGAAGTAGTATTTGCCAATATCAAAATATTTCAAATAATATGACTTGAAAAAAATGAAGAAAGGTATGTAAAGATTCCGACAAAGAAACAGACCCAAGGAAAGGGCACAATCAAAATTATTTCCACCCTCCTTTTCCTTCTTTGATAGTTTTCTTGGAATATGAGGTCTTTGGGGGTGATTTCAGTCAATGAGTAGAATATATCTGTAGCTCAATTTATTCATCTGGTTTACATTGAAATGGTATGTCTTCTATATACAGATAATGTTTCTTCAGAGATATGAACTCTTTGGTATAAAAATTATCCTGAAAATGCTAGGTATTCTTTGAAAGAAATTCCTTCTACACTCATCCTACATATATTCAGAATGTGGGAGCATATTTGGCTGGCTTTCGTGTAGCTCACACATGTGGAAGTCTGCGGAGACCATGTTGAGGGAGAGGGTTGTTCGGGCAGAAATGAATGAGTGGTAAAACATACATGGTTGGAGAAAGGGGAGAAATAAATCTCCGTACAGACAAGCCTAAAACAACCACAAATGAGTTTAGGCAGCATTTTGCACAGTCCTTACTGCCTTTTAAGTCACGCAGACTTCACGGGGTGCACTGCCCTGGCTGCCAAGGTCTCCCCTACTGAGGGGGAAGTGGTGGCCTGGGCCCTCCTTCAGCACAGGCTTCGGAGGAGCCCCAGGATGACTGGCGTTACAGAAGACAGAGGACGCTGTAGTTGGTACCTCATTCACTCAGCCTAGTGGCCAAGGCTACTGCCTCAGCGTGGGGTGGTGGTATGAGTAGTAGTTAGTAGGTGCCGGGCACAGTGCTCAGCTCCTCGCCCACGTCGTACTCTTTCAGTCATGCTGGCCCCATTTTTGTCCCATTTACAAATGAACTCCCTGAGTCTGACACGGCAGGGGATTTGTCTGAACACAGCCATAGGTAGCAGCACCAGGAATCAATTTCGGGTCACTGTGACTCAAAACTTGTGCTCTATTCTGTTAGACCAGGTTCTCCACAGGAAAATTAAAAGAGCCTAGTGATCCAGTCCCCAGCACTGAGGGTCCCTAACTGAAACTCTCTCACATTGATTTACTTCTGGTTCACTTTTCTCCACACTGGAACTCACATTATTTGTGTATATCACAAACTATCCTAAAATTACATTTAAAAAGGCTACTATGCCACCCAACTAATTCTCCCTTAGGAAGCTATCTCTCTTCTACAGGGCAACAGGACTTGGGCAATTTGCTTAGATACAGATAACTACTAAAAACCTTTTTATTTTTTTTCTCATTCTTCTCTCAAATGTTCTATGTGAAATTATCGTATAAGAAAATGATTGGAATGGCAGCAGAAGTAATTTTGAAATGTTTCTTGGAATTAAGTTTTAGTAAATAATTATAATAATATTATCAGCTAAGCCAACACAATGAATGCTTGCTAAATGGAAATTTATTATGGGATAAACATTAATTGCACTGGAATATGACAATGTCATTTTACTAAATACATTGTTTTCATGGTTTTGTTTTAGTAAGTGAAAATTAATATAAAGTTCAAGGCTTTGATGACTTCATCTCCAGCTTCTTTCTCCTGTCCCTGTTTTGCCAACCACAAATTTATCCCACCACAAATATCCACAAGTACAAGAGTAATCATATAACCCCAGATAGGGGGACACGAAGCCTGGACTACATCTTGACTCTACTATTTACTTAGATTTTTGCACTATTGAAATTACTTAACTTTTCTGTGCCATGGTTACTCTTTTGCACAATGAAGTTACATTCCCTGTTCTAACTGGACCAGGGTTATTTATGAGGATCAACTGGAATGAAAGTGATCTTACAATTTAAAGGAATTATACTGATGTGAGGTATTGTTCTTAAGCAAAATGAATGAGCAAAGACAAAGGACATGGTCATATATTTCTAATCTCTGCTCTCCAGCTATACATAATGGTTATCAATAATTCAACTAGCTCAGAATTGCTATATTCCTTACTTTAATTGTAATAGGGTGTTAAATAAAAATATTCAACATATATCG
Source organism: Colobus angolensis palliatus (assembly GCF_000951035.1). Lineage (NCBI taxonomy): Eukaryota > Metazoa > Chordata > Mammalia > Primates > Cercopithecidae > Colobus > Colobus angolensis. The sequence continues at coordinate 4,753,637 of NW_012115155.1, read as the reverse complement.
TAAATATATGAAGTTCGTGGTTCCAGTTGATTATTTCAGATGTATGTTCCATTAAATGTCTACAGGCCCACAAATTCATTCAGACATTAAAGCAGTAAGACAGATTGATAGCTTTAAAAACAATCGCATTTGCACAACTAGAAACTATATGGAAGGTTAACATCAAGGCCTAAACATTTCTTTCCTAACAGTGAGACTGTCAGTTATTTAAAAGCCCTTTCATCATTCAACATAGATGGGAATCTACTATATGTCATGTCCTGAACACATAGTTGGGGCAACAATGTTGAGTAAAAATTGCCCCTGACCTCAAGGGGTTTATGGTCTCCTAGACAACATAGACATTAACAATGTGGTATTACAAATTAAGGTAAATATTACAACAGAGCTTTTACTATAGAGGGAGGTGCATGGTATCATGAGAAAGACCTTTTAATTAAAAGACTTAGGTTAGTTAGGAAGGTACTGGAGTCCAGTTCTGAAGAAATGACAACTGATTCAAGCTCTGAGGAGAGGGTCAGGGTTACCTGGGCATAGAAGGAGGAGGAGGGATACAGCATATGCAAAGCTCAGGTAACAGGTGAGGTTCTGAAAATTTCCAGAAACTAGAAGTCAGTGTTCCTTTTGAAGGTTGTGAGGGAAAAATCTGGAATAAGGAGATGGAGAGAGATGAATGCATAAAATGAGTCTGGAGACAAAGCGGGAGATCCAGTGATGCAGGATCTTGTAGTCCATGCTAACAATATCTATCAAGTTTGGACTTGATCCTAAACACAATAGAAAGTTATTGAGATCAGTAAAGGGTTATCATCAGAGGGACGACATGATCAAATCTGAATTTTTTAAGACTACTTACCTGGCAGTAGGATTACAGCATCAGAAGAGAGCAAATGTGTGTGAGGAAAACCACTTTAGAGGCTATTGTAGCTGTCTGATCTGAAGATAATGGCACTGTGGAGTGAGGTGGGGTACCAGTTAGGATAGATTTATACCGAAGTAACAAACAATCCTAAAATTTCAATGGAATAAAACCAACAAGCAGACAAAGGTGTAACTGCTGTTCATTCTGTGTCTGCTGTGAGCCCAGGTGACCATCCAGCATAGCTGTCTTCCAAGCACAGTCTCTCAGGTTGCTTTGACCTCATGGCCACTCTCTATTTCAAGTGCTTACACAAATCCCAAGCAAGAGAGAGAGACTGACAAATAGTACACTGATTTTAAGTACCTTTTTTTTTTTTTTTTTTTTTTTGACACAGAGTCTTTCTCTGTTCCCCAGACTGGAGTGCAGTGGCGGGATCTCAGCTCACTGCAAGCTCCGCCTCCCGGGTTCACACCATTCTCCTGCCTCCCAAGTAGCTGGGACTACAGTCGCCTGCCACCACGCCTGGCTAATTTTTTTTTTCTTTTGTATTTTTTTTAGTAGAGACGGCGTTTCACCATGTTAGCCAGGATCGTCTCAATCTCCTGACCTCATGATCCACCCACCTCGGCCTCCCAAGGTGCTGGGATTACAGGCGTGAGCCACTGCACCCAGCCTTACATACTTATTTAAAGAGGTGACCACATAATCTTTGCTCATATTTCATTGGAAAAAGAGAAAAAAGTCACTCATGCCCCTTACTTCAAGGGGTGGGGAATGCACCTATGTTGGCAGAAACAAAGCGAATGGCTCATATGTAGCCCAGCTGGGTACAATTTTGCCAAAGGTGACATTTTACAATGTCTGGAAACAGTTTTGGAACTGGAGTGGTTCCTCTTGGTATCTAATGGGCAGAGGCCAAAGATGCTGTTAAACATCCTGAAATGCACAGGACGCTCCCCCGCACAACAAAGAACCATAACAAAACATTATCTGGCCCAAACATCTGTAGTGCTGAGGTTGAGAAACCCTGCTCTAGGCCCATGAACAACTGAAAACTTGATGGAAGGTTGAATTTTCAGTGCAATTCGGACTCAAGGAATGTACAGCCATATATGGTGTCTTGCTGAGCTGGCTAAGCACTAAGCCAAGCAGCTGTATCAAGGAAGTTTACTGAGTAACTCATACTTGATAATCTCCAGCTGCACCGGGGCATGTGTACTAGTCACTTAGGCCTAACAGAGCTGTGTGCTTTGCAAGGAATAAGATGTAAAAGGTGCCAGAGTTGATGCTTCCCTGAACGGAAGGCATTCACACCCTCTCAGCATCATCTCTCATGCCAAGTGTACAGCGGTGCTAGAAAGTTGGAAGCTGTGCCTGGAGGTTATAATCCCCAAAACTGTATTATTACCTGTGTATATCCTTTCTTAATGCTACATACATTTTGTGCAAAATGAAGCCTACTGTATCTTGTAGGTGTGTTGATCAGTACCACTGCTTCTGCTTGGAGAGGACACATTGCAAAAGAACCCAAACTGTTAGTAAGTAGCAGTAATGTCTACCACAAGTGTTTGAAATTGGGATGAAAAGAATGAGCAGTTTTGAGAGATATTTAGAAAGTGATGCAAATACTATTGTTCTTTCTCAATTCTATTTTGCATTATCTTCTTTGCCAATAATGAGTGGATTTTGTTCAGGTGCTTTCTCTCCTCTGTGCTTCAGGGTAAACTGGTTCCAGTTCCCTTGCCAGTAATTGATTTACGCATGGGCATGTAATACAATTCAGGCAAATGATATGTAAGGCAGAGGCCACTGAGAGGCTTCTGGGAAAATGTTTCTGCATTCTTAAAAGGAGATACTTAAGAAGACATAGCCTTTTTATCCACTGGATATTGTTGAAATTGTGTGTGAAACTGAAGTGTACTGCAGTCATCTTGCTACTATAACAGAAATAGTCTCAGAACAAAGCAGACTTGTTAATTACAACAGAGAGAAAAGTAGAGAATACTGGTTCTGACTTAACCAACCCTGGATATCTCTTATACTAGGACTTCTTATTACTTGACATTAAAAAAATTAATCTTAAATTAAAATTGACAGATTTCCATTACACGTAGCTAAAGCGTCTTCACTGATACAGAATTTAAAATCTACTGGATTGTGATGGAATACATATGAGGGAAGAACAGGAGACTTACATTTCTGAGTTGGTAACAGGAGGGACTTGGTGGCCTTAATGGACACATGAACACTAGAAGGATCCAAGATTTAATTAGGAACAGCAAAATTTGCTTTTTGGATATTTTTGAGTTTTAGGTGCCTTGGATAATATAAAGAGAGATTTCAAGTTGGCAGTTGGATATATATACATGTCCACAGTTCAGAGAAGGTGTCTGGAGTGAAGATATCTATTTGCAAGTTATGGGGGCAAAGGTGATGATTTGTGGCCATAGATGGGCTAGCCTAGTGGAAATGCACAGAAACAAAAGCCTAAGGCCAAGCCTGAAAACTTCAATATTTAATATTAATGTTTACATAGAGGAAAACGAGCCTATGAATGTGGCCAAGAATAGCAGTCAAAGATGCAGAAGGAAACATGGAGCATACTGTACCAAAGAAATCCAGAGAAGAGAGAGTTACATGAAGGAGAGAGAGATTGACAATGCAAGAGAGTTATAAAAACAAAAGATTTACAATGTCAAATTTGATAAGTGAAAAAGATTAAGAAGCAAACATTTCTTTTTAATTTAAAAACATTGAAAATGATAAATATAGAAAAATTTTCATATTTGTATTGCATACACTTTTTTGTGTGCATTGTCTCTTTTGAGACACTACACAACTTAGAATGGATTAAACAGCTATTGTTGATCGATTTTGCACAGGGACCTTGAGGCTTAGATAGGCTAAGTCAATTACCCATCCAGCAATGGAGTAGCCACACTGGAGTTCAGACTCACTGCTGACAACCTCCTGGTCCAGGGCTTTTTCCACGTTTCCCACAAACAATTTACAATTTACTCTCTTGCCAGAGACAGTGAATTAACTGTGAGTCTAGTAGAAAAAAAGAGAGTGAGAGCCAGATACACAGACAGACCAAGCAGACGTAGATAATATAGTCCCAACCCTGTAGGACCTGCATTGCATGAAGAACAGTGTAACAGTGTCTCTATGGCTTCTTTCAACCAGACACCTGCCACATATTCAGCCAGGTATTGACAGGGTCAGCCTCCTGACAGGGTAAGATTTCCAGTCATTGAGCGGCGAGAACACAGGCAGATGTAGTGAGACGTGCCCGCCATTTGGTGGTGGGAGGAGGGGCGTTAGTGGTTTAGTGAGTGGAGCCCATTGCCCCCTTTGAAAACATGAGCTTCATATGCTCAAAACAATGGTGTCAAATAGGTATTGATAAATGTATTCACTTGCTGGGACGGCCATAGAAAGTTCCACAAGTTAGGTGGCTTAAACAACAGAAATGTATTTTCTCACAGTTCTCACATTGCCACGGGCTAAGGTGGGTTCCTTTGAAAGGCTGTGAGGGAAAATCTGTTTCATGCATCTCTACTGGAGATGGTTCTGGTGGTTTGCTGGCAATCTTTGGAATTACTTGGCTTGCAGACATAGCACTCTGATGTCTGTCTTCATCTTCTCACGGTGTTCTGCCTGTGTGTCTCTATGTCTAAATCTCCCCCTTTGTATAAGAACACCAGTCATGGTGGATTAGAGCACATCCTAATGACCTCATCTTAACTAATTACATTTGCAATAACTCTGTTTACAAACAGGGTCCCGTTCTAAGATACTGCAAGTTAAAATTTCAGCATATGATTTCAGGGAAGCCACGATTTAACTCAAAACAATTAACTTCTCGTAACAATGAGTAAAGCTGAAATATATGATTGCCTGATGATAGAAATATAAACATCTATATACATATATAAACATACACTGACACACACATGGGCAAGTGTGTGAGACCTCAGGGTTCCTGGGTCAGAGAAGCACAGAAGCCCATGTTGGTTTTCACACAAGAAACAGCAGCCAGAGTGGCATCTCGCCCAGGTTCCCCAGTCCTCATCCCCACAGGATGACACAATGAGGGCAGGATGTTAGCTGCACACAAAGGGGTGCATACAACTCAGGAGAAGAACCACCAAATTAGGAGACTGAGTGATGAGGGTTCTGCTTGAATATCTGCCCATTCTACTCTCTGGAGAGAAAGTTATAATTACCCCAAAATGCCAGTAATTCTCCTCTAGAGGAAGAAAAAGGCATCCCTTGACTCCTAACCCTGAACTGTAAGCAAATGTCTCTAGAGAGAAAGAGAAGAGGGCTTTATCTTTACTGCCTGGGACTTCTCCAGGGAGAAAGAGATTCCGCATCTCTCTGGAAGGATACATTATCTGTAGCTTCCAATGCTATTGACTATGCAAACATGCCTTTGGGTCAGAAAGGCTGGACTATACAGAAACACAAGAAATCCAATGAGAATTTGTCTCAAAACAGTTTATCAGAAGGGCTCAATTAAAAAGTTGGTCATATTGATAACTAGGATAATGTCCCTATTGAATTTTAGGTACAATCTTTAAATATGTTTAAGAATTTTATTTATTGTACTTTAGTAGATTGTTTATATATCTGTCTCTTCACTAGATGATAAGTTTCAGTAGATTCTAGACTAGGAATTCTATTTAAATATTGTTAGTGCTTAGCAGAGCACTTGGTAGCTCATAAGCATTCAGTAAATTATTGTTTCGTTAATATATAAAACAAAACTCCTCATATATTTTGCTCTACAGCTTATGTGTATTTATTGTCATCTTTTGACTTTTTCTAACTTGGGATGTTAAAATGCAATGATTTATCCATCATTTGTCTTCCTTCAATGGCTTTATTACTGCACTGATTCAAATATAATCTTCAGGTTTCTTTATTTTTCTTCATACATTGGCTTTGTCTCTTTATCTTCTTTTTATTCCTCTTTAATCTCCTAAACCATTCATGTTAGTGTTACAAATGTTCCACGTGTTTAAAATTAAGTGAATTGTTTTTTATTGGAGAAATGCTATTTTTCAAAATCCAATTAACCTGCTCATTTAAATAGCTTCTGCATAAAGACTTTTTTCCAAATTAGAAAAAAAATTGAACTTTTATTTTAACTCTTTCACAAGTTTTGAATAACACCTGGAGATGAATTTTGAGATAATCTCATTTCTATTCATATTTTGGCCATTTCTAAAGTATTCCTGAATTATAATCTCAAATAATATTTCATGTACGTGGAAGTCTATGTGGAAGTGACTGTCCCTTGTTGGCAAGATAAACAATTGTTGGACTCAGCTGCCTGGGCTTACCACCGACCCGTTTTCCAGATGACAGCCTGCCTCTGCTGACTTTCTTCATACTGCCATGGTGTGCTGCATGGACACACAGTGAGTAGAGAGACCACATTCACCTCCTGCAGATACAACTCCAAAGTGCTAAGGCTCTAATGTCTTTAATAATATTCTCTCTTTATTTGGTTTTGGACTTGGAGCCTTCAAAAGACCTAAACATTATTCATTTTAATACAATGCCCTGTGTATCTAACAAACCTAAGAACAAAACTAAAGCCACTGATGGCACATACAGTGACTTATAAGCTAACCAAAAGATAAATAAAAGTAAAAGTGAAAGGCTTACAAGAGGTAATATAGTTGCAGATTTTTTGCCAGTTGCCTCAAATTCAAGGTATATGTATGAAGGAAGAAATACATTAAAAGGACATATTCAATTGTTGTGGGTTCAATTTGATAAACTTTTGATTTACAGTTATTCAGTTAGTTTTCTTGAAAACATTGTATTAGTTTAAGCATGGAACAGATTTTTATTTCCTACCTGTTGTTGGAGAAGGACAAAGTAGACTCTCTCCTGTACATCATTGACAATCTTATGTTTTAATTTTTAACTGATACATAGTAATTGTGCATATTTATGGAGCACTTGTGATATTTAGATATATATATATGCTGTGTAATGATTAAATCAGGGTAATTGGGATATCCATCGCCTGAAACATTTATCATTTCTTTGTGTTAGGACATTTAAAATCCTGTCCTCTAGCTGTTTTGAAATATACAATACATTATTGTCAACTATGGTCATCCTATTGTGCTATAGAACATTGGAACCTATTCCTCCTATCTAACTGTAATTTTATACCCATTAACCAACCCCTCCCTGTTGTTACAGTCTTGCCAATGCACCACAATGTAGCAGTCTCTCATTGCCTGAGGTAGTAACTAGAGTTCTTTGTCTCATGACCAAGATAGTTAAGGAGGACAAACACCAAGAGTGAAGTTGGAGTAAAAGTTTAACAAGGAAAAAAATAAAGTTTTCGGCTGCTAAGAGGGGACCCAGAAGAGGGTTGCCATTTTTACCGTTGAATGCAAAGGCTTTTATAAGAAATTGATGAGACCTGGATATCTCATTTACATAAGGTATGAACTTCTGATAGCTCCACCTTGTCCTCTTAATACACATGGGGCCATTAGCTTGAGTTACTGCATATTGCTTTGTTCCTTACACTCTTATACTGCATATGTGTCAGGGGATGGAATTTTCCATTGCGGGCATGTCTGGGCAAGTCACATGCGTAACCTTTCTTTTTTTTTTCTTTTTTTTTTTATTATACTTTAAGTTCTAGGGTACATGTGCACAGCATGCAGGTTTGTTACATATGTATACTTGTGCCATGTTGGTGTGCTGCACCCATCAACTCGTCAGCACCCATCAACTCGTCATTTACATCAGGTATAACCTGTGCAACCGTAGGCGTGTCTTAGGCAAGACCCCCTCTGCAACCTCCCTTATCTGTGCCTGCAAGCTTTTCTATTGTTTGAAAGAATTCAACCAAGGACCCACCCTACCTGCCTGCCTGACCTGTTTCTTCCTTTCTCCTCTCTCATATTCACCCCTCCTCACTATCTTTTCCAGCTTCCGGTTACCATTGTTCTACTCTCTACTTTTATGGGAAGAGTTGACCATTTTAGCTCTGATTCTGAGACAAAGTTGCAGAACAGACCTGGCTTCAACTCTCATGTATTCCTTGGAGAGGGCCCATGGAATATTGCACTTAACATTAAGAGTCAAATATGCTTCCATCAAATGGGGAGTTGTGATTCCTACCTTGAGGGTCGTTATGGATTTATAGGTAATGTGCGTGGCGTGGTACCTACCTACTGTTATGGATTTATAGGTAATGTGCGTGGCGTGGTACCTACCTACTGCAGTTGTATGTGTTTGGTAGTTACTACTAGTTGACCTGGAGGGGGAGTGCACTCGAAGGTTGTACCAATCCCTTGCTCCTTTGTCTTACAAATAAAATGAGCATGATCAACCTGGTCATTCTCATGCACAGGCAGATAAAGCAGAAAAAATTTCATGTGCTGTAGAAATGTATGCCACATGCTACATTCAGGAATCCCCTCTTCCATCCTAATTTTATCCTCCTGATTAGTGCAGTCTCAGTTAAAGGAAAGACTAAGACTTTCATTTTATAGAGACAAGGCTTAGAATATGCCCTCCCTAAGAAAACAATAAGTCAAAGGAGACTTTGAAATTGGGAGATAGAAGAAAAAAATGGTTATTAGGCAGAGAAAACCTCAAGCCACCAGTTTACTGACCTTGATAGTAGATCATGTGGAGACCACGTAAAATGCTTCTGAAATGAGCAATCGATAGAAAGGGAAAATGATTTTTTAAAGACCATTAAAGCTCTCCTAAAATGTTGTTTATTCTAAGCCAGAAATTTGAATAAACTAGAATTTTTAAACAAATTAGAGTAAAATAGATTCAAAGTTATTAGACTTCAGTGCCTAGAATATATTTTATGTGGGTCTATATATATAAAAACACAAATCCATATATATGTGTGTATACATATATGTGTACACACACACAAACACACACACACACATACATATAGCTGTATCATGATCTAAAGGGCTTATCTTAACCCAGAGCAGAAGTTTTTGAAGAATTTGAAGTTAGTTTTGGTTGCTGTTGTTTGTTTTGCTTTAAAAAAACATGGAACTTCAGGAACTGGAACTACTTTGAAATATGATCTTAAAATGCTGTACAAGTTTGTAAACAGATGATTAACTCTTTCAAAAAAAAGTTTAAATCCCTCTATTGAGAACATTGGTCCCTTCAGCAAGAACTACTGGCTCCTTCTGAAGGCAAGTACCTTCTTTCTACATCACTAAGGACATGCAGCTAAATTCACCAATGAGAAAGCAGCATGGATTGGCGGTGGAGTAACTGACTGCTTGGCTGAAACCACACAGATGGATCTACCTGCAGCTGCAATGATTTACCTCAAGGAATCCTGGGCTAGAGGAAAGACACTTGGAAATATTTTTATCTTCTTTCTTAACATTTATTCAGAGGTGGATTTTTCAGGCTGTTAATAAGCTTAATCTTCATTGCACCTCACTTGATGGGCTCTTTTCAAGGCTTTGAATTTAATGTTGAGTTTATCATTTTGGTATTACTTTTGTTAAAAGGAGCTCCCAAATTTGAAGAAGCTTCAGATCTCACAAAAACTGGGTCTACCCCTGCATTAATCATAGACTAATCAGTATTTAGTTTAATAGTTGCTAGTATTAAATTTAAAAGACTTTCTCTTACACTTATTTGAAAGCCCGTCTATTTACAGTACTCGGCATTATGTAAGTGTGCACGGTAGATGACAGTTTTGGAAATAGATCACATTTGTTGATTTTGAGTAAGTCATTGATTTCTCTGAAAATCTGTCTTCTCAACAGCAAAACTGAAATATCATGGGATAATTTTGAGGATTAAATGTAACCTCCCACAAAGATGAAAGTGACTAAATGTTAAAATTTTCCACCCAACTTCCAGCTGAAAAGAGGTTCATTGTAGAACTGAGTTGACTTACTCCTTCTCAACCTGCTTCTGGTGAAGTTCCCAGCTGTAACAAAAGAGAAAACTGAGGTCGGCGGAGAGGGGAGGGGTGCAGAAAAACATAAGAGCAAAAGAATATAAATCACAGTGACTCCCACCCCCTCACTTCCAGGTCATGAGGTTCCCAATCAAGCATTCTGTTTCTCTGTTAATATGAAGGCATCAGTACATTTTGATAATTCTGATTTACAGGTATGTAGGGCACAATTGTGCTTAAAATTAAAAATATATTCCACTGGCTTTGTCCACCGCACCAACACATCTGACCACTTCAATCGCTCCAGAAGACAAAGCAGATGACATACCACGCCATTATACAAAACGAATCCTTGGACCATAAGGCTCGATCCACAGGAGTGACTGAAGTTAACTCTTGACACATGCTTGTTTTGCCATCAGGCTGATAATAACCTTAAAAGCCATCCTTTATATTACCAAGATTAAAAAAAAGGTGTCTTCAAAAACATTGGAGTATCTCTTCATGCAAAGTTGGATTCAGAATGCTAAGATAATAGAAAATGAAAAGAAAATGATTATTGTGGCGGATTCTGTGAGTCAGGCTTTGTTCTCTCCCATGACACCAAACTCATTTCAAAGAGCATGAAATGCTATCAGTTAAGGGAGGCAAGTTAAAGATGACCATATTATAACTGATGAAGGGCTGCTAAATGTTTAGATAGCGGTCATCAATTTGCCATCGTCGGCAGACATCTTCCCTGAGAGTCCTTTCATAAATTCTCCAGCTCAATGCACCCAGAAGAAATCTACTCCTAGACAGCATTACGGATTGCCAGCTGTGAACAGCCTGCCCCACCCCTTGTCACAGCTCAGAGAGTTTGCATGACAAAAGAATAATTGAATTGGTAATGCAACAGTACATGACATAGATCACCATTTTGCAGCAGGAATGCTCAAGTCATGAATAATGAAGTGATTTCCTCCAGAGTAATTTATGGAACAAGTACATTAGCAAAGCAAGCTCTTGTAGGTGTGGAAATGCACCCACCTCTGACCCAGGGGAGCTCAGTGAGGCCTCTCAGCTCATTTAAATCCCTTTCATTGTGACTTCCACTTACAGCAGGTAACAGGGTAGCAGGTATGAGGAAGGGGGAATATTTTTGTTTCATTACATTTTATTTTTTTTAATGCCCTGTGGTATCTTGACAGAAGAGTAAGAAAGAGGTTTTCTAAAGCAGCTTAATATTGAACATCAAGCAGCTGCCAAGGACTCATAACTTCTGATCATATCTGGCCTCTATTAAATTTGAGTCATTACTTCTGGTCACATTACTGAATCAAACCACTCAAGAGTTAGTGCTTCCAACAGGTTAGCTGTCGGGAAGCTGATACGTGGGAAAATAAGACTCCATATTTAGATACTGAAAAAATTATCTTTTCTCATTTACAAAATCTCTAAATTATTTATAACAAATATTTCATTTAAAGAATAAAAGAGTTTGTACCTGTTATGAAAAAGGTCCTGAGGAATTGCCATGTACTCTCAGATCAATAGAGAAGCTATCTTAGCAGAGCATTGCAACGCTATGGAAGAAAAGGGGAGAGAATGAGGGAAATGACATTGTTTTAGAAGATTTGATTCAACTATTGGAATCCGCAGAGAAGGATACGCCAAAGTATGGAACTTTGGCATGCTAAGTGCTTTAAATTAAAAGAAATTGGGAGGACTTAGAAGCTGCCTCAGAACCAAGAATTTTCTAACTTTCTCTTGTTTCTCACCCACCACCCAACTCCCAAGCACACAGTGGGACTCTCTCTGGAATTCCCTAATCTGACTAAGGAAACTTTTGTCCCCAAAGAAATGCAATTGCCTTTGCCCCACTGCCTAGGAATCTCAGCAAATAACAAGGAAAGATTTATCACCAGAGAAGAGAAGAGACTAAAAATCTTTACCATACCCAGACAGATTTTTTATCTGTTTTTCTGAGGGCAGCTCTGAGAGATTACCTGAAAGACTTCATTTGCATAATAAGACAAGCTTTGTTCACAGAGAAGTTCTTACCTTCCCACCAAATCCCCTAGAGCTCAGAGAAACTTTGTTCCAAGCCATCGTTCTTTGAGCTCATTCATTTGCCCTCGATATTATTTAAACCCCTCTAAATACTGCCTACAGACCCCACATTTAAGCCTTAACCATCTGGCCCCTCTTTGAGTCTCCTTTCTGTGGGACTCCCAAGTGTCTATGCATGTTAATAAATTTGTTGTGACTTTTTCCCCTATTAACCTGTCTATTGTTAGTCATTTCAGCAAAACTTCAATGGGCAGAGAAGAAGCATTCCCTCTACACTTACAGAAGCAATAAGGTCTAAGAGAAAGCCCATTGGATTCTCTTGCCAACTAGACTGTATTGTTATCAATAATTAGAGAAGACAAAAGTGGATTAAATACAAGAATCATGATCATTACCACAATAATAGTAACAATAACTACTATTTATTCGGTTTTGACTGTTTATCTGGTACTGTGCCAAGCATTTTCTATACATTTTCTTATTTCATTTTACCAGTGGCTCCATAGCACTGGTAATATGTGTGTTCTCATTTTGTAGATAAGAAACCAGAGGATCAGAAATGTTAAGTAACTTGATGCAAATCAACAAATGACTGAACGAGAAGACAAGCCTTGCCTTTTTTTCCCCAAAGGATCAAATTATTATTTTTACCCTACCAAATGAAAATCAAATAAACAAACCAAGGAGAACATAAATTATTCTTATAAAAAGCCTGAATTCAGTCCTTTTTTGCACCAAGCACTATGCGAGGCACTAGCAATACAAAAATGAAGAAAAAGTCTCTGCCTTCAGGTTGCCCACAGTCTAGTGGGGAAGAAAAGTTATAAACAAATATTTGTATATATGTTTTAATTTTGGTACATAATGGATAGTGTCTTAATCTAGGTGCTTTATGTACAAGGCAAATAAATGAACTGTGGGCAACTAAAGCAGTAAATGATTGGAACGGGAAAATAGAGAATAGTTGTATTTGTCAGAGTAATCATCACTAGATACTGCAAGGACAACACACTTAAGTCACAGTGGATGAACTCAGCAGAGGCTTGAATATTACTGATGTCATAATCTGATACAGTGGGGTATCTGCCAAACAGTGACCCAGGGAATTAGGCTGCTTCCACGTTGCAGTTCTGCCTCCAAGTGGTTTTGAAGGAAGAGAATGATAGAGGAGGCACATGCTTTTTACCTACTTGGGTCCAGAAGCTAACATGTCATACCTTCTCACAGTCTCTTGGCCTGAACCAGTCACGTGCCCCAAATTAACTTCAAAGAAGGCTGAGATGACTGGTGGGCAGCAGCACTCTGGTTTACAGAACTAACAGTAAGATGACAGCAGTGGATATGAGACAAGAATGCAACCAGGACACCCTAGGGAACTTGGTCAGCTCATCAGGACACCTCCTGCTGGAGTGAACGAACACCAGTCATTTTTCTTTCTTTATGTCTCTTCACTTGAGAGATGTCATGTGTTGCCCAGATGAAGACAGAGCTTCTTGATTTACAGCCCACCAAGACCACAGGCGAAGAGAAAGAGGAGTTAATCCCCAGAAGGGAAATAAGGAGAAATAGATATTAAAAGGTGGATGGGAATTTTTAGGTAAAAAAAGGGAGGAGGAAAACATTTAAGGCAAACCCACAGAAAACAAAAACGGCACGCCGACCCAGGAAACTTCTCGCCGTGTTTGATGACTGGTACTGAGTCCGCGAGACAAAAGAGATGACACTGGAGATGCGGAGCTGTGGCAGTCATGCAGAGTGCTTTTCATCATTTAATTCTGTCAGCTACAAGAAAGGTGCAAACGGGGGTGCAGCCCACCCCAGGTCAGTGGACTGCCCTCTGCACCCTGAGAGTCATTCTGTTGTTCCCAAAATCTGAACATTGAGAATAAATCACAAGTAGAGTTAACACCTCTGCCTCTTCTTCACCAACACACGTGCCCATGCATTTCTATACTCACATGTGCCCCCACATACACACATATGTGTGTCTATGCATGCATGCACAAGTATAAACTCACATATGCCTACATACGTTCACATACTCACACACTCATGTGTCCCCACACACAAAAAGGCTTTCATGAAAAGGTGAAAGCAAAATAGACACAAAAATCTCCCAGCTATCCCTAGTTTCAAAATTTGACATTGTCAGTTGCGGAGAGTCCTTGCAAAGATTTAAATAGAGATGCAGATGATCAAGTCAACTCAAAATAAAATGACTCTGGATTTAATGACACACTAGAGATGAAGGAAAGTCCTAGACTAGAAACTACATTGATTCTTCTATCACTACCTAGTGAGGTGATCTCTGACGACTTGCTGGAATTGTCTTAGACTCAGTTTCTTCATCATTATCACTGTGGGACAATATTGTTTTCTTACTGGGCGTTCCAAATAAGAGCACAAGAAAGTGATTTAAAATTGATGTGCATTCTATAGAAATTCACATTTCAAGTGGAAGCCCTCATCCATTTGTTCTGAAACCTAAAATACTTTTGGGCATAGACTCTAATAGACATAGTTCTGAGAGACAAGATAAGGGAGGGAAGGGAGAATCCAGGGTTTGAGAAGACATAAAGTTCTTGCTTCTCCTTCAAGCTGCACTGGGTTGCTACCTAACACTGCTGATCACATAAGGTGCCAGTAATTGGCATTATGCACTCAGACTGATCAGTAATAATCCGCTGAAACTAGAGAAAATCCATTTGTAAGCATTTAATTTTTGAAATGAAATTTCAAAGTGCAATCATGGTCCTCACTAATGGCAAAGGCATAGTTAATTCAAGCTAGTTTCAACCAGATATAAGAAAATATAAAAATAGATCAGCCTGTTTAGTGCAAGAAAAAATAATACAAAGTATCAATTAAATAACTATTCCTAGGTAAAAGACATATCTCTATTCTGAGGGAAGAACAAAAATAAATAAAAACAGAGATTTGCTTTACCCACAAAAAAATTCAAGTTATACATAAGGAGGAAGCTTCAACAATAGCTAATTCAGACAAATCATTAAGCAGAAAGAAGGCACAAAGTGAAAAATACTGTGAACTAGGAGAAAGAAAGTTATATTCTTGTCTCACTGGTAAAAAATGTGCCTTGGGATATCATTTAATTATTTTGGTCTCAAAGCCCTAAGTAATAAAACATAAGTAATATACAAAAAAGTCTCTTATAAAGAAACTGTCCTTCATCTAGCACCTCTAGTTTTTATTAATTGCACATTATCCTCCTGGTCAGCCAGAATCAGACTCCAGAGCTATCCTTAATTCCTGTCTCCTTCTCACTCTGGCCATCTGTGGATGACTTATCTCTTGATTATTCCACATTCCTGATTCTCACCTCCACTCGAAGTCCTCACAACTCCTTGCCTGGGCTGTAGTCAAGGTCCTACGTGGTCTCTCAGCTTTGTGTGGCTGCAGAGTTCAGGCCACTGGCTCACTGCTAACTGCCTGGTTAATCTTGTACTGAGCTGTGGCTGTGTTCACTAACTTGAGAGAAGCGTTCCGAGACTCCATTAAGTGAAATGTTGTTGTTCTTTATGATAACTTTAGGGCTATTTGAAAGTTTGTTCCAAAATATCGTCCTGAAAGTATACCTCGATTCAACTTTTTTTCTTGAAATTCCACATGACCCAACCAAATTATCTGTAGATTTATTCTAAATACTCCTTTCAGATGTCCACTTCTAGAAAGATGGAGCAACAGGGATTAGAGTCACTCTCCTGCCAGAACAACTAGGACACTGGAGGCAATGGTTTTAGAGGCAATGGACAGTAGGCAGCAAAAAGCCATCATCTCTGAAAAACAAATAATGTAGGCCAGCACATGCACCAATTTTCCCCTTGGAGACAATTTCAAGATCACAAAAACAGGATAGGGAACTCAGGTGATGCTTGGAAGTGTCCCTGAAATGAGGAGATGGAACTGGGAGGCTACAGAGGACCAGGCAGCTAGAATTTACAAGGCCAGATTCCAGAAAGGAGAGAGCTGCCCCCAGAAAGTGTTCCAGAAATATGCGAATGGTCTCACTCAAGTCTTTAGCTGTCTACTGATCAGGACATGTGTGTAGAGAAACTACTGAGGCCAAGGAAATAGCCATGCCCCCCAAATTAGAGAAAATTATACCTGGAACTCACACAGGTATAGAAATAATTCCCCTTCCCACCACCCAGAGTAGAAAGCCTTATAACTCAAAGAGCAGTGGATAAAGTATTCAGAAAGATTCTGCTTCATACGTGGGCAAAATTCGTGCTAAACTAAACATTGTTCTGGTTTTGCCCAACAAAACTTACAAGAAAAATGAGAAAGGGTAAAACTGTTACCAAGTAACGTAACTACATGCCAGAACAGAACTAAAGAATGCTGTATGTATAGATACACAAAATATTCGGCACCAAACAAAGTAAATTTTACAGTGACAAGCATTCAATTAAAAAATCATGGCTGGGTGCAGTGGCTCATGCCTGTAATCCCAGCACTTTGGGAGGTCGAGGCAGGCGGATCATGAGGTTAAGAGATTGAGACCATCCTGGCTAATATGGTGAAATCCCATCTCAACTAAAAATACAAAAATTAGTTGGGCATAATGGCGTGCACCTGTAGTCCCAGCTACTTGGGAAGCTGAGGCAGAAGAATCACTTGAACCCAGGATGCAGAGGTTGCAGTGAGCCAAGATCGCGCCCCTGCATTCCAGCCTGGGTGATGGAGTGAGACTCTCTCTCTCTCTCTCAAAAAAAAAAAATTCACTAGGCATGCACACAATCAGGAACCAATGATCCAAAATTAGGAGAAAAATAAATCAATCCAAATTAATCTAGAAATGACTTAGATGACAGAATTAATAGACAAGGACAATAAAAATCATTATAACTATACTGCATATAATCAAGAAGCTAGAGAAGAGCTTGAATAGGTTAAAGAAACGCAAAAAGATTTAAAAGTAGATGAAAATTTAACTTCTAGAGGTGCAAACTACAATATCTGTGGTTAAAAATGCACTTAATAAGATCACTAGCAGATTAGACATTGCAAAAGGAAAGATTAGTAAACTTGAAGACTTGGCAATAGAAACTGTCCAAAATGAAACAGAAAGAAAAAAAGAGCAGGAGAACAAAAAGAGATAGAGTATCAATGAACTGTGGAGTAATTTCAAGCAGCCTAATATAATTGGAATACTCAGAAGAGAAGAGAGAGAAAGGGCAGAAAACAGTATTGGGAGAAACAATGACTGAAACGTCTCCAGATTTAATGAAAGCTTTAAGCTCATAGATCTTAGACTCTCAATCAATTATAAGCAAAAGATCAAAGAAAACTACATTAAGCTACATAATAAGCAATTTGCTGAAAACCAATAGTAGAGAGAAAAATCTTAAAAGCAGCCAGAAAAAAGTTATATATTATATATAAATAACAAACATAAGAATGATCCTAAATGGCCCTTTCCTATTCCCCTTAAGACTCTAAAAGATGAAAAATAGAAATTACCATCTCTTTGTGGAGTTTGAATGAAGTCCAGACTGGTTTTCAAATCGAGGTTCGTGACTAAAGGGATACAACTGATTCCAAGAATGGGATCTTGCTTTGGACATTTCTTTTTCCTAGTGGTCTGTTTTCTCATAGTGACATTTGAATCAGTAGATGTTTTATGAGTGCCTGCTCTGTGCAAAAGTTTCACTTATCTAGAGCCTATTGCAATTTGCAGCTTAACCTGAAGCAAAATCAAGACAAGAGGACAACAGCCTGGGTGCTAGGTCTCAGCTTGACACTTGGTTCTGCCAGTCACTTAGAACTCACTTTCTGCCTACATGGTCAATCAGAAAAGTAGAACTGGGTCGTAATTAGGTGCCCCTGGTTATTATATAAATATTTTAAATACACTGACACTCCTAGTTGCTTTCCTGTTTGCTTTCCATGTATCAGAAGTTTATGAGTATAAGCTCAATGTACATTAAAGGACAGTGGCAATAACTTTTAAAACTTTGACCAAAAATTACCGAGCACTTCATATATCAAATAGGATTCTGAACACTGGAATTAGGTCTTTCTCCTTAAGGAGCTCAGAGTTTGGAGACAGTGATTTGTCAATGTAAAGAAAGAAAGAAAGCTGCTAGAACTTTGGGGAAATTTGGAAAGACTGAAATGAAAGGTAATTTTGGATTTAATCAAAAGAGACATGAGCTCATATTTGCAAAAAAATAGGTTTACATTTAAATAGCATATCTTTGCTGCAGTGACCCTGAAGCAAAATAAACGATTATCCAAACATGAGCCCCTGACTTTAAGCAGTGGATTTAAGAGACAGTAAAAGCAAAAGTTCAAAATATGATGTTTGTCAAACAAGATGATGTGATCATCTGGAAATACAGTAAATTACATAAGTCTACGAGAATTTTACATCCTTCAACCCTGCCACTAAGTAACATTACAAATCTCAAATTTGGCTGGAGCTCAACTTTCATAGGAAAAAAAAAATGTGTCCAAGCTAGTGAAGAGTATACCCTGAAATGTTACCACAGGATGATCTCTGGGGATCCACAGGCTAAGAAATGGGGTCCTATGATTCATCTGCTTGTACCTGCTATTGACATTCCAGTGCCTAATTCTTCTGTCAGGTACAGCAGGCCACAGCAATCATTAATTGAACATCTGTTAGGCACAAGTTACTGGGGAGACAAAGGTGTCTCCTTTCAAAAAGCTCAGAGTCCAGCAAAGGTGACATACAAGCATTGCAATGTTCTTTGCCTAAGACAACACTCAATAAGCAAATACATTAATGTTTCTTCAGGGAGTTGATTAATAACCTCACATCTGTTCAGATCATATTTGCTCCCAAATGAGTTCAGGTTAGCTCTGGTCTCACCATCAAATCAGTTAGAAAATTCTGGAAATTTTAGAATACAGGATAAAATATGTAGACCTGAATAAGAAAGTAGAGTAGAAGGAACTGACGGACTTCACTTAGGAATATTAAAGGTTTTGCCTTCTGGAAACTTCTCTTTCATTTGTACTTTTATCTGTTCATTTGCATTGCAAATTCAGGACTCCATAATTCTTGACTTCTGTTTTTCTTGTACCTTTCTCAGAATATAGATTGGTTTGGAATACACTGGACGCTTAATACTCTCTTTTTTGAGACAGGGTTTCACTTTCTTTGCCCAGTTTGGAGTGCAGTGGTGTGATCTCAGTTCACTGCAACCTCCACCTCCCAGGCTCAAGCAATCCCCGTCTCAGCCTCTCAAGTAGCTGGGACTACAGGCATGTTCCACCACGCCCGGCTAACTTTTCAATTCCTTCTTGGTAGAGATGGGGTTTCACCATGTTGCCCAGTCTGGTCTCGAACTCCTGAGCTCAAGCAATCCACATGCCTAAGTGCCCCACAGTTCTGGGATTATAGGCATGAGCCCCCACACCCAGCCTTAATACTCTCTTCATTAAAACAAACTAACTGTATATATAAAACAGCTCACAATTCCACAAATAAAGGCTTGTGACAAATGCTTATTATATTAAGTAAAAAAAGCTGGAAACAATTACATATTTTACAGTACATTTAATACAACTTAAAAGTGCATGAAAATATTCTGGAAAGAAGTACACAAAAATGCAACTGTGACTGCACTTGAATGATGGAACTGTAAAACTTTTTTCCAATTTCTACACTTTTGCAGCTTGCCTTCCAATTTCTTTAACAATCATACATTTAAAAATAAACCTGAAAAAATTCTGGAATCCTACTGAACTTTGAAAAGACTTTACTTTTGTATATTTCCACCATGATTTTCTTAAGACTTACTTGGTACTAGGAATTTGTTTTCAAGTCTTTCATATTTTTAATAAAATGATTCAGAGTTTCTAAATTCCCATGCAAAATTCCTAGCTTCAGCATTAACTAGGTTTCTCATGTGGTACTTCCGGCAATGGGAAGCATGTTTCCCACGTATTATATGGGAGAATAACTAATGCTGCTTCTGATAAGGCTGAAATGTGTGTCAACATCCAAATTTCCTCCTCCTATGTATTTCTTTAAGTGAAAGAGAAAAAGGAATACCTGTTGATTGCTTATTATGCTTGCTACTCTAGCCTTCGATTTGGAGCAAAATCAATGTACATCTTAACATGGTCAAAGGATTTAGTTCAGCCACGTGTTTTAAACTCTTGTCTTATCACCTAAAGATTTTCTGTGATTATTTTTTGTATTACTTTTTATTGCGGTAAAAGACACATAATATAAAACCTACCAACCTAACCATGCTTAAGTGCACAGTTCAGTGATATTAAGCGTATTCACATTGTTGTACAAGCATCACTATCATTCATCTCCGGAACAGTTTTCATATTGCAAAACTGAGACGCTGTACTCATTAAATAATAACTTCCCATATTTGTATTCTTTATTGTGGCAAAATGCACACAACATAAAATTTATCATCTTAACCATTTTTAAGCGTACAGCTTAGTGGCATTAGGTACATTCATGTTGCTGTGCAGCCATGAAAAACCACCCATCTCCAGAACTCTTCATCTTATAAAATTGAAACTCTGTACCCATTAACAAGAATTCCCCATTCCTCCCTGTCTTCAGTCCCTGGCAACCACCACTATACTTTCATTCTCTCTGAATTTGAATCTGACTACTCTAGCTGTCTCATATAAGTGCAATCATGCAGTATCTGTCTTTACTATAATTGGCTTATTTCATTTTGCATAATGTTCTCAAGGTTCATTCAGGTTATAGCACGAATCAGAATATACTTACTTTAAAAGGCTAAATAGTATTTCATTATATGTATATACCACATTTTCTTCTTTTTAACTTTTATTTTAGGTTCAGGGATACATGTGCAGGTTTGCTATATAGGCAAACTCATGTCACTGGGGTTGTACAGATTATTTAATCACCCAGGTACTAAGCCTAGTACCCAATAGTTATTTTTACTGCGCCTCCGCCTCCTCCCAACCTCCACCTTCAAGTAGGCCCCAGTGTCAGTTGTTCCCTTCTGTGTCCATAACTTCTCATCATTAAGCTCCCACTTATAAGTGAGAACATGTCCTATTTGGTTTCCTGTTCCTGCCTTAGTTTCCTAAGGATAATGGTCCCCAGCTCCATCCATGTTTCTCCAAAGGACATGATCTTATTTTTTTGTATGGCTGCGTAGTATTCCATGTATATGTGCCACATTTTCTTTATCCAGTCTGTCATTGATGAGCATAGGTTGATTCCATGTCTTTGCTATTGTGAATAGTGCTGCAATGAACATTTATGTGCATGTGTCTTTATAATGGAATGATTTATACTCTTCTGGGTATATACCTAGTAATGGGATTGCTGGATGGAATGGTAGTTCTGTTTAGCTTTTCAAGAAATTGCCACCCTGCTTTCCAAAATGGTTGAACCAATTTACACTGCCACCAACAGTGTATAAGTTCCCTTTTCTTCATGGCCTTGCCAGTATGTGTAAATTTTTGACTTTTCAATAATACTTATTCTGGCTGTTGTGAGATGGTATCTTTTTGTGGTTTTGATTTGCATTTTGGTAATGATCAGTGATGTTGAGCTTTCTTTTTCATATGCTTGTTGGCTGTTTGTATGTCTTCTTTTGGAAGGTGTCTGTTCATATTCTTTGGCCCTTTTTAATGGGTTGTTTTTTTCCTTTTTTTAATGGGTTTTTTTGCTTTTTTCTTATAAATTTAAGTTCCTAATGGATGCTAGGTATTAAACCTTTGTCAGATGCATAGTTTGCAAAATTTTCCTTCCATTTACTCTCTTTACTCTCTTGATGATTTTTTTTGCTGTGCAGAGGCTCTTTAGTTTAATTAGATCCTGTTGGTCAATTTTTGATTCTGTTGCAATTGTTTTTGGTGTCTTTATCATGAAATTTTTGCCTATTCCTATGTACAGAATGGTATTGCCTAAGTCGTCTTCCAGAGTTCTTATAGTTTAGGGTTTTACATTTGATCTTTAATCATTTTGAGATAATTTGTGTATACGGTGTAAGGAAGGGGTCCAGTTTCAATCTTCTGCATATGACTAGCCAGTTACTTCAGCACCATTTACTGAATAGAGATACTTTTCCCATTGCTTGTTTTTGTCACCTTTGTCAAATATCAGATGGTCATAGATGTGCAGCATTATTTCTGGGCTCTCTATTCTGTTCCATTGGTCTATGTGTCTGTTTTTGTACCAGCACCATGCTGTTTTGGTTACTGCAGCCCAGGAGTATAGTTTGAAGTCAGGTAACATGATACATCCAGCTTTGTTCTTTTTGCTTAGGATTGCCTTTGCTATCTGGACTCTTTTTTGGTTCCATGTGAATTTTAAAATCATTTTTTCTAGTCTGTGAAGAATGTCATTGATAGTTTAATAGGAATAGCACTAAATCTATCAGTTGCTTTGGGCAGTACAGCCATTTTAATGATATTGACTCTTTCTAACCATGAGCATGGAATGTTTTTCCATTTGTGATTTCCATCTCTGATTTCTTTGAGCAGTGTTTTGAAATTCTTTCTATAGAGGTCTCTCACCACCTGGTTAGCTGTATTCCTAGGTACTTGATTGCTTTTGTGTCAGTTGTGAATGGGATTGCATTCCCGATTTGGCTCTCAGCTTGAGTGCTGTTTGTGTATAGGAATGCCACTTATTTTTGTACATTGATTTTGTATCCTAAAAGTTTGCTAACACTGCTTTTAGGAGCTTTTGGGAAGAGACTATGGGGCATTTTAGGTGTAGATTCATGTCACCTGCAAACAGGGATAGTTTGACTTACTCTCTTCCTATTTGAATGCCCTTTCTTTCTTTCTCTTGCCTTGTTGCCCTGGCCAGGACTTCCAATATTATGTTAAATAGGAGTGGAGAGCAAAGTCATCCTTGTCTTGTGCCGGTTTTCAAGGGAAATGGTATCAGCTTTCTCCCATTCAGTATGATGTTGGCTGTGGGTTTGTCATAGATGACTCTAATTATTTTGAGGTATGTTCCTTCAATGCCTAGTTTAATAAGAGTTTTTAACATGAAGGGATATGAATTTTATCAAAAGTCTTTTCTGCATCTATTGAGATAATTATGTGTTTTTTGTCTTTAGTTCTGTTTATGTGATAAATCATTTATTTGCATATTATTTGCATATGTTGAATCAATGATTTGCATATGTTGAACCAACCTTGCATCCCAGGGACAAAGCCTACTTGATCATGGTGAATTAGCTTTTTAATGTACTGCTGGATTCAATTTGCAAGTATTTTGTTGAGGATTTTTGAATCAATGCTCATCATGGATATTGGTCTGAAGGTTTATTTTTTCTTGTGTCTCTGTCAGGTTTTGGTGTCAGGATGATACTGGCCTCATAGATTGAGGTGAGGAGGAGTCCTTTCTACTGAATTTTTTGGAATAGTTTCAGTATGACTAGTACTACCTCTTCTTTGTACATCTGGTAGGATTTAGCTGTGAATCCATCTGGTCTTGGCCTTTTTTTGTTGGTAAGCTCTTTATTATCGATTCAACTTTGGAACTAGTTATTGTTCTCTTCAGGGAATCAATTTCCTCCTCCCTTGTCTTGGGAGAGTGTATATGTCCCGAAATTCATCCATCTCTTCTAGGTTTTCTAGTTCATGTGCATAGAGGTGTTCATAGTAGCCCCCCATTCCTCCCTCTCTTCAGTTTCTGACAATCACTTTCATTCTGTATGAATTTGACTCTTGTAATTATCTCTATAAATAGCATCATGTAGTATTTGTCCTTGTCGTAATTGGCTTATTTTATTTTGCATAATGTTCTCAAGGTTAATTCAGGTTATAGTATGCATCAGAATATACTTCCTTTTAAAGGCAAAATAGTATTTTATTGTGTGTACATGTATATATTTTATTTTCCACTCATTGTCAATTTCACATTTTCTTATCCATTCATTGTCAATAAATAATTGGGGGTTTTGTAGCTTTGGGCTATGTGAATAAAACTACTAGGAACATATGGATTTACAAATGTCTCTTTGAGATTCTGCTTTCAATGCTTTTGGGTCTATACCTAGAGACAAAATAGCTAGACTATAGGGTAATTCTATTTTTAATTTTTTGAGGAACCACCACACTGGCTGCACCATACTAGCTGCACAATTTTACATTTGTACTAACAATGTACAACATTCCAATGTTTTCACCAACTGGACATCACTTGTGTTCTGTTTTTTGATGGTAGCCATCCAAACAGAGTGTTATCTCATTGTGGTTTTTATATGCATTTCCTTAATGATTAGTGATGTTGAGGATGTCTTCATGTGCTTAACGGCCATTTGTATATCTTACTTGGCAAAATGTCTATTTAAGTCCATTGCCCATTGTTTTCATGTGCTTAATGGCCTTTTGTATATCTTAATGGAGAAATGTCTGTTTAAGTCCATTGTCCATTTTTTAATTGAATTTTTTTTTTGTTTTAAGTTTTAGGAGTTTTCTATATATTCTTGATATTAATACCTTAGCAGATATATTATTTACAGGTATATTCTCCCACTTTGTGGGTGGTTTCTTTACTCTAGTGATAGTGTATTTTGATGTACAAAGTGTTAATTTTCATGAAGCATATTTTTGGTCTATATTTTTCTTTTGTTTCCTGTGCCTTTGTTGTCATGCCCAAGAAATCATTACTAAATATAATGTTGTGGATATTTTGCCTTGTGTTTTCTTCTAGGGGTTGTATAGTTTTAACTCTGATGTTTAGGTTTTTGATCCATTTGGGTTAATTTTTGTATATGATATTAGGCAAGAGTTCATTCTTTCATATGTAATATCCAGTTTTTCCAGTAGCGTTTGTTGAAAAGATACTTTCCACTATTGAATGTTTTTCACTCACTTCTTAAAAATTGTTTGACCATATACACAAGGGTTTACTTCTAGGCTCTTTATTCTAGTCCACTCTTCTACATGTCTATCTTAATGCCAACATTACACATTTTAAATATTGCTGTAGCTTTATAGTTAGTTTTGAAACTATGAAGTGTGAGACCTTGACCTATTTTCTTCTTTTATAAGATTATTTTGGCAATTATGGATCAATTGAAATTCCATTTAAATTTTAAGATGTATTTTCTATTTCTGCAAAGAAAATTGTTGGATTTTGAAAGACATTGCATTAAATCTGTAGATCACTTTAAATAGTACCAACATCTTAGTAAGACTGTCTTCCAATCACTTAATAAGATATCTTTCTACTTACTTATATCTTTAATTTCTTCCAGCAATGTTTTGTAGTTGTTATTGTGCAACTGTCTCACCTCCTTGGTTTAATTGATTTCTATATTTGATGTTCTTTTTGATGTTATTGTAAATGAAATTGTTTTCTTAATTTTCTTTTGGAGTGTTCATTGTTAGTGTAAACAAATGCAACTTATCATTGTGTGTTAATTTTATATCCCGCTACTTTGCTGAATTTGCTTATTAGTTCTATCATTTTGTGAAATAGAATTTTCTACAAGTAAGATCCTATCATCTGTGAACAGAA
Source organism: Colobus angolensis palliatus (assembly GCF_000951035.1). Taxonomy (NCBI): domain Eukaryota; kingdom Metazoa; phylum Chordata; class Mammalia; order Primates; family Cercopithecidae; genus Colobus; species Colobus angolensis. The sequence goes on along the minus strand of NW_012115155.1, from coordinate 4,728,296 downwards.
AAATTTTACTTTTTCCTTACAATTTGATATGTGTTTTTAATTTTTCTTCCCTAATTTCTCTGGCTAAAACTTCCAGTACAATGCTAAACCAAAGTGGTACAAACAAGTATCCTTGTCTGATTCTTCACCTTAGAAGAAAATTTTCAAGTCTTTCACTACTGAAGATAATAGTCAGTGCAGGTTTTCATACATGATTTTTATTATGTTAGATTTCTTCTATTTTTAGTTTGTTGAGTATTTTTATTATAGAAGAGTATGAAATTTTGTCAAATGCTCTGTCTACATCAAGTGAGATAATAATATGAATATCCCGCCCTTTTTCACTAATGTAGTGTATTATATTGATTGATTTCTGTGTGTTGAACCATCCTTGCCTTCCAAGAATAAATCTCTCTTAATCATAGTTTTTAAGCCTCTTGAGATGCTGCTGACTTCAATTTGTTTCTATTTTGTTGGGGAATTTTACATCAATATTCATGAGAGACATTGTCCTATAGATTTATTTGCTTATCAGTCTTTGTCTGGCTGTAGTACCAGGACTTGCTAACCTCATAGAATGAGTTAGTAAATGTTTCCTCCTCTTTAATTATTTCTTTCTTTCTTTCTTTCTTTTTTTTTTTTTGAGTCAGAGTCTTACTCTTTTGCCCAGGCTGGAGTGAAGTGGCACAATCTTGGCTCACTGCAACCTTCACCCCATAGGTTCAAGTGGTTCTCCTGCCTTAGTCTCCTAAGTAGCTGGGATTACAGGCACCCACCACCATGCCCAGATAATTTTTGTATTTTTAGTAGAGATGGAGTTTCGCCATGTTGGCCAGGCTGGTCTTGAATTCCTGACCTCAAGTGATCTAGTCTCCTTGACCTCCCAATGTGCTAGGATTACAGACATGAGCCACTGTGCTCGGCCTCTTCTTTAATTCTTTTGAAAAGGTTTGAGAAGGATTAGTGTTAACTTTTATTTAAATATTTCATAAAATCCAACAGTGAAGCTATCAGGTATAGGGCTTTTCTATGTCAGGAGATAATGTTTTTATTAGTGATTCAATCTCCTTACCAGTTACTGAGCTATTCAGATTTTCTGTTCTTTGTAATTCAATCCTGGCAGGTGTTTTGTATCTAGGAATTTGTCTATTTTATCTAGGTTATCCAATGTGTTGGTGTATAATTGCTTATAGTATTCTCCTATATATTTTTTAATATCTATAAAATCTGTAGCAATGTTTCCACTTTGATTTCTGGTTTTAGTCATTTGAGTCTTTTCTCTTTTACTCTCCTTCTATCTAACTAAAAATTTGTCAATTTTGTTATCTTTTTAAAGAACAAACTTTTTATTTCATCGATTTTTTAAAAAAATTTCTATTCCCTATTTTGTTTACCTCTGCTTTAGTCTTTATTTTTTTCTTCTGGTAACTTTCATGTTTGTTCTTTCTTTTCTAGTTCCTTAAGTTGTAAAGGTAGGTGTCGATTTGAGATCTCCTTTTTTAAATGTGTTTATGGATATAAATTTCTTTCTTTACACTTATTTGCTGTGTCTCATGAATTTTGATATACTGTGCATCTTCTCATTCATCTCTATTTTATGATTTCTTTCATTTTTTTATCCATTGGCTATTTAGGAGTATGTTGTTTAATTTCCACCAATTTGTGAATTTTTTACTTTCCCTTCTATTACTTATATCTAACTTCATCCTGTTGTGGTCAGGAAAGATACTTTGCATAATACACATATTTTTTAATCTATTGAGCGTTGGCCTAACATATTATTTATCCTGGAGAATAGTCCTTGTGCACTTGAGAATAATGTGTATTCCGTTGGTCTATAGAATTGTCCACGTTCTCTATTTTCTTACTATCTTTGGTCTGGTTGTTTCATCCATTATTTAGAGTGGGATATAAAAGTTTCTGACTATTATTATAGAATTATCTGTTTCTTCCTATAATTCTGTCAATTTTTTACTTTGTATTTTGTGATGGTCTGTTATTAGATAGATTAATGTTTATAAGTGTTAGATTTTCTTGCTGTCTTAAAACTTGTATTAATATATAAGGAGTTTTTTGGTCTATTGTAATTTTTTAATATAAACTTGATTTTGTCCCATATTAGCATAGCCACCCTGATCTATTTTAGTTCCTATTTGCATGTAATATATTTTTTCACTCCTTCACTTTCAACCTGATGTGTTTTTGGATTACAAGAGAGCCTCTTATAGATAGCATCGAGTTCCATCATGTTTTTGTTACACATTGTGTCAATCTCTGTTTTTTATTGAATAATTTAATTCACTTACATTTAAAGTCATTTTACTATTTATTTTGTAGATTGAATCTTTTTGTCCCTCATTTTCTGCATTACTGTCTCCTTTTATATTTGGTTTTCTTGGTGGTGGTGGTGGTGTTGTGTTGGTATGTGTGTGTGTGTGTGTCTGCGTGTGTGTGTCTATGTGTGAAATCTTTTAATCTTTCTCTCATTTGTTTTCGTGTATATTCAACAGTCTTTTCCTTTGTGATTACTGTGAGGATTATATTTGCCATCCTAAAATTATAACACCCTAATTTGAATGTACAAGAGCTTGAGTTTAATAACATGCAAACCTGTTTGTATACAGTTCATTACCCACCACATTTCAGTTTTTGGTGTTACAAAATTACTTCTTTATGCTTTGTGTGTTCAAAACTGTAGACTAATAATTGAGTTTCTACAAATTAGTCTCTAAAATCATATAAAAAAGTAGAATTTCAAATCAAAGTTACAATAATTCTGGCTTTTAGACTAATAGATTTTTTATTCTATTGTCTTTTAAGTCACATATAAAATAACATGAAGTTACAAATCAAAGTCACAATAACACTGGATTTTATAATTGCCCATGTATTTACTTTATCAAGATTTTTATGTCTTTATATGGCCTCAAGTTACTGTCTAGTGTCCTTTTCTTTCAACTAGCATTTTTTGCAGGACAGGTTAGTGGTAACAAACTTTCCCTGATTGTATTTATCTACATCTGTCTTAATTTCCCCTTACTTCCAATGGACAATTTTGCTGGATATAGGTTTCTTGATTATTTTATCAAAAAATGTTAGCACTTTGAATACATCAGCTCAGTGCCCTCTGGCCTCTAAATGAAAAATTGACTGATGATCTTATTTAGGTCTCTGGTATATGATGATCCATTTCTCATTTGCTGCCTTCAAGATTCTGTCTTTGTCTCTGTCTATTTACTGTATGATTACAATGTGTCTTAGTGTAGATCTTTTGAGTTTATTCTACTTGAAGTTCATTGAAATTCCTGGATCTTTATATTAATGTCTTTCATCACATTAGGGAAATTTTCAACCATTGTTTGTTTCAAATACTTTATAGATCCCTTTCTCATTCTTTTCTACTTCTGGAAATCTTACAATACATATGTTGATCCGCCTGATGTTGTCAAACAGGTCTCTTAGGCTCAATTTACTTTTCTTCAATCTTTTTTTCTTTGCCTTCTTCAGACTTAATAATTTCAGTTGTCTGATATTCAAGTTCTCCAATTCTTTCTTTCTGCTCAAATTTGTTTTTGTGTCCCTCTAGTGAATCTTTTATTTGTAACTGCAATTTTCAACTACAGAATTTCTTGGTTCCTTTCTATGGTTTTGGTATCTTTACTGATATTCCTATTTTGTGCACACATTATCCTGGCCTTTCTCCATTTCTTTCTTTAGTTCTTCGAATATCTTTAAGACAGTGGTTTTAAAGTCTTATCTGGTAGGCATACTGTCTGGTCTGTCTCAGGAATAGTTTCTGTTTTTTTTTTCCTTTTAATGAACCATATGTTCCTGGTTCTTTGTATGCCTTATGATTTTGTTGTTGTTGCAAAAAACTGAACATTTAAATTTAATGATACATTAACTCTGGAAATCAGATTCCCCCTCATCTACAGGGTTTGTTGTTTTAAATTATTGTAGGTTATCTTTGTGCTAAGAATCAGCCTAAAGTATAAAGTCAAGGTCTTCTTAGACCTTTTCTGAACCTCCATCCTTCCGTTGGTAGGCACAGTGACTTTCTAAATCCTTCAGTATATGCAGTTACTTTTGAATGTCTTAGTTCTTAGCTGTCTGGCTCTTAAATAGTGTACAAGAGAAAAATAAAGGAGGAAAAAAATTTCTCTTTAAATACTCTAGAAAATGCTCCAACATGATGAGGTGCGGTTTGTAGGTTTGCAACAATGAGAAGGGGTTGCAATGATGGCTACCTGCCTCTGTATCTGCAGTTGTGTTATCAGAAGTAGAAATCAGCCAAGTGAAAATTCCTGATATTTGGGGGCAGCATTCTTATTGCTCACGATGATTACTACAAACTTAGTGCAGGCTGCTCCTGGAATATGTGCACAGGTGCCTATCATGAAGGTAAAGGGTGGGAGATGAATAGCCACTGCTGAACTAAAAACAGAAATTAACCACAATTTACAGTCTAAGCTTTGGCCTGGATATTGCAAGCATTATAATAGACTCTGGAGTACCAAAATAGTTACAGCAGAGAAATTCTGTCAGTGCAATTATTGTCTAGGTGGAAAGATGGATTATTGCTGCTTCTTACTTTGCCATCTGCTCAGAATATTCTTTATGTTTTGATGTTGGCAAAGCAGATTTTATCTTCCAATAACTTTATAGGATTATCTAAACACAATGATTCTTCAGATTATTCTAATAAAGTGAGATATATATTTTCAAATTTATTTTGTAAGATGCACATTGTGTTAACTATTTGTGATAAAGATCTTTGAAACATAAGTCAATGTCTTTTCCCAAAGAGCTTAGAATCTACTCATTACAACAGTTCTCACTACAGACAAACTATGAAATCATATGCTCTTACAACAAAGCATTAGTAGGACTGAAGTAATATCATTAAAACATGAAATACAAACATATTAAAGGGCACCAATTGTATCCCAGTTCAAGATGGCTGACTAGAGACATTAGACACTTGCCCTCTCTAGAAAAAAGAACCAAAATTATGAACAGTCATACCTCAAGCGGAATATCTAGGAAAGAATGCTAGAGTCCAACAGAGAAGTCATGGGAAACATACGAGGCACAGAAAAGACGAAAGCAAATGATCAGCTTGGTCAAGACTGGCTGGGAGCCTGGAATGGCTTTGTATTGTGGAGAAAGGGTAAGTGAGAGAATTTTAGTGGTCCACATCGGTATTCCTGCAATCTGAACCACAGGCGAATTCTTCTACCCACAGAAACCCTGACACTGGTGTGGGCAGTGGTTTGGACACCCTACAAGGGTATGGTACCAGATAGGAAACTCATGCAGGGCCACGTATTCCCCTGAGGCCTAAGTGGCTGAAGCCGGGTGTCGTTATGAGAGCATAGCAGTCCTGGGAATGCATCCTGCACTAGAACCATAAGCTCCATACCTTCACATCCCTGAATGAACAAAAATTTTGATATATGGACAAACGCAAAGTTGCCAAATACACAAATTATCACCATCCCTGAAAGTGAGGAGAAAACCAAAGGATTCAAAACCTATTTAACAAAATAATGCATGCAAACTTTCAAAGTCTAGCTAGAGATTTAGAAATTCAGATACGGGAGGCCCAGTGATCTTCAATCACGTACCAAGGAAAAATGACTCCTTCGCCATACGTTATAATCAAACTATCTAAAGTCAATAACCAAAAGAAAATTCTAAAAATAGCAAGATAAAAGGGTATAGACATTTATAAGAGAGTTTTCATCAGACTAGCAATGGACTTCTTTGCAGAAACCTTGCAGTCCAGGAAAGAATCGGAGCATATATTTAAAGTGCTGAAATTGTTTTTTAAAAAAGTCTGCCACCCAAGGATATTACACTAGGCAAAATTATCTTTCATAAATGAAGGAGAAATAAAGTCTTTACCAGATAAGCAAATATTGAGGGAATTCACTACCACTAGACCTGCCAAAGCAATACAAAGCAAAAGGAACAAAGGTGGAGGCATAATGCTACCCAATTTCAAATATACTATACAGCTACAGTAACCCAAACAGCATGGTATTGGTACAAAAACAGACACATAGATCAATGGAACAGAATAGAGAACCCAGAAATAAGACTGCACATCTACAACTAACTGATCTTTGACAAAGCTGAGAAAAACAAACAATGGGGAGAGGACTCTATTCAATAAATGGTGCTAGGATAACTGGCTAGCCAAATGCAAAAGAATGAAACTGGATCCCTTCCTTATACCATATACAAAAATTAACTCAAGGTGAATTAAAGACTTAAATATAAAACACAAAACTATACAAACCTTGGAAGACAAAGTAGGCAATACCATTCAGGACACAGGCATGGGCAAAGATTTCATGAGAAAAATGCCAAAAATAATTACAACTAAAGCAAAAATTGTCAAATGGAATCTAAATAAACTAAGGAGCTTGTGCACAGCCAAAGAAACTATCAACAGAGTAAACAGCAATGTAAAATATTAGAAAAAATTTTTGCAATCTATACATCTGACAAATATCTAATATCCAACATCTATAAGAAACTTAATCAAATCTATGAGGAAAAAAAACAACAACTTCATTAAAAGTGGGCAAAGGATATAAGTGGACACTTCCCAAAAGAAGATATACATGTGGCCAACAAGCATATGATAAAAAGCTCAACATCACTGATCATTAGAGAAATAAAAATTACAATGAGATACCATCTCACACCAGTCAGAATGGTTACTATTATTAAAAAGTCAAAAAATAACAAAAGGTGGTGAGATTGTTGAGTAAAGGGAACACTTATACACCATTGGTGGGAGTGCAAATTAGTTCAACCATTTTGGAAGACAATGTGGTGATTCCTCAAAGACCTAAAGACAGAAATGCCATCTGACCCAGCAATCCTGTTACTGGGTGTATACCCCCAAATCACTCTATTATAAAGAAATACGCATGCATGTATTCATTACAGCATTATTCACAATAGCAAAGACATGAAATCAACCCACATGCCCATTAATGACAACTGGATAAAGAAAACGTGGTAAATATATACCCTGGAATACTATGTAGCCATAAAAAAGGAACAGGATCATGTCCTTTGCAGGGTCATGGATGGAGCTGGAGGCCATTATTCTTAGCAAACTAGCACAGGAACATAAAATCAAATAAAACATGTTCTCATTTATAAGTAGAAGCTAAATGATGAGAACATATGGACACATAGAGAAAAACAAAAGATCCTGGGCCCTATCAGAGGCTGGAGGGTGGAGGAAGAATATAATTAGGAAAAATAACCAATAAATATTAGGCTTAATACCTGGGCGATGAATTAATCTGTGCAACAAACCCCCATGACACACGTTTACCTAGGTAGCAAAGCTGCACGTCCTGCACATGTACCCCTGAACTTAAAAGTTAAGTAAACTACACAAATGTGTGAAAATGAAACATGCTTCTAAAAGACCATTGGACCAATGTAGAAATTAAGATGGAAATCAAAACATTTTATGAACAAATAAAAATACAAAAACCTTTGAAACACAGCAAGATTAATTCTAAGAGGAAAGTTTCTAGCAATAAATGCCTACATCAAAAAACAAAATAATTTCAAACATACAATCTAAAGATGCACCTCAGGAAACTAGAAAAGCACAGCCGAAAATTAGCTGAAGAAGAGGATTAATGAAGATCAGATCAGAATTAAGCAAAATAGTTACTCGAAAAAACATCGAATCATCAAAACAAAATGTTACTTTCTCAAAAAATAAACAAATTGGTAAACTGTAACTTGGTTATATTTTAACTAAGATGAGAGAAGATGCTAAGAAACAACATTAGACATGAAAAACGAGTCATTACAACCGATGCCATAGAAATACAAAAGATGACCAGAGACTAGTATGAACAACTATATGTTAACAAACTAGAAAAGGTAGGTGAAATGCATACGTTCCTGGAAACATATAACCTGCCACTCTCAGCATGAAGACAGATTCTGTAAACAGAAAATAAAGGGATGGAACCAGCAAGTGGATATAACATTACATCAGTAACAAACATTGTCCCAATAAAAAAGGCCAGTACCAGAAGGATTCGCTGCTGAATTCTACCTAATACGTAAAGAAATAATATCAATTTCCCTCATACCGTGACAAAAAAAGTGAAGAGGAGGAAATTCTCCCTAATTCTACCAGCATTCTGGAGGAAATTCTCCCTAAAAGGCCAGCATTAGCTTGATGCCAAAACCCAATAAGTAAATAACACAACACGAAAAGAAAACTACAGGCCAATATCCCTAATAAACAAATGCAAAAATTTTCAACAAAATACAAGCAAACTGAATCCAACAGCACTTCAAAAAATAATACACCATGATCAAATGGAATTTATCCTAAGGATGCATGGATTGTTAAATACACATAAATCAATAAATGTGACACATTATATCAACAGAATAAAGGACAAAAAGCATATGAACATCTCAGTAGGCACAGAAAAAATATTTGACAAAATTTAACAGCTCCTCATAATAAAAATCTCAACAAACTAGGCATTGAAGGATAACATTTTAAAATAATAAAGGCCATATATGACAAACACACAACTACCATTATACTGAATGGTGAAATATTAAAAGCCTTTCCTCTAAGAACCAAGAGGAGACAAGGATGCTCACTTTCACCACTTTTTCAACATAGTACTGGAAGTTCTAGCCAGAAAAATCAGGCAGGAAAAAAAATAAAATAAAAGGCATTCAAACTGGAAAAGAGGAAGTCAATTTATCTGCTTTACAGATGACATGATCCTATATCTAGGAAAAGCAAGTCTCCATCAGTAAACTCTTTGAACTGATAAACAAATTCGATAAAGTTACTGGTTATAAAATCAACATACAAAAAAAATCACCAATGGTTCTATACACCAAAAGTCTAATAGCAATACAAGGAAACAATAAAGGCAATCCCATTTAGCAAAAATCAAAAATTAAAAGTAAAATACTTAGAAATAAATTTAATGAGGGAAGTAAAAGATCTGTACAGGGGAAACTACAAAACACTGATGAAAAAAACTGAAAAGGATACACACACATGGAACGACATCCCATACTCATGGATCAGAAAAATTAATATCTTCTGATAGTATTATAGAATTCTATGCAGCCATAAAAAAGAATGAGATCATGTTCTTTGCAGCAACATGGATGGAGCTGAACGCCATTATCCTCAGCAAACTAATGCAGAAGCAGCAAACTAAACACTACATGTTCTCACTTATAAGTGGGACCTGGATTATGAGAACACATGGACACATGTAGGGGAAACAATACACACTGGGACCTGTCAGCAGTGGGAGGCAAGGGGAGGAAGAACATCAGAAAGAATAGCTATGGATGATGGGCTTAATACCTAGGTGATAGGTTAATCTGTGCAGCAAACTACCATGGCACACATTTACCTCTGTAACAAATCTGCACATCCTGCACATGTACCCCACAACTTAAAATAAAAGTTGAAGAAAAAAATAAAACACTCTGACATAAATTTAATGAAAGAGGTAAAAGATCTGTACAACAGAAACTACACATTGATGAAAGAAATTGAAAAGGATATACAACAATGGAAAGACATCATGCTCACGGATCAGAAGAATTAATACCATTAAAATGACCATACTGCCTAAGGCAACCTAAGGATTCAGTGCAATCCCTATCAAAACACAAATGTCATTTTTGACAGAAATAGGAAAAATCATTCTGCAATTCACACGGAACCAAAAAAAAAAAAAAGAGTCTGAATAGGCAAGGCTAGTCAGATCAAGAAGAACAATGCTGGAGGCATCACCTGATTTTAAAATATATTATGAAGCTATATTAACCAAAAAAACAAGAAATCAGTACAAAAGTAGACAGATAGACCAATGGAACAGAAAAGAGAACCCGGAAATAAAGTCTCAGACCTACAGCCAAGTGATCTTTGACAAACCCACCAAGAACATACATTGAGGAGAGGACACCCTCTTCAATAAATGGTTCTGGGAAAACTGAATAACCATATGCAGAAGAATAAAACTGGACTCCTATTTCATCAAAATTTAACTCAAGATGGATAAAAGACTTAAATGTAAAACACAAAACTATAAAAAAAACTAGATAAAAACATAGGGAAAACTCTTCAGACAAATATTTTATCACTAATACTTTAGAAGCACAAGCAGCAAAAGCAAACATAGACAAATTGGACTATATTAAACTAAAAAGCTTCTGCACAGCAAAAGAAACAATAGACAGAGTAAACAAACAATCTTTTAAATAGGAGAAAATATTTGCAAATTACTCATCTCACAAGGGACTAATATCCAGAACATACAACTCAAACATCACAACAGGAAAAAAAATATCCATTTGAAAATAGGCAAAGGGCATGGATAAACATTTATCAAAAGAAGACATACAAATGGCCAACAGGAATATGAAAAAATCCTCAACAGCACTAATCATCAGGGAGATGCAAATCAAAACCACAATGAGATATCATCTCACCCTGGTTAGAATGACTTTTATTAAAAAGGAACTCATGCATTGTTGATAGGGGTGGAAATTAGTTCAGTTTCTATGGAAAACAGTATCGGTCTCTCAAAAAACTAAAAATAGAACCACCATTTGATCCTGAAATCACACTACTGAGTGTCTACCCAAGGAAAAATAAATCAGGATATCAAAGAGTAACTAAATTTGCATGTGCATTCCCTGATACAAAAAATCTCTAGGATCCTGTGAAATAAACAATGAAACTACCAACACTGAACACACACACACACACACACACACACACACACACACAGACATTTCCAAGCTGATGCGTCAGAAATTCCATTCCACAAGCACACAGGCAAAACCTAAATTCAGGTAAATTTTAGAAATTCAAAACAAATAATTTAATAGTGATAGCGAATAATACACCACAGTTGTCCAGCCAAAGGATACCAGAGATATAAATGTTCTTTTCTTAATAGGAAGAGTGATTTTGCAATATATCAAAGATAATTATCTCTTTTCACTTCAATAAGAACACAAATAACAGAATTTAAAAGTTGAGCCAAATGATGAAGTATTTAAAACAAAAAAGAATACTAATGATGATGGTGGTGGCTCATCTGGAGTGGCTGCTGCAAGTATGCCAGCTGTGCCATGGGAAGCACAACCAGGGTTGCACACTCTGCAGAGCTGGCAGAGACCAGGAACAGGCAGGAGCCCTGTGCACTACCAAGTTGGCGGGGCAGGAGCCCTGAGCTCCCAGGTACAGCTGCAGCTGACCAGCTGTGGCTTCAGACTTGGGCATCCCTGATCTCAGGGGCATAGGAAGCTCACTACCCCCATAGGCTCAGCAGCACCTGCTCCCACTCCGTGGCCTCTCCCCACTCCTGGCACCTGCTCCAGTGAAGAGCAATGTTGTGGCCAAACCTGGGTGCTGTTGCAAACCAGTCAGGTGTGTGTGTATGATCAGAGTGACACTGACACACCAGCTCCCTGCTTCCTCAGACCCATCTGGCCTTTGGGCACTGACAAGCATGGGAAGGAGGCCAGGGAGTTGAGAGAAGCTCTGTGTGGGTCTTCAAGTGCCCCTCAGCACAGACAGCCTGGGTGCCGTGGACATGCTGATGATGGTGGGAGGCAGACAGCATGCTGATGATGGTGGGAGGCAGATAGGTTCCTCGGTGGGAAGGTGGTGGGTCCCTGGTGAAGTCCCACCTTCAAGCCAAGGACAGCCTGAAGCCTCAGAGCCAGGCTGCCAGTTCCAAGTGGAGTCTGCAACCCAGAGTGAGAACTTGTGGTGCTTTTTCCAAGCCCACACATGGCTGACCATGGACCAATCCGCGTGTGCTTCCTCCCTTCTGAGCCCATAAAAACTCAGACTCAATCAGACTAAGACACTTCAGGATGACCTGCTACCAAGTTCAGGCCTTCTGAGAGCTGTTCTGTCACTCAATAAAGCTCCTCTCTGCCTTACTCACCCTCCAGTTGTCTGTGTAAGCTCATTCTTCCTAGACCTGGGACAAGAACTCAGGACCTGCCAAATGTCAGGAGTTGAATGAGCTGTAACACATTCATTTCAGAGGTGGTGACACACTCCTGGACCGCAGGAGTGAAGAGTGGTGACCTTTCTGGGGGCCCAGACCCTGGCATTCCCCAAAGCAGAGCTACAACACTACAGCCCTCCTGCCCTCCGCTGGCTCTGGGCAGCCGTTCCACTTGATGGGAAGCATTGCTGGAACAAGGCAAAGAGACTAAAAGAGCTGTAATAAAAACAGACTGAAATACGCCCCCAACCCCACTCAAAACATGCTTGCCTGCTCATCACGCGATGGGCAGTGAGAAGAGCTGCGGCCCTTCTGGGAACTCAGACCTCAGGACTGTGACATGCTGTAACATCCTCTTCGGGGCTCTGTGGTTCCTCGTGTCTCCAAGCTTTGGGCCACCACAAACTTCCTTGGCGTCCTCAGTGGAAGCCCCTTGTGGCACTCCTGGTTCAACTTCAGCCTTGCACAGAGCCAGTACCTGTGCTGATGCCTGAAGCTGCCCACCCCATCACAGCAAGCACACCTGGCTGTGTGCAGTGGCCGGACCCCATATTCACTCACTTACACACCCCATGCTGCACTATGCCTGGCTTACCCTTGGCAGTTATGGAATCCAGGTCCATACCGTGAGCCAACCTGCAGTCTGCCAGGCTGTGTGGGCAGAACTAGCCCAGTGGGCATGAGTGAAACTCAGGTATAGGCACCGCTTGCCACAGAGGTTTCCAGCTGGCAAAGCGACACCCTAAGGATCCTGTGACACCTATATACAAAAAGAGTTTTCACCAATGTTCATAATTTAAAAAGCTGATTGTAAAAATAACCAATTTTTTTTTTTTTTTTTTGAGATGGAGTCTTGCACTTGTCACCCAGGCTGTAGTACAATGGTGTGATCTTGGCTCACTGCAACCTCTGCCTCCCAGATTCAAGCAATTCTCCTGCCTCAGTCTGCCAAGCAGCTTGGATTACAGGTGCCGCCTACCACACCTGGCTAATTTTTGTATTTTTCTTTTTTTTTTTTTTTTTAGTAGAGACGGAGTTTCACCACGTTGGCCAGGCTGGTCTTGAACTCCTGACCTCAGCTGATCAGCCCACCTCAGCCTTCCAAAATGCTGGGATTACAGGTATGAGCCATTGTGCCCAGCCCCAAATAATTCTTTACTAAAAGACAAAGAACAAAATATGGTGGAATCCAGTTTTCAAGATTTGGGGAAAGTGGGGCTCTCTTCTACTATTGGGGATAATATAACTGATAAAATATTTTTGAGAATATCAAGCAAAATGCAAAGTGCCCATAATGTTTCACCCTTGAAATTTCATTCATAAGTTTCTCTGAATCCTCATCTGCATTTGGTATTAGTACTTTTTAATATTTTTTAGCCTTTTAGCCACATGTATAGTGATACCTTATTGTGGTTTTAATTTGCATTTCTCTAATGGCTAATAGTGTTGAACATCTTTTCATGTGCTTATTTGCCATCTGTATTCCTCTTTTGGTGAAATATCAACTCATGTGTTTTGTCCATTTCTAACAGGGTTATTTGTGTTTTTACTGGATTTGAAAGTTCTTTATACATTATCAGCATAGTCCTTCCTAGAGTATGAGCTCTGCATATACTCTTTCCAAGTATGCAACTTGTCTTGTTATCCTCAACAGTCCTTCACAGACCAAATTTTTAATTTTGATGAAGTCCAATTTTTCTTTTTGTGGATTACAATTTTAGTGTCAAGTCAAAGAACTGCCTGCCTAACCCTAGATCCTAAATATTTCTCTTATTTTTTCTAAAATTTTTATAGTTTTATGTTTTACCTTTAAGACTGTGATTCATGCTGAGTTAACTTTTGTGAAACAAGTGACTTAGGCTGAGGTTTGCATTTTTGCTGTGGATGTCCAATTGTTCCACCACCATTTGTGGAAAAGGCTACTGTCCTCTGCTAAATAATTTTTACACCTTTGTCAGAAGAAGGTTGGGCATATTGGAGTGGGTCTCTTTCTTGGCTGCAAATTCTCTTTCCTTGCTTTATTGCACCGTTGGGAACTTCTATCACTATAATAAATAAAGATGGTGAGAGTGAATACCCTTGACTGGTTTCTGACCTTAGGGGAAAAGCATTTAGTCTTTTAGCATTAAATAGAGTGTGAGCTTTAGGATTTGTTTACTCTTCTAAATGTAAATACTCTTTACCAAATTGAGGACATGTCCCTCATTTCTATTATTCTGAATTTTTATGATCAATGGGTATTAACTTCTGTCAAATGTTTTTGTCTGTATATGTCAGGGTCTGTTCTGCAAACCCCAGCTGCACGATGGGTGAATTATATACTCAGACACCAAAATTCAGTGAAAGAGCAGGCCAGGGGGCAGGCAGCTGAACGCCAAGAGTTGTAGAAGCCTCTGCCCTGACTCACTGGTCTGCTGGCATTTATTCAACACATATTACATGACAAAGGCTTTGAGTCAACACCATTAGAGGGTAATTAACCTGGTCACCTTCCCCCTAAAAGAGCCATCCTGCCCGGGAATGATCAAAGGTTAGTTTTAGGACCACATGAGTAAACAAGATATTTAGATAAACTCCCTTACATTCCTTTGTACTGACTCTAAGTTATTTACTCAAGGTAAGGATTAGGCTGCCTTCAGCCAGATCTATTACTGAAGCTTATGCAACCCCCACTGGCCTTCTAAGAAGGTTTGCATCTACTTCTTATAACTACCTTTAAAATTTTTCCCACCAGCCTGACTGAACTCCCACATGTATAAACTTAGGTAATTATATGATTTTTCATTTTTATCCTGTTAATATAGAAGACTACATTGATTAAAAATGAGACTTGCTTCACTAAAAGAGATCCTATTAGATTGTGTTGTATAATCTGTTTTATATATTGTGAGATTCTATAGGCTAATATTTCGTTAAGAATCCGGCCACTTGACTCCAGCCTGGGAGACAGAGTGAGGCTCTCAAAAAAAAAAAAAAAAAAAAAAAAGAATTTCTGCATCTATATTAATAAGGGATATTGGTTTGTCATTGTTTCATTGTTGTTATTCTGTCTTTGATTTTGCTATCGTGTCAATCCTAGGTTTATAAAATGAATCTTTTATTTTCCGAGAGAGAATTTGTATAGAATAGGCCTTAGTTCCTTTTAAAGAATTCAGTAGAATTTTCCAGCGAAGTTATCTGGGCCTGAAGATTTATTTTTTGGAAAGTAATTTTTAGTTTGGTCAATCACCATTTTTAGCCTCCGTGAATTGATCATGTAATTTTTTTTTCTTTGTCTGATTAACAGGCTATGATTTTAATAAAACAATGTAAAAACATATATGAGATACATACTTATATCTGAAGAGAAAAAGAGAGAGAGTGTCTCTTTTAAATGTGAAAGTGTCTATTTTGGTAGCCTGAGAGAAGTGGAACCAGGAAACTAAAGACAGCCAGAGAGTTTTCACTGAATACTCTTTGTAAATCTTACATTTTAACTATGTCGATTTACCACCTATTCAAAAAATAACATTAACAGTAACATTTAATTGCTTTTAAATTATTTCCAATTCCAAGTGGATTTTTCTCTCCAGTTTGTTTTTAATTTATGGTTTTAACTGTATTGTAATATATTTTCTGTAATAGATTTATGTTTTGTAAGTTTTAAGCTTAGTGTAAAGGTCATTTTGTGTGAATTAACCATTATTATTTGAAAATAAAATATGCTATCTGTAAATTACAGATTTTAATCTATATCACTAAGATCTACTTTCATTAGATTTTCTATAATCTTATTTATTTTTTGTCCACTTGCTCTGTTATAGATTGAGCAAGAAGAATTAAAAGATTCTACTTTTACAATGATTTTCCTTGATGTTTTGAGGGTTTCACTTATAACTTTTACTTTAAAAATTGATTAGGCTATGCTGTTGGTGCATAAATAATTAACACTGTAATATCTTTATTATTAACTGTGTCCCATAATATAACAAAATTTTTGTTGTTGTTTTCTTGCTTAATTCTACCTTTCCTGAAATTTAAGACTAAAATTTACTTTTAAATCTTTTAAAATTAATAAAATTAATTTCAATTTTCATTTTTAAATTTCACAGGCATGTTTTTGCCCCTCTTTGTATTCTTAATCTTTCTCAGTCATTTTGGTGATTTCTTCTTCACGATATTAAATTGGGTTTGCTTGTGATGCAGTTTAAACTTTTTTTATTTCTTAATAAGAAAATTTAGTCCACCTAAATATATAGCTATGACAAATACAATTTTGTTCTACTATTATGTTTTATGTTACACTTTCTCTTTTTATAGGTTCTGAATATATTTAATACATGATCTACTTTTTGAGAGGTGTAGTTTTCTCTAATAATTAAGAAGGCTGGCTGGGCACGGTGGCTCACGCTAATAATCCCAGCACTTTGGGAGGATGAGGCAGGTGGAACACTAGTTCAAGACCAGCCTGGCCAATATGGTAAAACTCCATCTCTACTAAAAATACAAAAATTAGCCGAGTATGGTGGCATGCACCTGTAGTCCTTGCTACTCAGAAGACTGAGGCAAGAGAATCACTTGAACCTGGGAGGCAGAGGTTGCAGTGAGCTGAGATTGTGCTACTGCACTCCAGCCTGGGTGACAGAGAGACTCTGTCTCAAAAAAAAAAAAAAAAAAAGCTTATACTTTTGTTGTAGTGATTATTTTTATAAGTGTAACTTTGAATAATATTATTGTGGTAGACTATCAAGTATCCCTCCTTGAATTCACCCTCCTGTGTTGTCCCTTCCCACAATGGTTCTGGATCTGGTCATGTGATTTACTAGGTTTCAGGACATCAGCAAATGTGAAGCAATCAGAGGCGTTAAAAGCACTTCTACAGCAGTGTGTGTCCTCTTCTGTTGTGTACATGCCATGTTAGGAACCCCAGGGCACCTTAATGAAGGTAGAGACTGTTAGGCAGGGCCCCGGACCCGACATGGCGGCGCCACTCGGCGTAGCAGGCCCCTTGTTTCGAGACTTCCCTCCCTCTCTGAGTACACCCTCAGACTCACAGACCTCAGAGGCTCCAGCTGGGCAGTCACGCTCCCCCATGACCTGCAGCTCACCTGCATTCCGCAAGTTTGTAAACAGCAGTTTTGGTTGACAGTTTCCAAAGGCCCCTTCCCCATGACCCTTACTCAGCTCCTGCCCTAGTAGTTTCAAGACTCCCCAGGCCCTGTTTGCACAACCAGCTTCCATATCTCTCAGGCTATAAGAAGCCCCTATCCTCCTCCCTCAGCGCGACTTCCTCGGCCCACACCTTTGGACCGAGGAACCTCGCCCACAAGCCCTAATAAAAGCTATTCTCACTGCCGTTTGCCTTGTGTCTTCGTTCCCGGTTTGGCTCCAGCCTGTTTACCTTTACAGAGACCATATGAAATAACTAACTGCAGAGACATAAGAGATCTCAATAAAAACCAACAGATGAACTGCCCAGCCAATCCCCTCTCAAATGGCTGATGCTCAAATATATGAGAAACAAAAGAGCAATTGTTGTTTTAAATTTTGGGGTAGATTGGTGTATCAGTTCATGTTCATGCTGCCTGTAAAGACATATCTAAAACTGGGAACAAAAAAAGGTTTAATAGGACTTACAGTTCCACACGGCTGGGGAGGCCTCAGCGTCATGGCAGAAGGTGAAACGCACTTCTTACTTGGTGGTGGCAAAAGAAAAACGAGGATGAGACAGAAATGGAAACCCTTGATAAAACCATCAGATCTCATGAGACTTATTCACTATCATGAGAATAACACGGGAAAGACCAGCCTCCATGATTCAATTACCTGCCCTGGGTCCCTCCAACAACATGTGGGAATTCTGGGAGACACAATTCAAGTTGAGATTTCGGTGGGGACCAGCCAAACCATATCATTCTGTCCCCAGCCCCTCCAAATCTCATACCCTCACATTCCAAAACCAATTATGGCCTCCCAACAGTCCCCCAAAAAGTCTTAATTCATTTTTAGCAGTAACCAAAAAGCCCATAGTCCAAAGTGTCATCTGAGACAAGGTAAGTCTCTTCCACCTATAAGCCTGTAGAATCAAAAGCAAGCTAGTTATTTCCTAGATACAACAGGGATACAGGTGTTGGAAAAATACAGTCATTCCAAATGGAATAAATTGGTCAAAATAAGGGATTACAGGGCCCATGCAAGTTTGAAATCCAGAGGGGCAGTCAAATGTTAAAGCTTCAAAATGATGTCCTTGGACTCCAGATCTCACATCCAGGTCACACTGATACAAGAAGTGGGTTCTCATGGTCATGGGCAGCTCCACCCCTGTGGCTTTGCAGGGTACAGCCTCCCTCCCAGCTGCTTTCATTGCCTGGTGTTGAGTGTCTGTGGCTTTTCCAGGCACATGGTGCAAGCTGCCGGTGGATCTACTATTCTGGTTTCTAGAGGACAGTGGCCCTCTTCTCACAGCTCCACTAGGCAGTGCCCCAGTTGGGACTCTGTGTGGGGACTCCAATCCTGCATTTCCCCTCTACACTGCTCTAGCAGAAGTTCTCCATGAGGACCCCACCCATGCAGCAAACTTGCCTGAACATCCATGCATTTCCGTACATCTTCTGAAATCTAGGAAGAGGTTCCCAAACTTCAATTCTTGACTTCTATGAATTCACAAGCTCAACATGTGGAAGCTTCCTAGGCTTGGGCCTTCCACCCTCTGAAGCCACTGCCTGAGCTCTACATTGGCCCCATTTAGCCATGGCTGGAGTGGCTGGGACACAGGACACCAAATCCTAAACAGCATGGGGATGCTGAGCCTGGCTCATTATAGCATTTTTTCCTCCTGAGCCTCTGGGCCAGTGATAGGAGGGGCTGCCATGAAGGTAGCTGACATGGTCTGGAGACATTTTCCCTATGGTCTTGGGCATTAACATTAGGTTTCTTGCTACCTAAGCAAATTTCTGCAGCTGGCTGAATTTCTCCACAGATAATGGGTTTTTCTTTTCTATCTCATAGTCTGGCTGTAAATTTTCCAAACTTTTATGCTCTGCTTCCCTTATAAAACTGAGTGTCCTTAATAGCACCCAAGTCACCTCTTGAATGCTTTGCTGCTTAGAAATTTCTTCCACCAGATATCCTAAATCATCTTTCTTAAGCTCAAAGTTCCAGTAATCTCTAGAATAGGCGCAAAATGCCACAAGTCTCTTTGCTAAAACATAACAAGAGTTACCTTTACGTCAGTCCCCAAGAAGTTCCTCTGAGACCAGCTCAGCCTGAACCTTATTGCCCATATCACTATTAGCATTTTGGGCAAAGCCATTCAACAACTCTCTAGGAAGTTCCAAATTTTCCCATATTTTCCCGTCTTCTTCTGAGCCCTCCAAACTGTTCCAACCTCTGCCTGTTACCCAGTTCCAAAGTCATTTTCACATTTTCGGGTATCTTTACAGCAACACCCCAATCGACTAGTAACAATTCACTGTATTAGTTCGTTTCCATGCTGCTGATAAAGGCATACCTGAAACTGGGAACAAAAAGAGGTTTAATTGGACTTACAGTTCCACATGACTGGGGAGGCCTCAGAATCATGGCAGGAGGTGAAAGGCATGTCTTACATGGCAGCAGCAAGAGAAAAATGGGGAAGAAGCAAAAGCAGAAACCCCTGATAATAAACGCATCAGATCTTGTGAGACTTAATCACTACCACGAGAATAGCACAGGAAAGACTGGCCGCCATGATACAACTACCTCCCCCTGGGTCCCTCCCACAATATTTGGAAATTCTGGGAGATATAATTCAAGTTAAGATTTGGGTAGGGACACAGCCAAGCTATATTAACTGGTATGCAGCAATAAATAAGTGACAGAATTTATAAGTTTATTTCTTTAGACTGTATTTATTAATACCATAGTTAGAGGAAAAAAGAAATTAATATAGATATTCTCCTATCCCTCTCCTTTCTCTTCGCCAACAAAAGCTAATCATTTTCATTTTCTTACTTTTTGCTGTTAACATCAAATATACTTAAACCTTTGTCACTGTTATTGTGTACCTGAGTCTTTATTTAGGTCTTTTTTTCCTGATTTATTTGAACCAAATAAGTACAGGAGAGCTCTGGCCACATGACCCTATAGGCTTTTTGAGATCAATTTGCATTGGTGAATACAATATCTAATGAAGACAGAATAGTGTTGTTCCTTCCACCTCCACTTATGTGCAGTTCCGCCTGATCAGCAGTGCTTTTATTTCATAGTTCTTCCATCTGTGTTATAGTTTGATATCTTTAGCTCTCTTATAGTTTAAGAAAATCATTTGAATGGTTTTAGGTTTTATTTTTAATTATAAGTGGACAGATTATAGCCATATATATAAATTTATGGGCTAAAAAGTGGTTTATGATTTATGAGTATAGTGTGGAATAATTGAAGCCAATTAACATATCCATCACCTCAAATAATTATTTTTTGTCATGAAACATTTGAAATTCACCCTTTTTGTGATTTTGAGATGCATAATACGTTTTTACTTTTTTTTTTTTTTTTGGAGACGGAGTCTAGCTCTGTCGCCCAGGCTGGAGTGCAGTGGCACGACCTCGGCTCACTGCAAGCTCCGCCTCCCGGGTTTACGCCATTCTCCTGCCTCAGCCTCCCGAGTAGCTGGGACTACAGGCGCCCGCCATCTCGCCCGACTAGTTGTTTTTTTTTTTTTGTATTTTTTTTAGTAGAGACGGGGTTTCACCGTGTAGCTCAGGATGGTCTCGATCTCCTGACCTCGTGATCCACCCGTCTCGGCCTCCCAAAGTGCTGGGATTACAGGCTTGAGCCACCGCGCCCGGCCCATAATACGTTTTTATAAACTAGAATTTAAATTTGTGTTTGTCGTTTTCTACGTTGCTTTTGGATGTCTTAACATGTTTTTGAAAGTTTTAAGTTGTTTTGAAAAAGTAGGAGTGAATAACTTCTGAAGAATTTGCGGAAAAAACAAAATTTTTACATCAATCTAAAATATAAAATATTAACTATTGTAGGCCAGGTGCAGTGCTCACGCCTGTAATCTCAGCACTTTGGGAGGCCAAGGCAGGTGAATCACGAGGTCAGGAGATGGAGACCATCCTGGCTAACACGGTGAAACCCCATCTCTACTAAAAATACAAAAAATTAGCCAGGCGTGGTGGCGGATGCCTGTAGTCCCAGCTACACTGGAGGCTGAGGCAGGAGAAAGGTGTGAACCCGGGAGGTGAAGCTTGCAGTGAGCTGAGATCTCACCACTGCACTCCAGCGTGGGAGACAGGGTGAGACTCTGTCTCAAAAAAAAAAAAAAAAAATTAGCTATTATAAATGAAGAAAAAAACACTCTTGCTTTCTATGATATACTTCTTTGGTTTTTTACTTTGTACTTTGATGGCGTGTGGCTCCTTACAGTTATGAAAGTGAATTTAGTTATTCATACTTAGCTACACGCCTTTGTTTTTCTTCCACATTTTACCATTTTTCCCTAACAAAGTTTTTTGAGGTTTCCTCTGCCTCTCAGCAGGTCTCAGCAGTGTAGCTGGCATAACTCTATTTTTGTTTTTTGGTGTGATGAAAAATAAATTTCTTGAAACATATGGAGTTCTTACAAATCAAAATGTACAAGACTCCAATGTATTTTCATAAAAATGATATTCACTCCCCAAATAATAAAGTAGTTTATACACATGTAAAAGCATGCACAATTATACTGACAACTAAATAAACAGAAATTAATGAATAACACACCATTTTTCACAGATTAAACTGTGAAAGATCAAAATTCTTAAATATCTTTGAAGAGGTACATAAAAATCTATGTGTCAATGCCCTGTTGTTAAGTAATGTATCCTGAAATGTATAAAACTTTTCCCAAGGAAACATTATGATATCTACCATTTCAATTACATACTCCCAGTAAACTAGTTATTCAATTTATAGAAATTTATGCTAAAGATACATGAGCACAAAAGTCTAAATGCAAATTTGTTTTCATATTCTCTGTAATTAAAACAATCAAGATAAATCTAGATATCTAGCAATATAGCATTAAAGAAATTATAAACATAAGTAAAATGGTGTTTAAAATAAAATCAAGCTACAGGTACATAAGATGTGTGTGTATCTGTACATATGATTTTTGTAATGATGAATGAGAAATTCTGAAGGATACGTAAGTATTGGGTCATTTCTAGGACACTGCAGTGGGACAACATTGTCATTGTGTAGCTGTGTGCGTTGTTCAAACGTTTTAATTCAAAAATGCTTAGCCAAAAACATTTTAGTTTTCACAACTGAGATCATTCCGTATCAACCATCTTAGTTTCTGTACCACGATTATGGTCAACATTTAATGATAAAATTTTAGGGTTTCAATTATTTGTTATTCGTAATTATTTATCATCATCAGTGTAGCTGGTGTAACTCTATTTCTTTAAATGGTGATACAAGATCTTGCGCTATTACTATGTATGTTTCAGAGTCCCCACTAGCTTGACCTTGCTTTTCATCTTCACATACCACACATAACCATGCTCTTTTTCTCTCATATCCCAAACACACAGTCATGACAGTGATGAGAGTAATATTCCCCAAGAGGGATGGAGGTGCTGGCATCCTCGCAACCAAAAGCCTTGGCTCCTGTAAATGACAGGAAAGAGCAATGTTCAAGCCATTAGTTAGAGTCTTGTTTGTGATTCTGTTGGATGGTAAGTTTTTATACCCAATCACAATCTTAAAGTTTTTGGAAAATTGAAATAAAATTGAAAATAAAGTTTTTTGAAATTAAAACCAGCAGGAAATATAAACACATAAAGGCACTGTAGGCATAAATAGGATCGTGTTTGTACAAACAAACAGAAGATTGGTGTTGGCAACACAAATTAGAGGGCATTTAGTCAGTGGACGTGCTGATTCCTATTTACTAAGAGGCTTTGGATTTAGTCTGAAGCTGGTTTTTCCATGTGGTTTCAATGCATAAGGCAATCGTTTGACCTCTATGATGAGCTGAATTCCTCCTCATTACAGTGAAGCAGTATTTATTAAGCACCTACCAAGTGAGGTACGAGGTATACTAGTTTCTTCTCACAATAAGGTCATAATATTTGAAGTAAGACAGTTTTGTTTTGCTTTTAACTAAAGACAATTTTTCTGGTTCTGATGCTTTTTTAATGAATCCAGCCCCACAAGGCACTGAATCACCGTCCTGAATCAACAGACATTATCTCTGCCCTCATGATGTTTATAGCCTCCGAGAAAGCAACCTCTGAACGTACAATTACATGTGTAAGTAACAAATGTTATACAATAAAATTTCTGTGATGTTGCCGGGTCCGGTGGCTCATGCCTGTAATCCCAGCACTTTGGGAGGCCGAGGTGGGCAGATCACGAGGTCAGGAGATCGGGACCATCCTGGCTAACACGGTGAAATTCCGTCTCTACTAAAAATACAAAAAATTAGCCGGGCATGGTGGCGGGCGCCTGTAGTCCCAGCTACTCAGGAGGCTGAGGCAGGAGAATTGCTTGAACCCGGGAGGTGGAGCTTGCAGTGAGCCGAGATCGCCCCACTACACTCCAGCCTGGGCGACAGAGCAAGACTCTGTCTCAAAATAAAAAAAAATAAAAAAAAAAAAATTTATGTGATGTTAGATCACAATTTCTAAATTAATCTGAGTTACCCTATATTTCCCTACACACATCACTATTCTTTTTTTTTTATTATTATTATTATACTTTAAGTTCTAGGGTACATGTGTATAACATGCAGGTTTGTTACATATGTATACTTGTGCCATGTTGGTGTGCTGCACCCA
>NW_012115155.1:4640077-4703439 GCF_000951035.1 Colobus angolensis palliatus | reverse complement strand
TGCCTGTTCACTCTGATGGTAGTTTCTTTTGCTGTGCAGAAGCTCTTTAGTTTAATTAGATCCCATTTGTCAATTTTGGCTTTTACTGCCGTTGCTTTTGCTCACACCACGAGTCTATCTTTTCTTCTTTATTTTTGTCATCTCCGATTTTGTCTCAATACCTTATGCCTCAGTCTTCTCCATTTGATTGACGACTGATTTGACTTTTCATTTTTTAATCAAAGGGTACTCCTTCAAGCTTTTCTTATCTATCTTCCTCTTACCACACTTGCCCCCCCAGCATAATCACTCAGACCACCGGCTCCCCACCATAAGGTATGAGAGCATGTGATACCAGTGATGATGAGCTTTAGAATGGCCATAAGAAAATTTGGGAACTGAAATCAGAGCGATGTCATAATGAGTTAGAGTTAGAAAGCTGTGGAAAAGTTTCTGAGAAGGGAGGGAAATGGAGGGAAGTGAGACATGACTAAGATGTAGGTAAACAGGAACAAAGCTGTTCCCTGTTCAAAACTCTCATAAAGAAATTAATGGCGAAGGAAAGCACAAAGCACACTTGAAAGAAAGGAAGTAAGAACTGATTTGATTGAGTAATCTTCATGGAAAGGATTAGAGGGGGTTAAATTGCAAATGAGAAATGAAAAAGAATAAAGTAATTTATATGGCATATTTTTACGCTTCCTGATATAATATTCTAAATGTGTATACATATGTGGATCAGAACAAAGAAGGAAAAAACACACAAAACATTTGACAAAATTGCTGTCACCAAAATATCCTGCAAATCTTCATACTACTCCATTAACTAATGCAAGTTGCATCTTCAACCTAATGTAAAACTTGAAATTCAAATAGACTTTCATTTGCTGAAACAAAAAGTCACTGAATTCGTTTCTCCATCGCATTTATTTTAATAGTTTACTGAAGGAACTGACTTTAAATATCAGCTACAAGGAGAATAAATTTTTAAAAGTAAATCAACAACGAGAATAGGAAATAGCAACACATTTTATGTTTGGTATAACGTTCTCTAGTATTATATTACAAGCATATTAACTTTTTCTGGCTGCAAATTTCAGTTCACTCTCATGATCAGAAGTCTTTATCATTGCCCTTGTTGGATGTTATTCAGGGGTCATAAGAAGATCCTCCAAATTTTATTTGTGTACTTTTAAAATGTCCAAGACCGAGAAAAAGAAAAGCAATTCTTTTCATTAGATGTCATTACACGTTATGGCCGGATGGCCTTACCAACAAACGTTGTATGTATTCTCCTACCTAAACGTGAGATTTAGAAGTCACAGTTATCCCATAATAATGGGTGTATGCCTTGCGTTTGTGCCTAAAAGTTCACACCATTATGTTTTTCCCTTTCTCTGAGTAAAGGAGTCGTTTTATAGGTATCGCCTCCCATGGAGTGACACGAAGTCAAACTCATCCATCATGTCCGTGAGAAGAGAAGGTATAAATGAGGGAAGAGATCCAAGTTTATCAGAAAAGGATAAAGGGCAGCTTACAATTTGGATCAAGATGGCAAATTTGGCTACATCTGCCTGCGCTGTCCCTCACAGCCAGCCTGGAGACATTAGGAAATAAAAATATAAAGTGTGAAAATGTACGTAAGCTAGAAGAAAACAGAAATACTTGGAAAACTGAAGATAAGTGGGTCTCCTTATACAGAAAAATGGTGGCTGGGGGAAGAACAGAGCTAGGGCCTAACAGACCTGAACAGGGCCTGAGCCCAGCAGGGGTAGGAAACCTGTAGCAGTTTGGAGCTGCACCCTTTGCCTTATGACACAGAACCCTGGGCAAGAGCTGATTGATGCCTTACACTCTCACATCCCCATGGGTGTTCTTACATGGTATGTCAGCCCACTGGTTGCTGTTGCTGACCAGGTAAACATTCAGAATCGTGAGTCATGCAGATAAGTACATGGGTGTGATATTGCCTGAAGGTCCACCTTGTACATATTCCTGGTGTGAGAGCAGTAGTGTCACCCAGATGCAGGAAGACAATGACAGAACAAGGCTACGAAAAGAATAGGTACACATAGAACAGCCATTGTCTAGCTACGCCACTTATCTGGGACCTGGCAATTGAGACTAAAGATGGGTGTTATCAGACAAGAGTAGTGCCTTGGGACATAAGAAGAGGACACCCGGGGGTGCAAAATTTCAATGAAAAATTGAAATGATTGAGCTCATAGTAAAGCACTTAATTCAGACATCTGTCTTGCTCTTCAGCCCCCACTTTTACCAAGAGAGAGGAGGAAAAGTCTAGATAGCCAACAGTCTCAAGAGAACAAACCTGAGTTTGGGACAAAAACAATCATATAGTATTGATGAAGCTCAAGCATTGAGAAAGAAAAGCAAAAAGAGGTTATCCATAACAGAAGAGGTGAGTATTGGAGGAGCGATTTAAAACAAACATTATTAGTGTTTCAGAAAGATACAAAGGCACCTGCAAACATCAAGTAGAATACGTTGTTATGGATAAAAATCAGTTGGGAGATATTGGCCATGAAAGATAACATTTTTGAAAGAATTCATGAACACCAATTAGCTGCGTCTCTAGCACACAGTATCTCCCATACCCAATGGCGCATGATTCCTATTGGCTTATGTGTGACTTTCAAAGAATATGGCCTTGGATAACTCATGAATATGTGTTGTCTCCCTTGCTACAGTGATTGATTTGTGCATTGGCATGTAATCTAAAGTGGTCAAATCAAAGTGACTACCAGATTCCTCCGCGGATTTGTGGGACACAGATGCTTCTCACTTGCTCTGGGTGATGTGGTGTGAAGCCTAGAACCATTTTCCTATCATGACTGAAGTCAGCCTGAGCATAAAGTCTACACATGAAGATGAGATCTGAGCCCTGCTGATACAACAGCTGAAGACTGTTGCATTTTGGTTGCACAAGCCATTAAGTTCTCATCTTTAAGATAAAATTTGTTTATTTTATGCTTGCAAAAAAATGCTCAAACTGATAATAATAGATTGAATTAAAGAATAGATGGGTTCAAAAAGAAAATTAGTGAGCTTAAAAGTAAGATTAAGAATAGCTTTCCTAAAACAGCAGGAGGAAATAAAGAATGAAAAGTATCAAAAAAAAAAACCTAAGAAAAATGTAAAAGCAAAAGTGTCAAACTGTCCAAAGAGAAGAGCTAGTGAGAAATGAATAATAATATATTTTTAAGTTAATATTGTCTTTTTAAAAGATATTAGATTTCAATTCTCTTAAAATAAGCTTGGCACCCTCTAATTTTTTTTTTTATTGAGAATTCAAAGGTGCCAAGCTTTTTAGGAGAATTGAGACATCCCCTGCAAAGCCATGCAAGGTCCCAGAAAATGCATAATACAGAGACTTTCTCTGACAGAACTTTTGGGAGAAGAGTTACAATATGTAATAAATGATTCCATGAGAAGACAAGAAGAAGGAGAATCAAAATATGGGAAAGAAATTACCATTTTAATCGAACCACAGATGATATTGAGTGATGCACAATTTTGTGCCACTAAAAAAAAAGTTCAAACTCTGACAACATGCTTTCTTCCCACATTTATATTCTGAGAGATACTTATTTAAAAGTTACAAGTGTTATTTTTAAATGTGTCTTAGAGTCTACAAAGTACAAATGTAAGGTATATTTTTGACTACAGGTAAAATATAACCTCACCATGAATATCTGCAACAATTTGAGATTAAAACTTCAGGCAAAACTGTCATTTAAATTGATGGTTTGGGGAGGTAATGATAAGAGAGTGGCAAAGCATTATAAAACTATTGCTTTTCCCCAAGGAGAGTATATATTATTAATAACCTTCAATAACTGAGCAAAATGTGTATACATACATGCCTTAATAAATTAGACATAACTATAAAAATTAGAATGTAAAAACTTCCAAATCAGTTGTAGAAAAAGAAAAAGAAAATAAATCTACCTAACAATAGTTGGAAAAAGAAATAAAACATAGTAAAGAGAAAGCATACTAATGATCATTTGATCATATTTATCATATATTTATGAAAAAAGTGGCAGAAATAAGTTCACTTTTATCTGGCTTTATGATATGCATATATAGATAGATTAATAGAGTAAAAGACACATTTATTAGTTTTAATAAAATAGAACTAATATGTATTTTTAAAAATGAGGAAAATATTATGGCAAGATGGAAAACAAAGAGATGGGAAAAATATAATTAACAAATGTTAAAATAATACAAGTTAGTCTTTTTATTATGACAAAATAGTATTGAAATAAAAATGAAAATATGACAAAAATAGTGCATAGTGACTTAAAGAAAAAACAATACCAAGCGGATGCAGTATTCATAACCTTACATTACATAATTATATGGCCTTAAACTATGCAACATATCAAACAACAAAATAAGGAAAATACATAAGCTACAAATGTAGTTGGAATTTTTACACACACGTAAGCATATTCACAGACACATCCCAAAACACACTATTCTCAAAATTGTGCTAATTTATAGATTTGAGCAGCATGCTTATAAAGTATGATCTAATGGATACATTCTACAATTCTTGTACTATTCATTAAGACTCTATATTTCTCTCAAAATCATGTAGAACAGTGAAATAATTCATACAGGAAATTTCAATGCATTTTAATGTGCAAACTTTTTTTCTGACAACAATCCAATTAACCTGAAAATCAGTGTCAAATAGATAACAAAAACCATTTTCAAGTTTAGAAAATTTAAAATCATACTTTTATCTAACCAGTGGGTTAAAGGTGAAATCTTGAGAGTATTAAGTACTTCATGCAAGATAGTTAAATTTCAAAACATCAGAATGTTTATTTAGTGGGAAAAACAGTGATTCTAAATGTGTTTATACTTTAAAAAAAATGCTGGTTGCAGTAGCTAACACTTGAAATCCCAACATTTTGGTAGGCAGAGGTAGAAGGATTACTTGAGCCCAGGAGTTTGGTAACAGCCTGGGCAATACAGAGAGACCCTGTCTCCACAAAAAATAAAAACTTAGCCAGGGTTGTGGCACATGCCTATAGTCTAAGCCATGTGGATTGCTTGAGCCCAGGAGGTCGAGGCTACAGTGAGCCATGATCTCACCACTTCACTCCAGTCTGGGCAATAGAGTGAGATCCTGTCTCACAAAAAGGAAGGAAGGAAAGAAGGAAGGAAGGAAGGAAGGGAGGGAGGGAGGGAGGGAGGGAGAGAGGGAGGGAGGGAAAAAAATAAATGAGGTTGAGTATTTGCATTAACAAAGTAAATAAACCATAAACAGAAATTTAAAGAAATTAGAAAAGAGATCAAGAAATATATCACAAATCCACAAATCAGAAAACAACAAAACAATACGAATGATCACAACATTTAATAAGATAAACCTCTGAAAACACAGATCATTTAAAAACAAGTAAGCATAAAAAGCAATAACAACAGAGAGAAGAGTTACTAAAAAGCAAAAAAGCAGAAATCAGAAAGAGAGAGAGAAAGAGAGAAAACTAAACACAAATATAGACGCAATCTTAAAATTATAGAACATTTTGGAAAAAAAAAAAGCCACAAGCCAAAAATGCATTTAACAGGAATAAATATGGAATAAATTACGAATAAGAGACTGCCAGAATTATCACAAAAAGGAATAGAGAATGGATTTAAAAACTAAATTAATAAAAGCCGTAAAACATGAGTGATCATCAACAATACTCCACCACTCTAAAATTTCCAGGTCTAAATGGCTTACAAGTAGATTTTCCCATACTTCAAAAAACAAAGTCACACTCACAAATGAATTGTTCCCATACTGGAAAAACAATGAAAATTCTTAGCTTTTTAAATTATATTAATAGTGCTTCACACTTAGATGAAATAATAAAATGCAGAGATATAAAATACATACTCATTTTTCTTTTGAGCATAGATGTAAAAATTTTAAATGATATATTAGTTGATGCAACTCATGAGTATATGAAGAAAAATGTAATTTCATGTAGATTTTTCTCAGGAATGCAGAATCAAATAAATTATTATATTCCTATCAATCATTTTATCTTATGAAATTAACAGGTTAAAGTAGAAAAACACAAAATCACATCCCGGAGGTCAAAATGGCATTTAATAACTTCAATACATATTCCCAAATTTAAAATATCTAAAGATAAGTAGAAATAGAAGGGAATCTCCTTAACCTGATAAATGCTATTTAAGAAAACCTTACAGCAAACATCACATGTAATGTAGAACCTGAAGAATCATTTCATTTAAAGTAAGTAGCAAAATAAGAATGTCTTTAATAAGAGAGAATACAATTATAGAAATTGAAAGAAAAGAAATAAAATTACTCTATATGCAGATTATATGGTCATGTTGACAAGATATTAGGCTAATTTAAAAATTCCGCAAGACTGCTAGGTAACAAAATAACCTATAAAATTCTGAAGTGTTTCTCAATAACCATAATGAAAAATGAAAGTTATAATAGAATACTATATTCAATAACAACAATAAAATAATCACTATAGTATTAAGGAATTAACCTATCAACAAGAGAAAAAGAGAACAAGGCCGCTATGAAGAAAAGTTTGTTTCTTTGTTTTAATTTTTTGGTTTTTGTTGCTATTTTTTTTGAGACAGAGTCTTCTCTGTCACCCAGGCTGGACTGCAGTGGCTAATCTTGGCTCACTACAGCCTCTGCCTCCTGGGTTCAAGCAATTCTCCTGCCTCAGCTACCCAAGTAGCTGGAATTACAGGGATGTGCTACCACTCCTGGCTAATTTTTGCATTTTTAGTAGAGACAGGGTTTTGTCATGTTGGCCAGGATGGTCTCAAACTCCTGGCCTCAAGTGATCCACCCGCCTTGGCCTCCCAAGGTGCTGGGATTACAGGCGTGAGCCACCGCACCCGGTTACCATTATCTCTTACGTATGTAGAGGACAGAAATCTTCAACACAATATTAGCTAACCATATCTAGCAACACAGAAACATAATAATACATTATAATCACATGAGATCTATCCCAAAGATGCAAGGGAAATTTAACATCTGAAAAATTGTGTAAACAGAATAAGAAACCAAAAGCATGATATCACCTAAATAGCTGCAGAAAGCATACTGATGAAACATAACACACCTTCATGATAAAACATTAAGCAAACTAAAAATAGAAGGAAACTTTCTTAACCTTGTGAAAGTCACCTGTGAAAAACCCACAAGGGACCTCACACTTAATAGTGAAATTTCAGATGCTTTCCTCATAAGATCACAAACAAGACAAGAACGTCTGCTATTGGCTTTTCTATTCAACATTCTATGTGAGGTACTAGTCAGAGCAGTTGAGAAAGAAAGAGAATTAAAAAGCATCTAGATTGTGAAAAATGATGTAAAACTATCTCTACAGCACATTAATGTATATAGAAAATCCTACATGATCCACTAAAAAATAATTAGAACTAGTAAGTGAGTTTGTCAAGGTTGCAGGACGCGTCAGTGCACACGAATCAGCAGGATTTCTATACACTTGCAATGAACAATCCAAAAATTAAGGAAGTAATTTCATTTCCAGTAACGTCAAAAAGAATAATTAGGAATAAACTTAAGAAAAATATGCAAGATGTGTACACTGAAAACTACAGATATTGTTAAAATTTTTTAAATGTCTAAATAAATGAAAAAAACAGCTCATGTTCATGTATGAGAAGGCTTATTATTGTTAAGATAGCAATATTCTCCAAATTTATCTACAAACTTGATACAATCCCTATCAGAATTCTAGCTGTCTTCTTTGTAGAAATTGATATTTTGACTCTAAAATTTATATGGAATTGTAAGGGGCTCACAATAACTAAAACAACTTTATTACAATGCAACAATAGTCAAGATGGTGTGGTACTTGTAACAGGGTGGGCATATAGATCAATGGAATAGAATCAAGAGTCAAGAAAAGTTGTGTCTATTTGATTCGTCTCTCTTTTCTTCTTTGTTAGTCTGGCTAGCAGTCTATCTATTTTGTCAATCTTTTCAAAAACCCAGCTTCTGGATTCACTGATTTTGTTGAAGGATTTTTTTGTGTCTCTATCTCTTTCAGTTCTGCTCTAACAGAAATAACAAGAAATTAATTATTTCTTGTCTTCTGCTAGCGTTTGAATTTGTTTGCTCCTACTTCTCTAGTTCTTCTGTTGTGATGTTAGGGTGTCGATTTTAGATCTTGCCTGCTTTCTCCGGTGGGCATTTAGTGCTATAAATTTCCTTCTAAACACTGCTTTAGCTGTGACCCAGAGATTCTGGTATGTTGTGTCTTTGTTCTCATCGGTTTCAAAGAACTTACTCATTTCCGTCTTACTTTCGTTGGTAGTCATCCAGGAGCAAAGTTTCTCTAAATGTGGAAAAAAGTATCTTTATTCCAGGTTTGCAGTGACATTTCTGCATCCAGCTTCTAGATCACCCATGCTCCATGGATGCATAATTGTTAGTCAGTTCTTTTGACAATTACAAAAAGAGTTTCCAGTCCAAATCCAAATTGGTACATCCTGATATATTCTTCACAAGACAAAATCTTCTGTCCACCACATTTGAATCAGATTACTAAACCTTAGGAAATGAGTCAGTTCTTATTTCAGTTAACAACAAATTTTCTACAGATTAAAGTCCTAAGAGAAAATTTATTTTCAAGGAAACAAAGTGTATATCTAGACCACAGGACCAGAAGAATAGGGAGAGTGATGGCTACTTATGCCTTAAAGAAAATGCTCTCCTCTTCTCCAGCATCTTAAATATTGCCTCCCTCAATCATTCCTTCATGTGATTAAACACTCTTGACTTTCCCAAACTTTTTCTCATGCATCAAATTATTTGCTGCACAACCCTTGACCTGAGAATGGGACAACACTGTTACAAATAGTGTAGTACATCTGACAGGCTACATGAAATCAAAAAGATAGAGCCATTGACATGTGTCCAGAAGCCTAAATGACAACATCATTTTCACTCTAAAACACCATGCTGGTCTTGGTTCTTTTGTCCTCACAAACGACACAGACTCAGGTTTTAGGAGCTTCATACTTGTAAGTTGTTTTCATCTTGCACTGTTCAAGTGAGGTTGAGTTTAAAAGAGCTTGAAGACATTGAAGAGATGTCAAGCAGGCAGCCAGTGGAAAAGAGGTTTGGTGTATGAGGCCTGTGTTTTATGTATACGGCCGAATTTATAAGTGTTACTGACAGGGAAGAGGGGAGGATGGGAGGAGTCTTTAGGATGTACAATATTTAATGGCCAGTAAGAGAGGGAGAAGAGATGTTGGTGAAAAACGAGCCAGGGCAGAGTTGGTCCAAGCGCAGAGAGGATTCATATGAAGGAATGGTCAACAAGACCAACTGCTTGTAAGACATCAAGATTGATAAAGACTAAACATTGTCCATAAGATTGAGTGATTTGGGAGTCAATGTTGACCTACCAATTAGGACTTCACAAGATAGATAAAAGTGAAGAGAGAATAAAGAGTAAATAAACAGAGATTACAAATACAGAAGATTGGTGGTGAAGGGGAAGAAAAAGTAATTTATTCTTATGTTTAGATAGAGAAGAAAGCTTAAAAGTTGTTTTAATTTTTTTAAAATTTGTTTTGATGTTTTTTGTTTTTTAAAATAATTTTTAAGTCAATGTGATGTGTTAACTTCAGAAAGAGATGCCTATTATACAACAAGTGTGGACTTTTCAATAATTTATAATTCCTGGAAAAAAGGACAGATGTTGGAATCCATAGAAAAGGAAAATAAATTACATTTAGGTAAGAAAGTGATAAGTGGTTTGTGTTTAATGGTAACTTTTAACAATTACTGCCAAGTTAATGCATACATTTTTACGTTTTCAGTCATCACATAGAGTCACCAAAATATACTACTTATCTATTGTCCGGTTTACAGATGATAAAACCAAAACCAAAGGAGTCTAGCTAATCCAGGTGATAGAGGAAAAGTAAAAGAACCAAAATGTGTATCTGGCTGAAAGCCTAACATGTTTCCAGACAAGGAGTTGGAGATTTTTTCCTATAAGGCATCAGATAATAAATATTTTAGGTTTCACAGGTCCTATGGCCCCATTATTACTACTCAACACTGCACTTATAGCATTTATAGATTATGCACACACCAATAAACAGGACTGTGTTCCAGGTTAAACTTTAGTTCTAGACTC
Organism: Colobus angolensis palliatus; assembly: GCF_000951035.1. Classification (NCBI taxonomy): domain Eukaryota; kingdom Metazoa; phylum Chordata; class Mammalia; order Primates; family Cercopithecidae; genus Colobus; species Colobus angolensis. The sequence goes on along the minus strand of NW_012115155.1, from coordinate 4,693,249 downwards.
TGAAATTTGAAATTGATATGATTTTACATGTCATAAAATATTTTTCTTTGGATATTTCTTAGCCATTCTAAAAATGTAAAAAATATTTCTAGCTCCTGGAGCACACAAAAACAGGCAGTGAGGCAGAATGGCCCATGACCATATAGTTTGCTGATCCTTTCACTGGGTAACATTGTCACCCCAGGGCTATTCTGTATCTCATGGTGACTCTGGGCTACCACTCTATTTCAAATAGCTTACCTACTGCTTTAGCAAAATCTGTATGGTCTTCTAATGTCTAAGCCTCTTCATATTTTTCAGTCACATTTGCATTCCTCCCCTAGACATATTTGTACTAATATCTTTTGTCATTCTAAACCAACCACCCTTTTTCTCTCTCCATCTCTCTCTTTGTAAATCTGTTCTTCACTTCTCAGGCCATTTCTTGCATCTTTGCTTCTCCGAGCAAATTACACAATCCTCGGCAGTCCCATTTTACATCATGCCACAAAGACTTCCAGCTGGGCAAAGGTATTGTCCACTCATATGCTGTTCACTTGTCTCTGTCCTGCTTGGCAAACTACTTTTTTCACTTAAGATAACTTCCCTTTGTGCACTTCTAGTTCCAAAGTTCAAAGAAAGAGAATATATGTAATTACACCATGCCTGTCTTATCTCAGCAAGTCTTCTGATATCAAGAGTTTATTTGTTATGTTGCTGACCAGAGGGGAAGGTGTACCCATTAGTGCCAAGGGTTTGATAGATCTCAGCACATGGAAATATTCCTGGGGGCTATGTTTCATCTCAAGCGTATGACTGAATTAATCCCCAGGTTATGCCACAACTTTCCTTTGACACTTGGGTAATAAATAAGACATACTTTTAAAATAACTTTCCCTTTAGGCTGGAATATTTCTGACAACTGACTTGACTCTGATTTGCTTTCATCCAGAAGGAACTTGTTGTCAAGGAGCCTCTTGTTCATGACTTAGGGGCTGAATATGCCCCCCATCTCCCAGACTGCAGCCCCAAATTAGGTCTTTCTCTGAATAAATTCTTAATTATCTTTCTACATAGCAGCAAGCTCATGAATAATCTACTAGATTGTGCAGCCACTTAAGTCCCTAAGGCTTTGATTCCTCAAAAATGCAAACTGAATACCTTAAGTATAATGTTTGCAAAAGTAGATCATGTCAGGATATGAAAAAGAGGCTTGGAATCAACTTTATTCCTTTGTGTAAAGAACTTTAAGTGTATCATATTTCACATGAAAAAGTCCACTGTGATATTCTAAGTACTCAAATCTTTTCTAAACATAGTTTTATTTCTACCTCATGTACACATTTTGAGGAACTGCTGCTGAGACTGAAAGAGGAAATCTAAAAAGAGACAGCATGGACAAATGGGGACTGGAGACTGAACAGTGAGAACTGTTTGGTTCATTTACCCCACGGAAAAACTGTGAAACCAGTGGGGTCTTTATGAGTTTTTAGGTTGACATCTGAAATTTTTGTCATAATTCTAATAACTGCAAAAGATATGGTTTCCTGTGCATTACATGCTTTATAATACTTTAAATATATTTTGATTGAAATCGGCAGAGTTTGTTCATTCAATTAGTGGAAAATTCCAGTCTCCAATCAAACCTATCAGACAAAGAGGTTAAATTTCTGAGAGAAAAAGTCTGACTTCATTTTTAGAGTCAATCAACTTGGTACTACATATGCCTTCTAGGAGCTCCTCGCTGCTGAGTGAGAATTCTGACATATTAACCATCCAGCCCTGCCATGGTGTCTTGCCTGGACATGATTCCTCACAGAAACACTGTCCTTCCTTTTCTTCAGGAAGGAAACATTCTTGAGCTGTCCTTTTGTTGAGGTGCCCAGGAGGTTTTACACACTGGGTCAGAGCACTGTCCAGACAGCTGAGAGCGGTGCTTGCCTTTTCTCCCTGCCTGTAGAGTAGAAAAAGAGCAATTAACAAAGGGGAAGTGAGAAGAAGAACTAACAGAGGGACTCTTGAGCAGAATAATCTTAGGGATGAATACAGATGGAAGTTGAGAATCTAGAAAAGTATTTTCTTATAGCTATCCAGGCTCCCTGGAAAATATTCCCATGTCCATAAGGATACATATGACCAGTGGTGATAAATCTCTAAAGAAGATACGAAGAAATAAGAAAAATGTAAGATGAGAGACAAGACACCAACTCCCAAAGAAAACTGACAAATTTCTCAGCCCTTCAAGGGCCATTTGAGAGCACCTTGGTGCTGTGCAAGTCACTGTATGCAGTATGCACAGCAGACAGAATTTGCTGTGGTATGTGAAACTTACCAAGCAACCAAGGGATCAAACTGGAACGAGCAGAGAAGAGCCCTTTAGAAGTAGAAGTGAGAGAATGCTCCTAACTGATTCGCAGACACAACACTTCCCAGCAGTCCCAGTGAGCACTAGAAAACCTGGGGGTCCAAACCTAAAAGACAGGTGACATCAACAAGGCTGGGATGATCCTTTTTGCCAAAGATTTTTAATCTCTTTATGTGGGCTACCCATACAACGTCTGAAACATGTTTTATGGCATTCTGTCAAATTCCTTGTTGTAGGATTGCCGGTTTTTCAGATACCCTCAAGAGTCCTGAGAAAGTTGAACAGGCCACCTGGCAATGCTCCGCAAAACTAATTAGTGAGGGGAAGTATTGAAAAATCACTCCGATGGCAGTGTGGCAATTACAAACCATTGAAAGTGTGAGGCAGATGGTGAAGTTCATATGTTGTCTTACTTATCAGTTCAACAAAACTATACCAAATGTCCACCATGTGCAAAGTGCAACTAATAATGAAAAGGCAGGTATGCAAATTCATAAGATGCAATACAGGAAGTCTGACTTTACTGGACAAACACTATCAGCATGAGCCATTCACGAGTGTGACCCTGCCGTCTTAGCCATCTAATCTTCCACCACTGCTCAGCGTTTTCTCACTTCCGGACATTCCTCAAACCCTTCCTCCAACTGAATATTCTACCAGGTCCTTGGCTTCCTCTCCCCATGGGGGTGAAATCATGTGCAGGCTGCTTGACACGTAAGCACATCTGGCCACATTACTTCCATGCACATTGCTGTGGGTTCATTCACCACACTGCATCATCTTTGTCTTCCTATATCCCCCAGCAGTTCATGGAGAATAACATGGCAAGGATGATGTCTTACTCTTCTTTATACATCGAAAGTTTGACAATGTCTGACACATTGCAGGCATAGTAGGATCAAATCCCACTTTCAAAGCCAAATGAAGTGTGCCTGATTGCCCCTTGACCTTGAGGATTCCTTTCCTCTTCTCCCACACCACTCTTGATATATCTAAGGGCTGCTCTCAAACACAGCATATATAGTAGTTACTTGTGTAGTCTACTAATCCAACTACACTCTGAGCTTCTTGGGAAAAAGAAATATATTTTGCTTTTCTTTGTAACCTCCGCAGGATCCACCAGAAAAGGGAACAAGACCTTCTGCTTACATAACCCAAGCTAACAAAGCCAAGCAGTCCTTCGCACTGCTCCATTCTTTGTGTGCACCTCTCTCTCCTATGGTCACTTGATTACAGCCACTTGGACTTCTGTTCTGACCCTTAAGCCCTGTTCAAGCTCATTCGCATCCCAGGGCCTTCGCAATTGTTGCTCTGTCTGCCTGCAACATCGGCCCCTTGCTCCTCAGAGCTCAGCATTTTTCATTCTTTCAACACTAAGTTTAAATACTATTTCCTAAAGAATCATCCTCAACCATACTCAGATCAGTAGCCCTACCACAGGCTCATCATGTTTTTTATGTCACCTGGCTTTTTTCCCTTGTTTATTTATTATTCCCATGTTCCTCCCCTCAGCACGCACACAGACACACACACACACACACAGACACACACACACAAAAGAATGCATGGTCAGCCAGGAGAGTCCTGGTCTGTCCATTGTCACTGCTTTACCCCCAGTACAGTGCCTAGAACAAAGTAGGTGTCTAATAAATATTATCAATTGAATAAATAAATTATAAAATATTAGGTAATTCAAGAATTATTGCTGGAATAAAAAATAAAGAAATAAAGTAATTGTATCCTATCTTCATTCATTGTTTCAAAATACATAAAAGCATTTTCTGAAGAATAAATTCATTTCTTGGCATCTAAATTGATATCTTTGCAAAACCAAAAATCACTAGGTGTTGGGACCTTGGGAGAAATTGACTCTTCTCAAAAAATGAGTGCTGGACAAAATTCAATCTAAAACTGCATTAAAAACAAGTCTCATTACATTAAATTGGAAAACAATATAGCACATTATTCAATTAAACCCCAGAACCCACTAACTAAAACTTCAATGAACTGAAAATATATCAGGGCTCCACTTTTGTGCAAAGCGTACGTACGTCTTAGCAGCTGGGCCAGGCCTTGCTATTCCTTAAGAAGGTTATGCCCCACGGTCAAATCTGTCAACAGACATTTGTGAAAATGCAATTACGTGCTAGGCCCCGGGCTCAGCTTAAATGGCACATACACAAAGAAGAGATGATGGACAGTCAGGGAAGAATGGAATAGTAAGGAATGGGGAAGAGGTTTGTTGTTGGGGAGACTTCCCAGAGGAGGTGGTGTACATACACATGATGATCTACTTTGGGAAGGAAAACCACTAAGACAAGTAAGAACCTGTACTAGCCCAAGGGAACAGCGGCTGCCAGGGAAAACTGAATGAGGTCAGGCTATGCTCCTGCTCAACTAGGTTGGCAGCAATAAGCATAGAGAACTGAAAAAAAAGAGTAAAAGATAAGATATTCAATCATCACTTATAAAAATTAACGAGGTTAGGAGATTGAGACCATCCTGGCTAACATGGTGAAACCTTTCTCACTAAAAATACAAAAAATTAGCCTGGCGTGGTGGCACACGCCTGTGATCCCAGCTGCTCAGGAGGCTGAGGAAGAGAATCACTTGAACCCAGGAGGTGGAGCTTGCCATGATCACGCCACTGCACTCCAGCCTGGGTGATAGAGCAAGACTCCATCTCAAAAAAAAAATCAAGTATACTTATAAGGTAAGAAGTTTTAAGAGTTTTAAAAGCAAACACTGACATAAAGAAAGGTTTTGAGTACAGAGTAATTGATTAGACATTTAACCTAAGCCCTAGTCCTCATAATAGAATTACTTAATAAACTTTTAATTTTGGAATAATTTTGGGTTTATAGAAAATATACGAAGATATACCAAGAGTTCCCACATGCCCTTCACCCAGTTCTCGCTAGTGCCACGGCTCACACTGCCCTGGTGCTGTTGGGACTCAGAATATGATATCTCCAAGCATAGTCCTCTGGCATGAAGGGTACTTCGAGCTAAAGGAGACTGGAAAAGCCTCAGAAGCAGAGCCTTTCTGACCTTTTCCTTTTCTCCTGACTCCAACCCCTGTTCCTTCCCTTGAATAGTTTCATAGAAAACAGAATTCCTCTCTCCTAAGCCAGGCCATAGAAACTTGAACTCTTCCCCAAAGTCAGCCATAAAACTTAGAAAGTTCACTCCCTGACCCTCTCCCTCTCTCTGGAAGACCCTCATGTGTCAGGTGTCCTATCTTATACCCACAGGAAAGGAAGGTCACACAGAGGCCAGGAAGAATCCAAACAGACAGGCCTCGCCAGGCTCCCCCTCAGGCTGTCACCTTTAGATCACACTCTTCGGTCCAGTTCCATTTCTACCTGACTGTCTGTTTTTCATCCAACCTAAGAATAAAAATGCACATTTCCCGCTGAGTCTTTGGCTCTTCATTTCTGAAGGCTCCCACATCACATAAAACGTTGATTAAATAAATGTGCACGCTTTTCTCTTGTTAACCCGTCTTTTGTTACAGGAGTGTCTGCTGTGGCCTTATGATGGGTGAGGAAAGGGACCACAACATTCCACCCCTACAGTACAGTTGTCGGAACTAAGAAACCGACATTGGCATATTACTACAGACTTGATTCAGATTTCACCATTTTTTTCACTAAGGCCCTTGATGTGTTTCAGGATCAAATCCAGAATACCACATTGCATTTAGCCAACATAGTATTTTAAATCACAACCTTCCTGTGAATGGGGATAAGATTAACTATAATTATGAATTCTAAAAAGAAGGATGTCATAGCACAATGAATCATAGTCACCTGCTGACTTTTGTTTTTAATAAAAGGGTGCCATATCATGCAAAACCTATTTCCTAGTAAAGCATGGTTGGAAAATTGTCCTTTGATTATAAAATTAACTTTTCTTGTTGACTTTCATTATAATTTCAGAATATTTTATCCTTGCTGCTGAATGAGCTTCAATAGACAGTGCTTCCTAACACTTAACTTTAATTTCTCTCTTTTCACACCCTTGAGCAGTCAATGATCTATAAACATATTCTTACTTTCATTAAGATGTTGATGCAGCTTTCTTCTTTTGTAATTTTTTTTTGATCTGTCCTTTTTGGAAATTAACTGTGTATGAGGTTTTCTAAGAATGCATTCACAGAGGGGTATTTTGAGAGCTAATTATGCTGAATGGAATCATCTCACCACTGTAAGGTGAGTTCGTGCTCTATGATTTGTGCAAGTCCCTCAGCCTCCCCACAGCTCATCCCAGTGAAGGGGAGAAAGGGGAACTCCACAAAAGTGGGATCACAACCAAGTTCTGACAGCCAATGGGGAAAAAGAGTCGCAGCAGAAATGAAATAAACATGTGACATGTATATAATATTCTATTTAAATACATTTTATTTCACTAAGCATAATAACATCCTTTTAGTCATTCACTCTCTTTACTTCTCTTCCTTTCCTTTTATTAATAGAAGTAAGATGTAGCAAACTAATTTAAATGTCTGCCATTGTCCTCCCATCTCCTCTCTCTCCCAAAGTCTTCCCCCAACGTCAAACCTTTTTGATTTTTGTTTTTCGTATTATAGTCCTTATTTTGACATTTTAATGAAATACACTATTAAGGCATATGTTACACACACGAACCCACAAAAACACACACACACAATTTGTCATTGGCTCAAATGGCAGAGTCAACCCAGATGAAAAAGTGTTATGTCTGTAGGCTGCAAACAAGGTTTGTGTCTTTGCTGAACAACCTTGTTTGAAATCCATCCCATGACCCCCCACCCCCAGCCTTCTTTTCCCTGGAGATCGCAAGGATAATAATGCATACCTAGCAAAGAGTTGATGCCAAATAAATGGTGGTTTCAATTATTCGATTTTCCTCCTCAAGTCTCCTGTAAGGGTATCCTATGCATCAGTAATGACTGCAGTTTTACTTTGGTTTCCTTTCCAGAGGAGAGCTTGGTTTGTTCTCAGTCTTTGTTCTGTATCCCTGCCTTGGGTGTTAATAGAGGCTGATGAGTGGGAGTGGATTTTCAAAACACAGAAAAAAGAATAAACAAAACTGTCAAGAGAAAAGAGTACAATCTATTAGAGGTTTTGATCACCCTATTTGTCACAGAGAAATAACAGCTGCATTAATGCACACAGCACTTGTAATTCAGAGATCACCGTTACACCAAATGACAAATGATGTTACTGTAATGTACCATTTGTCTTTTCTCACATAGTTAAAAAACCATAATTACTAAAAATCATGACAACTTGCCAATTAAACAGACTCATTCACCCACAGATGAAGCATGCATCTTTGCATTTTGCAAATTAAATAGAGGTGTGTGGGGAGGATAAGAACCAAAGTGTGTAGTACGGTGATTTATTGGGAAGCTTGAGCAGGTACACATTAAAAGTAAAATAGTTTCTACCTGTTTTCTAGAGCATCTGAGCCACCTGAAAAAATTTCCAGTTGTAAAAAACAGTAATCTTTCTGTTTTCTTCCTAAAGACTTTGAGACTTCATAACAATCTGACTAATAAAGTTAATCTAAACTCATCTTTCTTTTACATTTATTGTGCCAGTGGACAAATGATCTAGTATAATTAAAAAGAATGGATTAATCTTATATTATTTGAAAAAAATAATTTTAAATGTACATAAAACCTCTGGGCATACGATTTTGGAAATAAATAATCAAATGCATTACCCCCAGAAAAACGGTACAGAAAGGGAGGAAAGAGTCCAGGATATGGCGACAGACAGCTGATTGAGTGCCTCAAAGGACTTGAGAGAAGGGCTGGTTAGGGCCAGCTAACATCCAGCCCTGATGAGGAGAGAAAAAGTGACAGTATACTCAAATGCATAGTGTTCCTGGTCTGGGTGACTTTAGGACCCAGGAGGATGAGGGTAGCCCTCTTAGCAAGTGGAGCTCACCTTTGTTCACTTTGTTTATGGATTCTGTAATACATGTCAATTCCTAGAAGCAGAAGCTCCCATGTGCCTTTGCCTGCTGACAGACCACCTCTATATTTGGCAGAAACTACCGCTTTTGTTACACAATGTAAAATAAAGAGCCATTCCCTTCCTTGAGAGAAAGAGAGAGAGAGAGAGAGAGAGAGTGTGTGTGTGTGTGTGTGTGTGTGTGTGTGTGTGTGTGTGTGTGTGTGTGTGTGTGTCTTAAGGAAAAACAGTGTAAGACTGGGCATGGTGGTTCACGCCTGTAGTCTTAGCACTTTGGGAGGTCAAGGTGGGCAGATCACCTGAGGCCAGGAGTTCGAGACCAGCATGGCCAACATGGTGAAACCCTGTCTCTACTAAAATACAAAAATAGCTAGGCATCGTGGTGCATGCCTGTAATCGCAGTTACTTGGGAGGCTGAGGCAGGAGAGTCACTTGAACCTAGGAGGTAGAAGTTGCAGTGAGCCGAGATCTCGCCCCTGCGCTCCAACCTGGGTGACAGAGCGAGACTCTGTCTCAAAAAAAAAAAAAAAAAAGACAGCATAGTAATCCAAACGCAGATTATTCTAGATTTGTTCAGTAAGATAAATTCTGTTGTGCATCAGCTAGAGGCCGCCATGGAGAATGTGGTTAGGTGCACAGGTTGTGGGGACAGTGGGTAAAGATCTCATCCCAGGGTCCCCACATCCTACAGCAGCTGCCATAGGGCAATTCCCTTAAACTCGCTCTGCTTCTGTTTTCTCCTCTTAAAACGAGCCTAATCACAGTACACAATTCATAGAGCTATTGTGAGCATTCGTGAAATGGATCTCCTGCCCATGGTAGATGCTCAGTAAGTGTTGGGTGTTTGTTACTGGGTGGGAAGGGATATTTATTTCCTCTGTTTGTGTTTAGACAGCAAAATTCTAAAATTGGTGTCCGGTTTGTTAGAGATGGATCTGATCTGCAGAAACCATTGCAATGAGGAAGTTAGCAGAAATGTGGCCTTGCCGTCTGTTGGAGTGTGAGATTTGCCAGCTACAATTATAAAAAGGGCTAATTAATTTTAGAATGGATAAAACCCAAAAAGCAGTTTTCGTTTGCAAACAACATTGTGTTACAACCAGAGCTTTCATAAAGAAAAGTCCAAACACCCCAAACTCATCTTTGTATTTTGTGAGGATAAGATCATCATCAACAGCAAAAATATCTACTTCTTTGACGGTAATGAAACTGGAAATGATAATTTAAGCAGGGAGCACCAGCATTTGAGACTATAGAATTTCCATTTGCGCTAGCTATACTTCTCTCTTACAGAGCTGTTTGAATTTCCCTTGGGAAAAGATGCAACGCAGACTGGCTTTGAAACTCAGACTCCTTGGCCAAAACATGCACATTTGTTTCCTTTTAATTTGTTCAAATGTATCATCAACACAACCAGAATCCCTGTGCAGTTGGTACTGGGCTAGTTCATTAGCAAGTGTAAATAAACAGGTGAGAGAAAATAAATTTGCTGTTTAGAATATATTTTGCAATTTTTTGGCAAATGGTCAAAGGGACAGCTTTTACATTTCTAAAGAAGAAGGTGACATATGACTTGGATGGAGGGATGATCCTAATCTACTGTATTTCACCAACTCTTACTTAGTGCAAGAAATGGAAATATTATCTCAGCTATCTCAGCAGAACCACAGTAGTATCCCATAAGGAGGAGATTGGGAGAATAGAGAATTTTGGAGTCTGAGCTCAAGTGACTTAAAGCAGAGCTTTCAGTGCAGGAAATCAATTGTCATTGGGCTTGGTTCATAATGTTGTGGTTTAGGAAAGGTAGCACAATTCAGTGGGGTCTTGAAGTGAGTCTGAGGAATAGACTAGGTTTCATTGGAAGCCAATAAGCAAGCCATTTTCCTGGACAAATCAGTTTCTGGAAATTCCCTTAAGCAGCTGGGAAGTTATTTATTGATTTATGCCTTTATCTTACTAAAAAAAAAAAAAAAATGTCCTGGAACAAATTGTGAAGTTATGTGTTTATAGTCAGCCTCAGTCCTCCATCCTGATAGTGAAGCTCTGTGAACACAAGTTGTCCCTTCTCTCCTGATACCATGTCGAGTGCCTTTCCGTTGTACCACACTCTTCTCCTCTCTGCCCAGGGCCAGAACTCTGCTTTAACTACAGAATGCCAATTCCATTCCTGTGCCCTATCTCTCTTGCAAGTGCACAGCACTGAAGTTGAATACTTTAAAGTTCTCAGTCTCAAAGTCCTGTCTGTGAGCTGGCTCTGAGCTGCTTGTGCTTTAATTCCCTGGGGAGTTTTTCTTTTCTCCTGGAACCCTTCATTTTTAATGTCTCATATATTTTTCCAGAGGATGTGCAGAGCCAGGTTTGTGAATCCTTGAACCAGGAGACAGAAATGAGTAAAAATTCAATGTTTCTTCAGCTGATTAAAGGCAAAGAAGACCTAAACACCTTCTTGTTCTTTCTATGCCACTATGAAGAATGTCAGATTCAAATGCTCGTAACTGAAATGATTATATATGGTATTTAGGACTACACTTTACTAGCGATAAGCAGTACCAGGTAAAAGGTTTAAATACAATGCACAGAAGATCTTTTTCAATTAAGAAAATTGCTCTCATCAACTTCTTCCCATTAAAAGTTGAGGGAGGGAAAAAGGTGAGTCACACTGTGTCTGGATGAAGCATTAGACCACAGGGCCATGCAAATACAGAGAATGAGAACCACTGGGCTAGAAAGGAAACACAGCTGGAAACTCAGTCTGTGAAGCTGCCTAAATAGCAGCTGTAGGGGATCACATTTGCATTCTGACAGGAAGTATGTTGCCATAATTTGGAGAAGATACAGGAAGTGAGAATTACTGGTTCTTTGTGACTGCAGGTATGAGAGATAATTTTTTTTTATACTGGAGGAATTCTGAGATTCCCTCATCCTCGGGGGTAGGCAGCCATCTCTTTTGCCCATGACTACAATGGTCCTCTATTAGAATTGGTATTTGCCTTATGCTTTCAGTTCAGGCAGGTTGGGCCAGGTTATGCCTCGGTAACAAACAGTCCCAAATCTCTATGACTTTACCCATCAAGCATGCCCTTTTCCTTCACAATAAACATCAGTACGGTTCCACCAGGAGCACCAACATTAATGGGGATCCATCCCTGCATGCGCTTGTATGATGTGTTAGAAGAAAGGGCTGTTGGGAGTCATACACTGGCTCTCAAGCTTCCATCTGTAAGTAACACAGTTCACTTCCATTTCAATTTCATTTGCCAAAGTTAGTCACATGACCACACATAATTTCAAAAGGGGAAGAAAATTTATCTCTACCATATGCCCAGAAATAAGAGAACCAGAGCACATTATTTATCAACAGCCTCCAAACGTTAACTTAGGTTTGAGTAATAGACGTTCTCACACTCAAATTGCAGCTCCAACAACAACTACTAGGCAGCCTGAAAAGTACTGAGAGAGAAGATGGGTCCCTAGGGAAGCTGTTTGCATTATCTCTCTGATGGTTTGTATTGATGGGCTGGGTTAAATTAAAAGGGCTAAAGCAGGAAAGACATTAGCTATCCCAATCTGTCCCATCCTTTAATCAGTGCCAAATCCCTCCCTGCTGTGAAATGTTCTACGACTGTCTCAGACTGCATTGTTATCTCTTGTTTCTTCAGTTATCACCAACACCTAGCACATGGTCACACTTTGATAACAATGGGGGAAGTGAATGAATGCTTGTAAATCAATATTCTGGGGAAAGAGTTCTTCTCCTCTATGCCACTCCACAAAGTGTCTAGGCCAAGGATGGGCACACAGTACAAAAACCATAACTCTTTAACAGTTGATTAACTAAAAACAATAATAAACACCAAATTGATGGATGTGAGCTGAGCCCCTGATGGTTTCCTCAAAGAATAGATGCCATTTCTACTAAAAGCACATTGCTTATTCCTCCCACTCAGCCTGGCCACACAGAGTGAGTTGGAAGACTGCTGAATATAAATGACATTTGGCTGGGTCCTTGTGAGGACAGTCATTAATATTGCTAACAGGTCCATGTGTTAAACTTGGCCCAACACGGGCACCAGATGCATCCTCCCAGGCAACCTGGGGGTCCTTCTGATGACTCCTCCAGGCCAGGCACACTGCATCTGCTTGCATTCAGGCAGCCTGGCCACTTGGCTCGAGACAGAGCATCCATGGCAAGAACGAACACTCTCCCAGCGAGGCTGTACTTCATGAAAAATGAATGTAGCTGGGGAGGTTGAGTCCTGCTGGCGGATCTGGTCTACAGATGGTGTACTTCTTCTAATGACCGGGGACAGCCGATTGAAAGATCATCTAGGCCTACTTCTGCAGTCCCAGAGGAGTTAGATAAATTCAACAAGGATTTATAATAATTGTATGCCTACTTTGTATCTAGTCCTGTGATCAGGAAAGTGGGCAATCAGAGATTCAGAAGAAAGATGAACCAAGGCGTCCTTTGACAAAGGTGTGATCTTAAAGTTGGACAGTGTGTAATGAGAGAAGGAAATAAATTCCTCACAAGGGTTAAACATTTTTTAATCCACTAAAGGATTCACAGATGCTAATTCTTTTAATATTTGCAATCATCCTATGAATAGATATTAATATCTCCATTTTCCAGATGAGGAAACCAAGGCTCAGAGGCGACACAGCTTCCCCCAAGGTCTGACACTTGATAGAGTCAAGATTTAAACCTCTGATTCTGAAGGCCGTGTTATGAGATTGTACATTATATGTTGAGGGCTACTGAGTTCAAATAAGTCAGGCTCAGAACATGACGAATAATAAGAAACATTTCCAGAGTTTGCAGTAGGCACCTGACAACTTTCTACGCCCATTCTGTGGAATAACTTGTTTATCTTATAGCAACCCCATCAGTTTGGTACTAAAATATCCTCACTTGATAAGTAGGGAAACATGCACAGAGAGTTTACATAATCAGGCAAAGTCACACAATGAAGTGGAGAAGTAGGGGTTTGAACCCAGATGAGCACAGTTTGTCTTCCTGCCCACTACACTGTATTAGTAATACAGGTAATGGTCACTCCTTCCCTTAAGCGCCCCCCCCCCGAAATATAACCAGGCCATTAACTGAGAGGGTTATTTATTGTTTTTATCTATCTTATCTCAAAATAAAAGTTTACAAACTTTTAGAGAACAATCTCCCCTGGGTTTAGTTTTCAAAACCGAGAGAAGGAGGGCTTTAAAGATTAAGTGTGGTCAGAGTTGATAGATAGATAGATAGATAGATAGATAGATAGATAGATAGATAGATAGATAGATAGATAGACAGATGGTTGAGAGACAGAGATAGATAGATAGATAGATAGATAGATAGATAGATAGATAGATAGATAGATAGATAGACAGACAGATAGATGATTGATAGATGATAGATAGATAGACAGATAGATGGATAGACAGACAGATAGATGATTGATAGATAGATAGATAGACAGATAGACGCATATAGATTTTTTTAAAAAATTTCTGTCTAAGCTATGAAGAGTGGAGGAGGGAATAGATCCCACAGGTGAAAGTGTTAGTTACTCTCCTCCTGAGAAAGGTGATAGGACTTCTGTTAGTAATATTGCATAGTAGAAAGGCTGCACATGAGGAGGTAAGGCTCCTAGCCTCATGAATAATCTCCTTGTACAAGTTTAATATAGAAACAGTAATGCAGTCAACTTCAAAAAACCAAGCAGATTTAGACAACTGCATTCCTGCTGACCATTGCAGACAGGCCATAGGACCTGAACCAAATACTTTGGAATATGGTGGTGCTTACGGATTCCAAAATGAATATCAAGAGGGTGAGTGTTCTCCACAACAAAAAGATGTGAAATTTCTTATCTACTTGGACAAATAGGGGCTTGGACTCAGATTTCATTTAATTTGAAACAAATAAAGAAATGGAAGGTTCTTAGATGTGAGTAAGGAAAGACCCTTTCGGTGTGTAGATATTATCCTGAAATTCTGCAGTTTTAATATTTAGTATAGTATTAGTTTGAATATCTGGGAAGTGCTTCCTTTCTCTTTTCCCTAATTCACACACACACACACACACACACACACACACACACAAAATGGAAGAAAAGAATGGAGAGGAAGAAAAATAACAAAGGTAGAAAGATTTTTAGTGGCGGATGCAAAAATGAATATTAACTGTTTTTCCAAGTAATAGAATCAGATGTTTAGTTTATCAGGAGACTATTCTGTATCTAATTTTTCCATTAAGATTTTCATAGAGAGAGACCTGATAACCATTTTTGCAATGAATATTGCCAAGGTGTACTTGCATGGTTGAAGGGGAGGAAAATGAATATGTGCATTTAAAATTTTTATGATTACATTTTTAGTAAAAGGAGGAGGATGACTGGAGTTTCACAACTGCTTTAATACAATTGGTTCCACTTAGAGGAGATGACATGTTGAAATGTGATGAGTAAAGATGTGCAGAATGCTTTCCCAGTAATTGGAATTCAAGCAACAATATCACACTGGGCATTGTTGGATCCTTTACAGCTTTAAGAAAAAGGTCTCCTTTCTTCATTTTGGAAAAAAGTGCACATATTATAGGACATCATGAGTTTATTCAACATTAAAAAGAGAAATTAAAAATTATTTCACCTGAATGCATCTGCATTTGAATCAAGCATATGCTTAAGTTTATGCAACTTCTAATGCACAATTTCTTCTTCCAACTTTCTATTGCTATAAAATGGCAGGATTTTAGAGCTGAATGAGTAATTTTGTGTCAAATGCTCACTTTAGAAATGAGGAAATAAAGGCCTAGATAAGTAAGGTAATTTACCTATAGATATGCAGTAAATTGATGGCAGAAATGGAACCAAGCTAAAAACTCCTGATTGTGCTTCTTGAATAGTCCATGATGGGAGGGTCTGAGGAGTGGGAAAGAGACCGTCAGGAGCCAAGGACCAGTTATTCTGGAGAAATATTAAGAACTGAATGAGAATAACAGCTGGTAAAAGGCCATTAGCTGTAGCAAACAGATTACAGATGATGTCTATAGTCAGGACTTTTTTGGTCGTGAGGGGTAGAAAACCATCTAAAACTAGCTTGAGCTAAAGGAAAAAATTACATCCTCATGTTACCAAGAAGTCTGGATTTAGAAGTTATTTCAAGTACCTGGAGAGAGATGCCCAAATGACTATCAATGCTTTTTCTCGAGCTCTGTTTCTTAGCTTTCTGTATTGGTCTCATTCTTTCTTACAGGTAGCATCTTTTATGCAGTGAGAAAGAGGGCCACTTTGTCATCCGTATTCATGTTCTCCCACTTTGGCAGCCTCAGGTGAAAAAGAAGGCCTGACTTTCAATATTCAAACATTAACTGTGGGGCAGAACATTAATTTCTGCCCCCACAGGTATGTGTTGGTAATTAACATATGCCAACTCTATACTCAAGAAGTTGCTATTCTTGGCCCGAGGTGAATAACATTTCAACTCTATAGCTGGTGCAGTACAGAGAGATTTTACGATTCCCTGACCAACTGATTACATATGATAAGATTTATCTTAAAAATAAGAGGATATGTAATTGGAAAAAACAGGCTAAACATTAAAACAATAGCTTGAGTCTTCCTTTAGTGACCAACGAGCATATATACACTTCTTCTCAAACATTTGCTCTAACAAATTATAAGTATCTATGTACAATTAAAATCATATTCAACACTGCCCAAGGGGTTATAGCCCAAAGTCAGTTCTACATACTGCATACTAATTTCATGTCATGACATATCAAGAATCATAAAAGAATTCATAATACAAAATGAATCATAAAAGGATTCATGCCATGAAATGAGCTTTGAATCAAAGGAATATTTGTTCTGCCTGTATTTCTACTAAAATCCTATTTCAAAATTCTGAGATCTATGAATAAAATAAATACTCAGTTTCATCATCTGAAACATATCAACTTAAAACTGACTGGAAAAATGTAATAATCTCAAACACTCCCACTTACAAAGCAGAGAAAAGGAAATAGTATGGGTCTTCTTAGAAGCATAGAGAGAGACTCACCCCCTGCAATGGGAGAAAAGAAAAAGCTAAGGCTGGAGTCCAAGATTGAATTATAACAGGAACAGAGCTCAAAAGAAGGTTGAATGTTCCACCTTAAGAGGTCTGCTATGACAGTGTCAGGCTTCTACAGGAAAGGGGTGGACTTTGGAATAACCAAAAGCTGCCAAATTTTAGTAAGGCCTTCTCTCAGCCAGTCAGCCTTCTCTCACCAGAGGAGCCAACTTGTAGGATATACATACATACATCATTGTGTGTGTGTGTGTTTGTGTGTTCACACAGAGACACGTGCATATGCATATATGTATATGTGTATGTGTTAATATACATATGATTTGTTATAAGGAATTGGCTTACACAGTTGTGGCAGCTGGCTAAGCAAGTCTCATATCCATAGTGCAAGGAATCAAGAAAAGAAGGCTGGAAATTCACCTAATCTCTTAGTTACTTCTTTGTCACAAACATTGTCTCCCATTCTATTCATTGCATTATTTTTACTTGAATCTGGAAGATTTATGACTGCTTCAGACAAACAGAGTAAAGTAGAAGTGAAGCTACGTGTCTTCCATGGCTGGGGCAGAATAGGTCATTCAGCTTCCTGTTGATCCTCTTGGGCAGTCACTCTGGGGAAAGCTGGCTGTTGTGTAAGAAGTCCAACTATCTTGAGACTACCTTGCTAGAAAGGTCACATTTGACAACCCATTTGACAGAAACAGCTGAGTTCTCACCTGACAGCCAGGAAAACCACCAACCACGTGCATACAACATCTTGAACATACAGCCAAGCCAGGTTTTCTGATAATGATTTCTAGCTGATGTCTAAATGCAGCTGCCTAGAAGGACCAAATACAAACCATCCAGCTAGGGCCTTCTCAAGTTCCTGACCCACAAAATTTTAAGAATAATAAAATGATTATTGTGCACAACTCAGTTCTGAGGACAAGCTGGAAGGGTCCTAAGGAGACTCTTAGTGGAAACATGATGGGACTCGAGAAGGTTGTTGGAGAAGAACTCAAGGAAGACGGCATTGAAAGCTGAGGAGTATCTTGATCCTGACTACCATGTTGGAGAGGTTCTAGGGAGGCATTCTGAGTAACATTCTTCACTGAATTCTCAGACGACTGCCAGCATCAACTCTTAAATATGTCTGTGGGCCTTCATAATGCCCAAGAATTCTGTGTAATATAACTTCTATATAGGAAAGCTTTTGAACTTGAACTTTTCTTTTGATAACCAGCCATTTTACTATTTATATTTGTTATGTCAAGTTTTCATGTTGGAAAGTCAACATCTTAAAAAAATGATAGTTTTTAAATTATTCAAATATTTCATTTTTCTTGTTGCATTGACTGGAAGAGCTAGTGTTAAATAAAAGTGGGCACAACAGATACTCTTGTCTTCTCCTACGTTAATGGCTTAATAAACTTAAGTTCTTAAAAGAGCTTTATTAACAATAATAATAAGAGCTATTGTGGATTACTATTGGGTGCTATATGCATAATAATGTCATGTCATAGTTCTTAAGAGCGCAGATTCAAAAGCCAGACTTACTGAATTCTAATTCCATCTTTGCTCTTTGTGATGTAGGGAAAGTCATTTTACTAGTCTTTGCTTTAATTTCCTCATCTATAAAGTGGAGATAACAATGGTCTACTTACCTCATTGGGTTGCTGTGGGGATTAAATGAATGGGTAAAATTAGCATCACTTAATGCAATGCCTGATCCTAAGTAAGTGCTGTGTAGGTGTCTGTTATTATTAACCTTTATCAAGCGTCTTCTATGTCCAATTTACTGCCATATGCAAGGTTTACAACCTTTCTGTGAAGTATATACTATTTTCTTAATATTTCAGGGAAGGAATCTGCAGCTCCAAATACTCGTGTAACTAGCCTCGTTGCTTAACTGTAAATGACAGAGCAAGGTTTTGAACTCAAATCCATTTAACTTACTTTCTTTCTTTCTTTCTTTCTTTCTTTTTTTTTTTTTTTTCTTTTTTTGATGGAGTCTTGCTCTGTCACCCAGGCTGGAGTGTAATGACATGATCTCGACTCACTGCAGTCTCTGCTTCCGGGTTCCAACGATTCTCCTGCCTCAGCCTCTTGGGTAGCTGGGATTACAGGCTCATGCCACCACACCCAGTTAATTTTTGTATTTTTAGTAGAGACAGTGTTTCACCATGTTGGCCAGGCTGGTCTCGAACTCCAGACCTCAGGCGATGCACCAGCCTTGGCCTCCCAAAGTGTTAGAATTACAGGCATGGGCCACCACGCCCAGCCCCATCTAACTTTCGTTCGTATTTTCCCCCAGTGATATGATATGCTTCTAGTTCCATGGCAAGTACTTTGCAAAAGCAAAGAGAAATATTATACGTAGTTCCTTCCCTTATGGGTCTTAAAACTCCAGGAGTCAGTTAGGGCTGCCAGAAAAGCACTCAGTTTGCTGGATCACTGGAGACGAGGAGAGAGGAACAGCCATGAAGAACTTGGCTCCATTATAAGTTCTAAATTTTGAATGTCAAGGAAAGCAGCTGCCCTGGATTTCCCTGAAGAGCAGTGAGCTGTCAGATGCTGAGATTCCATCAGACAAAGAGCCCAGGTTATCTCCCTGCAGGGATCTGATATTTGACCTCACTTTGCTTTTATTCTGAAGTCATAATGAAAGGTTGAGATGAGGATAGCCAAAAAAATGTCTGGCATGGAAGGTTGGTTCCCCTGAATAAATTGCAATGATTAGGAAATGAACATATTTGGAGACCTTTGAAATAACGTTTCCATTTTAATAGTACTTTATTGCAAACTGGCTGTCTTCAACCTTGACCTTCCTTATGACATTCAATTCCATATTTTCAACTGTTTCCTGGATGGCCTTATAGATAAGAACAATAAAATCCTCTGAATTAAAATAATGCATGTAAAACTAAAGTTATCATCCAAGTTTACCTTCCCACCTACACATCGTTGTCATTGATATTGTCATTAATCTTATTGTGCATTCTTGACACTTTGAAATTACCTTTGACCCTCTGACCCTCTCCTTCAAGATAAACACTAGGTTCTATTGAATTTTTCTCATTTCTCTCTCTCTTCCTCTCTCTCTCTCTTTCTGCCTTAAGTACAACTATCTCAATAGTTTACACCTACATAGGCACATGGTCCAATCACTATTTTCTAATAAAATCCCCCTTTCATTTCAAATCTCTTCTACCCAGTATGTCAAAACAAATCATTCAAAAATCCCCTTGAGTAGGGAAAAAGAAAATTAACCACTTTATGTAGTAAAGAAATTTGGTACACTATCTTAACCATGTGATAAAGGTTCACCTCACCAGATATGTCACGTGAATATCGTGACCCCATCATGTAAGGTGACCAGAAGGGCCCTGGAGTTTAACCCCAGTGTAGTCATGAGAAAACAACATCAGACTCACCCAGGCTGGGAGAAATTGTAGTGGACATTTGGCCAGCACACCTTAAGACTGTTAAGGTCATTAAGAAAAAAAGGGAAATACTGGGAAACTGTCACAGACCAGAGGAAACTGGGAGGAATGATAATTAAATGCAATGTGGTACCCTGGGTTTGATCCTGGTGTAGAGAGAAGGCATTCATGGAAAAGCAAGAGATATGCAAATGGCTGGAGTTTGCAGCAATGTACCAATGTTCATTTCTTAGTTTTGGCAAGGTACCAATGAGGAACACCAGGAGAGGGGTATATAGAAATTCTCTTTATAACTTTTTTGTAAATATAAAACTATTCTGAAATAAAAAGTTTATTTAAAAAATGCTCTGTGTGCAAAAACTTTCATTAGAGCCCCACTGTTCATCAAGTCCATGTGTAGAATCCTGCTGTCTTTGGCTCACTACTGCCTTCTTCAGTCATCTCTGTAGGCAGAATGCCATTCTCAAAGATGTTCACACCCTAATCTCCAGAAACTATTAATACATTACCTTTCATGGTTCTATTAAGGTTATTGGCCTTGAGATTGGGAAAAATTTTTTTTTTGTTTTTTGAGACGGAGTCTAGCTCTGTTGCCCAGGCTGGAGTGCAGTGGCGCCATCTTGGCTCACTGCAAGCTCCGCCTTCCAGGTTCACGCCATTCTCCTGCCTCAGCCTCCGGAGTAGCTGGGACTACAGGCGCTGCCACCACGCCCGGCTAAGTTTTTGTATTTTTTTAGTAGAGACGGGGTTTCACCATGTTAGCCAGGATGGTCTCGATCTCCTGACCTCGTGATCCGCCCGCCTCGGAAATTATTTTAAACCATGTGCGTAGGCCCAATCTAATCATATGAGCCCCTGAAAAGCAGAAAACGTTTTATTATCTAGAGACAGAAGAGATGTGGCAGAAGGGGAAGTAGGAGAGATTCCAAGCATGAGAAGGATTTGGTGTGCTGTTGCTGCCTCTGAAATACAGGACCAGAGAGAGGCCACAAAGCTGAGAGCAGGCCCCAGCTGACCGCCAGCAAGAAGAGGAGCTCAATCCTACAGCTGCAAGGAAATGTTTTCTGCCTATAACCTGGCTGAACTTGGAAAGCTGTTTCTTTCCAGGACCACTCCATAACAGCCCCCGCCAATCAATATCTTAACTTTGGCTTTGTGACACCTAGAGAAGAGGAATCAGCCAAGCCAACCTGGACTTCTGACCTAAAGAAGCATGAGATAATAAATGCGTGTTGTTTTAAGTTGCTAAAGTGGTAGTAATTTGTTATAGCAGCAATAGAAAGTTAATTCATCCTGCGTATTTTTTCTTTTTAGTCCAGTGCAGTCTTTTTTCATCCTGCTTTTTACTGTCTCTGCCATTCACTTGGTGTGTGGGGGAGTTTGCCTTTTACTGTTTTTCTTAACATGAATGCATCATTTTCCCAACTAGGTTATAATTCCTTTGAGGACTATGGTCTTGCCTTGTTCATGACTGTGTGTGTGTGTGTGTGTGTGTGTGTGTGTGTATTTCCAGCTGCTTACTGTTCCATTTGAGACTTCCTGATCCTACCTGCCCGCATCTATCTTTCAGGCTTTTCACCCATCAGTCTCTGACACCTACCCTAGATTTCAATCTACACTTGGTAAATATTTGTTGTATATAAAACACCAGTGTCCAATGTCCTAATCATAGTTGTTCAATAACGTGGCAATGATGACAGTGGTGAAGAAGTAGAATGAAGAGAGAGAAAATAGTGTCAGATTCTGAGATAAGAGAATACGCAAAAATATTATGAGTCATGACAGATATTCCTCAAAAATAGTGATTTTCAAGTTGGTCAATTGCCCCAGGAGATATTTGGCAATGTCTTGAGACATTTGTTATTGTCATAGTGGGGGAGGGAGATTTCAACTGACAACTAGTGAGTAGAAGCCAGAGATGCTGCTTTAACATCATATGGTTCACAGAACAACCCTTACAACATGGAAGTATCCAACCCAAAACACCAACAGTGTCCTCGTGGGAAACCCTATTCTAAAACCACACTACTCAGCTATGCAAAAGAGGTAAGGTCAGGTTCCTGCTGTACTTTGGAATATAAGCAAGAACTGGAACAATTGAATAATCCACAGGCTCAGTCCTTAGGGAGGCTGTAATTACATATGAACAATAGCATTTATTCCACTCTTCTGTGAATGTCTCTGCCATGTCTAAATATGTTTATCTGTCAATGCCTAAAATTAAAATATTTTCTTGAGCTATAAATTAGCATTGGTATCTCTCTGTAAGCCAGCTAACCCCAAAGATGAGGTTATGTCCACAGATGCTACAGGAAAAACCAGTTCTCAGCATATTATCTAATTAACAGCTAAGCCTGCCGTCCGCGTAGCACTCCTATGTGGTATCGCCACTCTTTCAAGGACAGCCCTCACTTTCACAAATGCTCACATTCAACCCTTATCATATTTATCTTGTCAAGTTATGAAAAATTGTTGAAAAGTCATTTTGTACATTTTGGGCATTTGAGCCTGAGAGAAAACGCTGAAGCCCAGTCAAAGGTCCGTTTGCCACACGCCACTTCACCAGAGGGAAGGAAGAGTCTGCCAAAGACTGTTTTTCTCTCAAAATTTTCAGATAAATAATTTCTCCTAAACCTTCCCAGACTCCACTGTATCACTTTTCAAGCTGCTTGAAAGCTAAGACATCTAAACAAGAGAAATTTAGTTAAGGAAAAAAATGTAGCTTTCAAGCTCAGAAGCTGGGAAACTACTTTCACATGAGAAGTTCAATTTAATCTGAAAGGAAGACAAATCTATCAATGTCCATTCGACTTGTTCCAAAACCTGAGGGACATTCAGTTTCCTCCTAGTGGAATCTATGTATTAGATGTTATTTGGGTCTTTCTGTTCCTGAAACACTTACTTTAAGGTGTACCATGTAATTGAATTTGGCTTTTATTTTCTCTTAGTCTGTGTGTGTCTACATTTTTCAAATGCTCCTTAGATTTTTAGCTACAGGTAAAATTTCTCTAAAATGAGTAGGTGATTTATGTCCACATGCAACAACATTCAGTAAAACCAGGGAACCAGGCCGGGGTTCTCCCGTGGACTATAAGGAGTTTATCTGCTTCTGATTCAGTGGCTTTTTCCTTTTATTATGGGCTGCTGGAAACTGCTCTAGTGGAGTCCCTAATCAATGTCCAGCCATGTTTAGGGGATAAGAGTCTGACAGAAACACATTTCAGGGAGAAGTAATTTTATTGGCGTTTTACACAAAGACCAGCTTTAATAGCCAAGCCTGAGTCTAACAATTTCTATTAAAGATATCAGGCTACGTAAGATCATAACTTGCACCCTTCCAGTTGATGAAGGAATCTAGCAAACCTCAGACAAGCACCAGACACTTGACCGTCTCTTACTCCGCTGAAAGGAAGCAACTTCCTTTTGTCAAACACTCGCACTTACTAAGTACTACACACCGATGGTCACTTTTAACTCCATTTTGCAGGTAAAGGAACTGAGGTTGAAAGAGTTTTAGTAACTTCACCAAGGTGGTAGAGAGAGGAATTAGGATTGGAACTGGAATGTGCCATGCTCCAAAACCCTTGGTTTATTTCCCCCATACATGGACTGATGAACCCTGGAGTACCAACTGCAGCACTCACACCAGCAACAGCACTGGATGTCAAGAAAGGTAGAGAAACACAGGCCTTGATCTATAAGTGCGAGCATCCAAGAGTATAAAGGGCTTTTTTTTTTTTTTTTTTTTTTTTTTTGGTTTGTCTGTTTATGGCTTTGGGGACTCTTTCCTCAGTGGAGAATAGAAATACCCCATGAGTTAGCAACCTCTCAGTCAGCCAGGCCTGCATCAAGCATTGGCCCTTTCCCTACCTGTGTCCAGAGTGACCTTGAGCAGGTGATGGAAACTCCCCAAACCTCATTGTCTTCATTTCCCAAATAATGACAATAATAATAACCCTGGCCATGCATATTGTTTGAAAGCATCAAATAAAATACCGCCCCAAGTGATCCTTGAACATGTCAAAAAGTATGGAGGTGTTCTTAACCTTACCCCCTCCCTCTCTACATAATAAGCTAAGACTGAAAGCTTAGCTAGAGTCTTACAAGGCCAGAAACCCAGCCGATTCCTCTGGGTTTCTTAATCAGCTACTGTGGCTGGCAAAGTCTTCTTAAGAAGCCCCAGAAAACCCCAAATCTCAATAGAGAACCACATTTTCACTCTATGCTTCCTTTATCCTTACAGGAATTAGCATGAGTTTAAAACAGAAATGCAAACTCAAGACAAAACAAAATGCACTGTGACTTGAGCATATGCAGAATGTCAGCAAGGGAGCCAGCATGGGAGGAGACATCCTCCCATTTTGTGAGACATCTGTGGCTCACCTTTCCCTCTATTAAAAGCCAGACCCTGTGGCTTTTCTGCAGGATTACTAGAACCTCAATGAGCCCGTGACAGATCTGACTTTCAGAATACTTTAGCAGGCTCCGTGCCTCAGACACACCATGCCCATCTCCTGTCCCCACTGACATGTTTATTTCAGACGGCAGCCAAGTTCATGGAGGGTCTGGCTAAGAATATCCGGGACTTTGCCTCCTTCACTCTTCTTTTCATAAGTTTTTTCAGAGACCCAGAAAGTTTGTTGGAACAGCTCCTTGTTTTCTGGCAAGCAAATTATGCCAAATCCTCTTGATAAAATGAGAGTTCACACTGTGGTCAGCAGCCTCCAAGGTGGCCCCAGAGAGCCTCACCTCCCAGAACTCACATTCTCGTGCACTCACTTTCCTTTAGGTTTGAACTAGACTTACTGACTTGCCTCTAATTCATAACACATGACAGAAATTATAAGGTGTCATTGCTGAGATTAGGTTTATGTTACAAAGACTGTGGCTTTATCTGGGGCACGCCCCCACTCTTTCTCTCTTACTCCCTTTGATAGAGGCCAATCCCCATGTGTGAGCTGCCCTTGCAGAAGTCCACGTGGTAAGGAACTAAGTGACGCCTTTGGTCAATAGCCATTGAGGGACTGAGGCCCTCCATCCAGCAGCACATGAGGACCCGAATGCTTCCACAAACCCCTGAGTCCAGCAGCACACGAGGAGCTGAATGCTTCTCATAATACCTTGAGTGAGCTTGGAAGCGGATCCGCCCCAAGTCCGGCTCTCGCGTGAGATCACAGTGCCCACCAGCACTGTGATTGCCACCTTGTGAGAGACCCTGGGTCAGACGCCCTGAAATCAACTGTGCCTAGATTTCTGACCCACAGAAACTGCAAGATGACAAATGTTTGTTATTTTAAGCCCCTGAGTGTTAGAACAATTTGTTACACACAATAGAAAATGAATACACTGTTCTTAGTAAATATTCCGAAGTGTCTAACTTGACATAGCAAAAGAACCTCCTTCAGATAAGTTCTTCCCAAACCCCAAAGAGCAACTCTGAATACGAACGAGCATATCTCCATCATCAGGTCTAGTGTGCCTATTTTCTGAGGCAGGTATAATACAACAGTAAAGAGGCCAGACTTCTGGGTTTAAAGACTCACTCCACTAACTTCTTCACTTTAAGTGAATTATGTAGCATTTCTGTGCTTCATATATATAATAGGAATGATAATCATACCCTTTACATTGAATTATGTCAGTATCATATTCGTTTATGTTTGTATTCTCAGCATGTAACACAGTTTCCATTACATAGTAAAGGTAAAATACATTTTCTCATGAGTGAATAGGTATGACTTAATCTTTTTATCCATCTAACCATACTGCAACCCATTTGAGGCCATGGATCACTCCTCATGCTGTTATTTATTTCATCATATCCCAACATGCTATGCACAGAAAGGTAGCTCAGGAAATATTTTTGACTACTTTGACACAGAATAATATTGATCCATTAAAAGTTAATTGGTTGCATATTCTTATTTGAAATCTTTTTGCTGTGGATAGATAAATAATTTATCCTTCCCAATTCTACTATCCATTTGAATTTTTGGTAATCTGTAGATTTTATCAAGTGTCTAATTTTCTATTCAATTTCCTTCAACCAACATGAATTAAATGTGTTTTTTATTTTTTCTTGCAATGAAATCAATCAAGATCCAGATGTACTTAGCTTACAGCTAAGACTTTGAGTATTGACAGTGAACATGAAAACTCTTTAGATGAGAGAATTTATAAGAGCTGTGGTTCTGATACTTCTCTGTAAGAAACATCATTAGGGAAGCCAGTAATTCATCAGCAGAGAATCCCCAGGGAAGCAGAGCAAGGATGGCTTTGTGCACCACGATTTTCACTTCCAAATTTCAAGCAGGGCTGTCCCAAACCTTGCCTGCTGCTTCATGTACTCACCACACTGATTGATAATCACTGACTTACTTAGCTGTATGTTTCCTCATGCAGCTGGCACCCAGACTGGTAGCATCTCGTTACCTGAGAATTTGCTAAAAATGAAAATAACTGAGTTCTACCACAGACATAGTGAATCAACAACTCAGGCTTGGGCCAGAACTTTATGTTTCAACGAAATCTCCAGTCAATTCTGATGTAACCTAAAGTTTAAGAACCACATTGCTATAGAGCATAAATTCTTTGAAGGCAGTGCTCATGGATTATTTAAACTGATATGTCTAGTGTCCAGTGCTTGACCTAAAGAATTCCAAACATGTTTATGAAAGAGTGAAGAGGATCAAAGATTTTGCTTTTGAACCTTTTGAGTTTCTGTATGACTCCTTCGGGTCATGTAGGAAGATGGGATTATGAGCTGTCAGGGTCCATATAACAACACAAAGTAAATGTCCAGGAAAGACCCATGACTGAAAAAGTCATGCTACTCACCCTTCAAGTCCCACTCCAAGTCGTACCTGCTTTGCAGATCTTTCTAACCTAAGCCCGTGTCCTATGATCCTCCTGTCTGCATCCATTCTTTATTATTTAAGTGACCATATCCTAACTGAATATTGACCATCATTACTCATTTTTATACCTTCGATAGCTAGCACACTTTTTAAAACAGTGGTAATGCAGAACAAATCTTTCCTCATTAATAAGGATTTGTGGCATGCATATGTTAATGTTGAATCAAATCAGTGTTGAAATTATTAGCAAAGCTATTACTATCAGACTTAGTCCTGAAGACAAGTCAGGTCTTGGTAATTTTACACCTTACATTATTTTCAAACAGATCAGGGTACAGTCCAGGAGCCAGGTTTTCTTGGGCACTTTTCTTCTCTTTTAATGTTGTTGTTTGTTATCTCCCTGCTATCTCTTGACCAGGGAAATATCTTCAATGTCATTTCTTTTGAGATCTTGCTCAAAATTGTCATTGGAGATGTTAGTTGTCAATGAATGCAAAAAGTTGATAAGTTTTAGCTTTTTTCTTTGATATGTTGGCTTTAGAAAGTCAAAATTCTAAGACTAAAAGACCTTCAAGAGAGAAATTAATAAAAATCACCATTTCTTTCTTTCATTAATATATACTTACTTAGCATCAACTGCTAGGCATTATCTTAGGTGCCTGGGATATCTTACTGAATAAACAATGACGTCTGCCCTTAAGGAGCTAAAATTCAGTGCAGCATGTAGGGCGAAACACTGGAGGGGGCAGCCAATGAACACAAATACAGAAATAAGTATATAAAATGTCATATTAGAAAGTGGTGTGTGCTATGGGGAAAGTAGAGCAAAGGGAGTTGGGCAATGATGCTGAAATGATGGCTGGTAAGTGGATTTGCAGGTCAAAGCTGGGGATTGTTCCCAGAAGACTCTCAACATCCATTATTTTACCTTTTCCATGTTCACCTCTTTTATTATTCTATCAAGCCTCAAAGCTTCAAATGTAATTTACATGCAAATGACTCTACGATTTTATACTTCCAGTCTAGAGCTCCTCCACACACTACTGATGTACATATCCAACTGCCTTCTTGGCATCTTTATTTGTGTATCTAACAGGCATCTCCAATTCTATTTTCAAGGGCATCTTCTATTCCAACACCACCCCCTCACCCCCACAGACAAATTCTGTTGTCCCACAGTTTTTCCATCTCCATTAATGGAAACTCCAACCTTTAAGTTGCTCAAACCAAAATCCTTGGAGTCTTCCTTAACACCCCTTTCTTCTAATAATCTCTTATCTTATCAGACAGCAAATCCTGTCACCTCTACCTTCAGAAATCCACCCAGCATCTAATCCTCATCACTGCCCTGTAGTCTAGGCCCGCATCCATTCTTGGATTATCTTGGATAATGTTTGCATGATCACAATTGTCTCCTGAGATTAATTTACTTTTATTCACAACAGTCTGTTCATAACATAGCAACAAAAGTCAACCAGTTACTTCCACATGAGGCCATGTCCTGCCCCTGATGCAGCCTCTCCATTGTGGGTTCCCCATCTCCCTACTCTCAAAGCCAAAAGCTTCACTCCAGCCCGTGATGCCCTCCAGAATCTGGTTTCCATGGTCTCCAAGACTCCATCCCTTTCTACTTTCCACCTCACTCATCTTGGTACTAGTGGAAGGTATCCCAGTTACCAGTGGTGAATCCATATGGGCGTGCAGCAACCTCAATTCTTGCCTCCTCAGAAGAAAGAATTTAACTGAGGGGCATAAGGCAGAAAAAGAGATGGAGGCAAGTTTCAGAACAGGAGTGGAAGTTTATTTTAAAAGGCTTTAGAATAGGAAAGAAAGAAAAGTTCATTTGGAAGGAACCCAAGCAGGCATCTGAATGTCAAGTGTAATGTTGAACCTTTGATTCTAGAACTTTATAGGCTGGCCCCTTTCTCATGATTCTCCCCTTAAGATGGGCTGCCTGCATGTGCAGTGCCCTCCTTACCCTTGGGAGATGAGCATGCACCTTGTGTTTGGGAAGTTGTGTGTGTGCCCATCTGAGGCTTTCTTCCCTTTTCCAGTAGACTGCCCCGGAAGGTCATACTCCGCCATTTTGTCTTTTAATGCGCCAGTCCAGGAAGTTGTCTCTCCCTGGCAACTGCACTCAATTAACACTTCAGTGCAACAGGTGTGCACTATCAAGATATGGCCTCTCCCTGGCGCCAGCTGCCAATTTAACACTGTTAGAGAGGCAATGTGATAATTACCAAACCACCACCAGACATTCCTAGTGGGTGAGGGAAGAGCCCTATCCTGCCCCACTCATGCCTAACTACCTGTTAGGCATCTGTTAGGCATGTCTTTCTCTCAACACTAGTTTCTTCTTCGTAATCTTTCAACATTACAGGCACAACCCATTTCCTACCTCAAGGTTTTTACACTTGCTGTCCCCTCTACCAGGTATATTTTCCCCCCAGATACCCAAATGTCTCATTTCCTTATATATTCCTGGCCTTCCCTTTCATGTTGCCCTTATTAAACATTATGAGACCTCCTCTGAGCACTCTAAAGAACTGTAACTTTCACCTCCCAATACCATCTGCCTTAATTTTCTCCATATCACTTATTGTCATCTGACATATGGCACATGTACTTACTAATTTATTGGTTATCACATCATTTCCAGAATGTAAGCTACATAAGGGCAGCCCTTTTGTCTAAATTATTTACTGCTGAGCCTCAGTGGCTACAAGAGCACCACCTGAGTACTCCCTTCCTCTGGTGTTCCAATCATTTGTCCTGGAACTCATACTGCATTAGGAAGTGAAAATCACGTAGTTTCTATCATTTAATCTCCATGACTCCCCTGTGAAGTAGGTACCCATGTTACCCCTGGGAAAACTGAGGCTTAGAAAAGTCGAGTGACTTGTCCAAGGTGACATATCTTCTACCAGTTAGACCTAAAATTTGGATTAATACTCCAAATCTTATGTTAAGCGATGTGGCCTTGTAGTCACCATGGTTTCTAGTTTCTGTATTTGGTGCCTTGACGACCTTAGAGAAAGTGTCCTACCCAGGGCTAACCAATTCCTAGAGACAGGGAACAGCTCACCTGGAAGCCTGCCTTTCATATGCAAACCAACAACCTCATGCATTGGAGTCTTACACTGGAGGTCATTATCCCCCTAAAATTATTTAAACTAGTCAATCCTAAACCAACTGACCTTGCCTCACTTTTTCATTCTAAAAGAAACCAGAATAAGTGCTCTTATCTGAATTCTCCCCTTCACTCATCTGCTTCCTGACCTACAGTGTGCTCCCCCAAGTGGCACTGACTGGCATGTTCTACTTCCTTCTCTTGGGAACAAACTGTATTTTCAGTGGCAGTAGTCTTCTGATCTGTTGGCCTCACCATACTTGAAGAATAATAAACCTACATTTTAAACTATGCCTGGGTGATAAAGGATCTGGAAATCTTGTCCTAACGGGAAGCTTAACATAACTGAGAGGAAAGAGGCTGTATCTCAAGTATATACTTAATCCTTTACTGGAAATAGAGTATGTATGGGAAGATCTTGGAAGCCCGTTGATAGAGATATTAGAAATTCAGATAGTAAAAGGGGCTGAGAAAGAAGTGATATAGGCATGGAAAACAAGGGCATCCTTTACAAAGTCACGGGCATATGGGAGAAGGTGAAAGGAAATCACATTTATCAAGCGCCCAGTGTATGTTGCCATGTATTGTACTAAAAAGTTACCCATTATGTTAGTAAATTCCCATAAAAACCCTGAGAAGCAAGTATTATCACTGTCATTGTATAGAAACTGAAACTAAAACTTTAATAATTTAGGAAACTTGCTCAAGTTTATAAAGCTAGGCAGAGGCCACTAGGAATATATTTGATTTCAATATCAATGCTTTTCCTTTCACCCCACTGAGGTCCAAGGCCTACAGCTGAACAAGAGGTCAGCTGGTATTATTTACAACCTTAATCTAAGTTTTGCTTTCTTCTGATTTTCTTTGTTTTTTTTTAAATAAAAAGTGTGCTTCTATCCATTCTTTTATCCCTGAGTTTCCTGGGATTCTGTTATCCTCAAGAAATCTAAAACTTATCTCTTTGCCTCAGTCATTTCTATATAAACACCTTATCATTGCTTTTCTCTCTCTTAATAGACCTAAACTTCTACACCACACTGTGGAATTGATAGCCATAGTTAGCTGGGAACTGTCTTAAAAGAAAGTTTCTTTTGACAAATTAGATTGCAGTGATTCATTAGGTCCTCCTGTGAAGCTGCTGCCACCACCCTCCTTCCTGACATAGATAAAACTCAGTAGTTTAATGTAAAACTACTTCCTGTGTTCAGCCTCCTTATCAGCAGTCTAGAAAATTTATTTCACTTTGAGACTTCTGCCTGCTCTGTTTAATAATGTACATGCATTTAGCAGGGGGATGGGTCTTCTAAAGCCAGGTAAATTGATACAGACATAAACACAATAAGGTTTCAAGTACAAGAAAATAGGAAGGATTTGTATATTCAGGGCACGAGAACAATCTAATATTCTCTATATATGAGTCTTTTGATCAGTCTACTTTCATTGTTTAGGAATAGCTGCATCTTCATGAAGGTATGACCCTAGGCAAAGTATTTAGCCTCACTTTCCTCATCTGTTAGGAGAGAATTATAACGATTACCTCATATAGCTCTTGTTAGGGATGAATAGAATATCGTAATGTACCCAGCACTATGCCTTCCTATAGTGGTCATCCATAACTGAAAACAAAGTGGATCATGAAACTGGTCTGTCCATCTTCAAGTCCTGACTCCAGCATTCATCACTGTGTGACTTTGGGCAAGTTCCTAAATTCTTTGTGCTTTTCATGCTTCAGTTTCCCTATATATAAAATGAAGGGAGACATAGTGAAAACCTTATAGGATCATTATTATGATTAAAAGAGTGAATATATGTAAAGCATTTGGAGATCTACATGACCTACTATATAATTTTTTTATATTTTAAATTGAGACATAATTGATATAGCATAAAATTCATCATTTTAAAGTGTAAAATTCACTGATCTTTAATGTCTTCACAATTATTATACAACTGCCACTACTATCTAATTCCAGAATATCTTCATTTTCTTAAAAGAATCTGTGCCTGTCACTCCAAATTTTTCTCTCTCTCCAGTCCCTGGGAACCAATTATCTACTTTTTGTTTCTTTAGATTTGCCTATTCTGGACATTTCACATTAATGAAATTATACAGTATGTGGCCTTTTGTGTCTGCCTTCTGTCACTTAGCATAAAGTTTCTAAGGTTCATTTATGTTGCAGCATGAGTCAGTACTTATTCATTTTAATGGCAGAATAATATTCCATTATATACATATGCCACACTGATTATCCGTTATATCAGTTGATTAAAATGCAGGCTCTTTCTACCTTTGAGCTATTCTTTCTTTCTCCATTAAATGGTGTTTGTATTACTGTAGAAAATCAACTGACCATAGATACATGCATTTATTTCTGAACTCTCTATTCTATTACATTAATCTATATATCTATTCTGCCACAAGTCCTACAACTTTGTTCTTATTTTTCAAATTTGTTTTGAATAATCAAAGTTTCTTAAATTTCCATATGAACTTAAGGTTCAGCTTGTCCAGTTCTGCAAACAAGGCAGTTAGAATTCTCATAAAGATTGCAATGAATCTGTGTGAGTCAATTTGGGGAGTATTGTCATATTAACAATATGAAGTATTTCAGTCCATGAACACAGATGTCTTTCTATTTATTTAGGCTTTAATTTTTTTACAATATTTTGTATTTATTAATATATAACTCTGACCTTTTGGTTAAATGTGTTGCTTAATATTATATTCCTTTTGAGGTTATTTTAAGTAGAATCATTTTCTTATTTTCATTTGTGAATTATTCACTGCTAGTGTAGAGAATTACAATGATATTTGCATATTGCTGTTGTGTCCTGAAACTTCTGTAAACTTCTTTATTAGCTCTAGTAGTTGTGTGTGTGTGTGTGTGTGTGTGTCTGCTTATCATTTAGGGTTTTCTTTTTAAATTTTAGATTTGGGGGTACATGCGCAGATTTGTTACACGGGGTTTATTATGTGGGACTGAGATTTGAGCTTCTAATGATTCTATAAGCCAAGTAGTGAACATAGAACCCAACAGGTAGTTTTCCCACCTGTGGCTCCCTCCCTACCAGCCCATGTAGAATCCCTAGTATTCATTTTTCCCATCTTTGTGTCCATGTGTACCCAGTGTTCAGCTCCCATTTATAAGTGAGACCACGTGGCATCTGCTTTTCTGTTCCTGCATTAGTTCACTTAGGATAATTGCTTCCAGCTGCATTCGTGTTGCTGCAAAGGGCATGGTTTCATTCTTTATTATAGCTATGCAGTATTTCATGCCGTATATGTATCACATTTTCTTTATCCAATTCGCCATTGAGGGGCACCGAGGTTGTTTCCATATCTTTGCCATTTTCGACAGTGTTGTGATAAACATACAAGTGCAGGCGTCTTTATGATTTATTTTCCTTTAGGCATATACGTAGTAATGTGATTTAAAATGATTTGGTTTCCTTTAGGCATATACCTAGTAACATGATTGCTGGGTCAAATGGTAATTCTATTTTAGGTCTTTGGGAAATCTCCACACTGCTTTTCACAGACCTAATTTTTCACAAAATTAGAAAAATCTATTCTAAAATTCATTTGGAACAAAAAAGAGCACAAATAGCCAAAGCAATCCTAAACAAAAAGCACAAAGCTGGAGGCATCACATTGGCTGACTTCTAAGTTTATTATAAGGCTACAGTAATCAAAATAACATGATACCATTACCAAAAATAGACACATAGTGGAACAGAACAGAGAACCTAGAAATAAACCCACATACCTAAAACCATCTGATCCTCAACAAAATTAATAAAAATAAGCAATGGAGAAAGGAGTCCCTGTTCAATAAATGGTGCCAGGATAACTGAGAAATCCCCAAACTGCTTTCCACAGAACTAATTTGCATTCCCACCAACAGTGGTTAAGTGTTCCCTTTCCTTCACAATCTTGCCAACATCTGGGTTTTTTTGACTTTTTAATAACAGCCATTCTGACTGGTATAAGTTGATATCTCATTGCGGTTTCAGTTTGCATTTCTCTGACAATTAATAATCTTTAGCATTTCTTATATATTTGTTGTCTGCTTTCACGTATTCTTTTGAGGAGTGTCTGTTTATGAACTTTGGCTACCTTTTAATGGGATTATTTGTTTTTGTCTTGATTCATTTAAGTTCCTTATAGATTCTGGATATTAGTTCTTTTTCAGATGCATAGTTTGTAAATATTTTCTTCCATTCTTCAGGCTATCTGTTGACTCTGTTGATAGTTTGTTTTGTTGTGTAGAAGCTCTTCAGTTTAATTAGGTCCCAATTATCAACTTTTATTTTGGTTGAATTTGCTTTTGAGGACTTAGTCATAAATTATTTGCCTAAGCCAATGTCTACAAGAGGATTTCCTAGATCTACTTGTAGAATTTTTATAGTTTCAGGTCTTGCATTAAAATCTTTAATTCATCTTGAGTTAATTTTTGTATATGGTGAAAAGTAGAGGTCCAGTTTCATTCCTCTGCCCGTGGCTCACCAGTTATCCCAGTACCATTTATTACGTAGGGAATTCTTTCCCTATTGCTTATTTTTGTAGATTTTGTTGAAGAACAGATCAGGTGTGTGGGTTTATTTCCAGGTTCTCTATTCTGTTCCACTGGTCTATGTATCTATATTTTGTACTTGTACCATGTTATTTTGATTATTATAGCCTTATAATAAACTTGAATTCAGCCATTGTGATGCCTCCAGCTTCGTTCTTTCTGTTTAGGATTGCCTTGGGTATTTGGGCTTTTCTTTGGTTCCAAATAAAATTTAGAATAGGTTTTTCTAATGTTGTGAAAAATAATAATAGTCATTTGATAAGAATAGATTGAATCTGTAGATTGCTTTGGGCAATATGGACATTTTAACTATACTGATTCTTCCATTTCATTAGCATGGAATGCTTTTCCATTTGTTTGTGTTGTCTATGATTTCTTTCGGCAGTTTTGTAGTTCTTCATGTAGAGATCTTTCACTTCACCTCCCTGGTTGGATGAATTCCTAGATATTTTATTTTTTGTGGCTGTTGTAAATGAAATTGCATTCTTGGTTTGGTTCTCAGCTTGCATGTCATTGTGATGTAGAAATGTTACTAATTTTTGTACAGTAATTTTGTATCCTGAGATTATGCTGAAGTTGTTTATCAGGTCTAGTAGCCTTTTTGTGGAATCTTTAGGATTTTTGAGGAATACAATCT
Organism: Colobus angolensis palliatus; assembly: GCF_000951035.1. Classification (NCBI taxonomy): domain Eukaryota; kingdom Metazoa; phylum Chordata; class Mammalia; order Primates; family Cercopithecidae; genus Colobus; species Colobus angolensis. The sequence continues at coordinate 4,658,252 of NW_012115155.1, read as the reverse complement.
TATTATTACTGAAGAAAGATAATTTGACTTCCTCTTTTCCTATTTGGATGCCTTTCATTTCTGATTTCTCTGGCTAAGACTTCCAGTATTATGTTGAATGGGAGTGGTGAGAGTAGACATCCTCATTTTGTTCCAGTTCTTAGGGGGTATGGTTCCAACTTTCACCTATTGGATATGATGTTGGCTGTGGGTTTGTCATACATGGCACCTATTATTTTGAGCATGTTCATTGAATACCTAGTTTGTTGAGGGATTTTTGTCATGAAGGGATGTTGGATTTTATCAAATTATTTATCTTCATCTGTGGAGATGATCATATGGTTTCTGTTTTTAATTCTGTCTGTGCTAGGTCACATTTATTAATTTGTGTTTGTTGTACCATCCTTGCATCCCAGAAATAAAGCCTACTTGATTATGGTCTATTAAGTTTTTGATGTACTGCAAGATTCATTTTGCCAGTATTTTGTATTTGCCTATAGTGTTTTCTTTCCTCATTGTGTCTCTGCCAGATTTTGGTATTAGGATGATACTGGTTTCATAGAACGAGTTAGGGAGGATTCCTTGTTCCTCTATATTTTTTTTTAATACTTTCAGAAAAACTGTTACCAGCTCAACTTTTGTAGCTCTTCTTTGTATTTCTAGTAAAATTTGGCTGTGAATCCATCTGGTCTGGAGCTTTTCTTGGTTGGAAGGTTTTGTATTATTGATTCAATTTTATTACTCATTATTGGTCTGTTTGGAATTTGTTTCTTCCTGATTCAATCTTGGGAGATTGTTTCTAGGAATTTATCCATTTTCTATGGATTTTCTAGTTTAGGTGCATAAATATTTTCATAATAGTCTCTAAGGATCATTTGTATTTCTGTGGGATTAACTGTGATGTCACCTTTGTCATTTCTGATTGTGTTCATTTGGATCTTCTCTCTACTTTTTTTGGTTAATGTAGCTAGTGATCTTTCAATCTTCTTTACTCTTTCAAACAACCAACTTTTAGTTTCACTGATTCTTTGTACGACTTAGGGGGGTTAATTTTATTTAGTTCTGCTCTAATTTAGGTTGTTTCTTTTCTTCTGCTAGCTTTGGATTCAGTTTGTTCTTACATTTTTAGGTTTTTTTAGGTGCAAAATCAGGTTGTTAATTTGAGATCTCTCTATCTTCTTTTGTAGTCTTGATTGTGTAGTTGCTTTATAGGATCAATAGGCTGTGTGCTTGCATGTGCTTTTGGGGTAGCAAGAATTGTTCTTTAGTTTCCATGTTTAGAACTCCCTTAAGCATATCTCGTAGGGCTGGTCTTTTGATGACAAATTCCCTTAGCAATTGTTTGTCTAGGAAACAGTTCATTTCACCTTTGTTTATGTAGTTTAGTTCAGCAAGATATGAAATTATTGACTGGCACTTCTTTTCTTTAAGAATGCTAAAAATATGCCATAATCTCTACTGGCTTGTAAAATATCTGCTGAGAAATATGGTAATAGGTAATTTGGCTTTACCTACTACCTTTAAGAATTTTCCTTTTTAAAAAAATAATTTCAACTTTTATTGTGGATTAAAAGGTTCACGTGCAGGTTTGATACCTGGGTATATTGAATGACATACAGGTTTGGGGGTCCCAGTGATCTCATGACTCTGGCAGTAACCAACAGATTGTTGTTCACCCCATTCCCCAATCCCTCCTTCCCTCTCCTGTTTAGTGGTCCCCAGTGTCTATTGTTCCCATCTTCACATTCATGTGTATTCCATTTTTAGCTCCCACTTATAAGTGAGAATACGCAGTGTGTGCTTTTCTGTTCTTGCATTAGTTCACTTAGCTAATGGTCTTGGGCTGCATTTATATTGCTGCAAAGAACATAATTTGGTCTTTTTTATGGCTACATAGTATTCAAGGGTATATATGTACCACATTTTTAAAATCCAAACCACTATTGATGGGCACCTAGGTTGATTCTATGCCTCTGCTGTAGTGAATAGGACTACAGTAAACATATGGGCTCATGTGACTTTTTGATAGAATGATTCACCAGAATCACTGTGATTCACCAGTTATCCCAGCACCATTTGTTGAATAGGGAGTCCTTTCTCCAGTGCTCATTTTTGTTGATTTTGTTGAAGATCAGATGGTTGTAGGTATGTGGGTTTATTTCTAGGTTCTCTATGCTGTTCCATTGGTCTATGTGTATATTTTTTTGTAGTGGTACCATGCTATTTTGATTACTTTAGAAACTTACTTTAGTAGCTTTAGTAGCTTACTTTACTTATGGAAACTTGTCTTAGTAGCTTTAAAATGAACTTAGAAGTCAGCCAATGTGATGCCTCCAGCTTTCTTTAGTAGCTTTAAGGTTTACTTTAATAGTTTTAGAATAAATTTAGAATTTAGCCAATGTTATGCCTCCAGCTTTCTTTTGTTGTTGTTGTTGTTGTTGTTTAGGATTTCTTTGACTATTTGGGTTCTTCTTTGGTTCCAAATAAATTTTAAAATAGATTTTTTTCTAATTCTGTGAAAAATGGCATTGGTATTTTGAGAGTGATAGCATTAAGTCTATAGATTGCTTTGGAAAGTATGGTTATTTTATAAAAACTATATTGATTCTTCTAATCCATAAGCATGGAATATTTTTTCATTTGTTTGTGTTGTCTATGATTTCTTTCAGCAGTTTTGTAGTTCTTCATGTAGAGATCTTTCATCTCTTTGTCATATGAATTCCTAGATATTTCATTTTCTTGAGATTGTGTTCTTGATTTTGTTCTCAGCTAGAACACTACTGGTGTATAGAAATGTTACCAATTGTTGTACATCAATTTTATATCCTGAAACTTTACTGAATTTGTTTTTCAGTTCCAGGAGTCTTTGAGTGGAGTCATTAGGGTTTTCTGTGGATAGAATTATACCATCAGCAAAGAGCAATAGTTGGACTTCAATATTTTTGCATTGACCTTGGATAGCATAATGACTATGTGTCTTGGGGATGGTCTTCTTATATAGTATATTGCAGGAGTTCTCTGAGTTTCTTTTATCTGCATGTTGATCTGTCCAATAAAATTGAGCAAATTTTTCTAAATTAGATCCCCCAAATTTTTTTCAAGGTGCTTACTTTCTTTTCTCTTCTCCCAGGAATGCCATTAAGTCATACATGTGGTTACCCTACATAATCCCATATTTCTTGAAGTCATTGTTCATTTTTTAAAAATATTTTTTCTTTATTTTTGCAGACTGAGTTGATTCAAAGGACTGGTTTTAAGCTCTGAAATTCTTTCCTCTGCTTAATCTAGTTTGTTTTTAAGGCTTCTCACTGTATTTTGAAATTCTGTAGCAAATTTTTCAATTCCAAAAGTTCTGTTTGTTTCTTTCTTAATATAGCTATGTCATCTTTCAAATCTTGGATCATTTTTCTGACTTCTTTGTGTTGGATTTTAACTTTCTCTTGGATCTCACTGAGTTTCTTTCCCATCCATATTTGAATAGTGTATCTGTCATTTCAGACATTTCATTCTGATTAGGAGCCATTGCTTGGGAGCTAGTGAGATCCTTTGGAGTTGATGAAATGCTCTGGCTTTTTGTATTGTCAGAGTTCTTATGCTTCTGGTTTCTTCTCATCTGAGAAAGCCAACACTATATATTTTTTTTTAATTTGCTATCTTTTGGATGGTACCTCTTGATATTTTATTGGTTTTTCCCCTCAGGAGTAATAACTGGTTGTATGTTGTGTGTGGTCAGTTGGATTTGTCTCTGGCTGCTTTCAGGGTATCAAGGGTCTGTACAAGTTTTTTGGTTGCAGGTAGGTTTGTACAGTGGCTTTCTCAAACATCACTTTTTGTAGCAATGTAATTTTGTTTGGTGGTGTAAGTCAGGCTGAAGTCCAGTAGGTGGCACTTAAGAATAGGAACCAGCACATAGGGGCAGGAGTGGAAGCAACAGAGAAGCATGAAAAGTGCCTCTTCCCAGTGCATGCACATTCATCTTCAGTGAGGTGGAGGCACTAGAGAAGCCCGAGAAATGATCACTTTTAGTCCATCTTCCCTGATCCAAAATGGGAAGAACCACAGCTGAGTCCACAAAGGTGCACCAAAGAGGGAGGCAGGATGGAGAGATGACTGCCCCCCACCTCCATTACTGGGCTTTGGTGGTGACACCTTCAGAAGCTGGCACCATGTTCACATTTTCTTTGACTCAAGAGAACTTTGGCAGGCGGCACTCCCCATTCAGGGGTGGATTGTGCCAAGGGTTAGATCTCCAGGGAAGTGAGCTCCACCTCCTTTCCACTCTTTGGAGCTGGCAGAGCACTCTCCCCAAGCTGAGCAAGAGAGCAGGCTGGGGCACCCAGCAATGACATTTGGAGACTGGTTCTAGGTCACAAAGTTGCCCCTAGCTGCAAGTCTTGCTGCCTTCAGCTTCCACGATTATCTTCCCCCTCCAGTTCAGTGATGGGAGAGAGCCTAACTGCAGCACCTACTGCTTAGGTACTCTCCACACGCAGTGCTCAGTTCTGGCTGTGGAACCATTCCCTCATTCAAGAGCAAGCACTCCAGTTTCTGTCTCAAGACTAAAATACCTGCTGTAGCTGCTGCTGCCAGGTCACCAAATGCTGTCTGTCTACTCTCAAAATGGTGTCAGCTGTTGGCTTGTGACTGGGGAGGGTGAGGTCCCATTCTAGTGAGTAGGCAAGAAGCTTTGGGGAGTGTGGTCCACTGAAATCTTGGTCTCACAGCAGCCTGTAGCAGGGCATTGAGTATTGTCCTAGGTATGCACAGGAGAACCTGGCTTCCCTGTCCCTCTTTGGCTGGGTGGCAGCTAGAGTGCATCAGCCCAAAATCAAGACAAGGGTGGAATTTTGAACTGGGAGCGGAAAGGGTAGATCATGACCTAAGCAAGCAGTGTGAGCAAAAAACTGTGGAGAATGTGGTCTGATCATGTTTCAGTCTCAGAGCAGCCTGCTGCAGAGCACTGGGTATGACAATATATATGCATGGGATAGCCTGGATTTTCTGTCAGTCCTTGGTCAGCGAGTGGCTGTAACCTTGTCAGCCTCAGCTCAGGTCCAAGGCAGGGCTCAGCCCACTACTAAGCACTCAAAATGGTGCCTTGGGTTGGAATCAGAGAGGATGGGACACCATCCAGACAAGCAGCATGAGCAAGACTCCGGGGAAGTGGGATCCACTTATATCTCAGTCTCAACAGTAACTTGTAGCAGGGCAGCAAGCACCTCCCCAGGGGTGTATGGGTGCACCTATTCATCCCTCTCCCTCCTTGGAGCAGCACAGTGGCTGCAACCATGGTCTATGGGTCCACAGCATCTTGGTTCTGAAAATGGCTCCTGCCTGAGGCTGCTCCAGACTCAGATAACTGTGGGATACTGTTTAGGAACCCTTTCTGGAGCAACATCTCTGCAAATTCTAGGCAGCTCCATATGTCAGGCATGAGGACCTAGTGGGTGGATGGTTTCTCCCATGCCAGGTTTGTTAAAGTTCATTTCAGAGGTCTGGGTATTTCTCTGTTACTGTTTCCCCACATGAAGGAGTTTCTGCCAACTCTCAGTAAGTTCCTAGCTGGACAATCTGCCTCAAACTCTCTTCTTACTTATTTCTGGTGCTTTCCATCTCTTCTCTGATGAATCCAAACATTCTCTCTTAGAAGATATGTTTGAAATTTGAGTATCTACTTCCTATTCTGGCTCTTCCCCATGGTGAAAGCACATAGTACCTGCATTTTGTGGGTCATCTTGATCCTTCTTCGCTTTAGCCTTTTCTATGTATAAGATCATGACATCTCTAATAGTTTCATTTCTTCCTTTCCAGTATGTATGTATTTGGCTTCTTTTCCTTGTGTAGTTGCCATGTGATATGGCTTGGATCTATGTCTTCACCAAATGTCATGTTGAATTGTAATCCCCAGTGTTGGAAGTGGGGCCTGATGGGAGGGAGGTGGTTGGATAATTGAAGTGGATTTCTCATGAATGGTTTAGTACCATCTGCTTGTTGCTATTCTTGTGATAGTGAGTGAGTTCTCAAGAGATACGGTTGTTTAAAAGTATGCAGCACCTCCCCCATCACTCTCTTTTGCTCTTGCTTCCACCATGTAAGACCTCTCACTCCCCATTTGCATTCCTTCATGACTGGAAGATTCCTGAAGCCTTCCCAGAAGCAGAAGCTGCTATTTTTCCTGTACAGCCTGCAGAACTATGAGCCAGTCAAGCCTCTTTTTAAAAATACATTAGCCAGTCTCAGGTATAGCACTGTGAACAGAATAATACACTAGGGTTAGAACTTGCAGCACAACAATAAATAGAATGATACCCTTGTATTATTCCTGATCTTATGGGGAAAATGTTCAGACTTTCACCATTATGTATGACGTTAACTGGATTTTCCATAGATACCTTTGTCAGGTTGAGAAAGTTTCCTTCTATCTCCATTACAATCAGAAAACATTCTTTGTATAATTTTAATCATTTTGAATGTATTAGGATGTCTGTTGTGGCCTAAAATATGACCTGTTCTACAGAATATTCATTTGTACTTGTGAAATGTGTATTAGGCTGCTGTTGGATGAAGTATTCCATAGCTAGCTGTTAGGTCTACTTGGTTTATAGTGTTGTTCAATTTTCTATTTTCTTACTGATCTTTCTAATTGTTCTACGCAGTAGTGAAATTGCAGTATTTCAGTCTTTATTATTTAATCATCTATTTTCCCCTTAATTCTGTCAGCTTTTCTACCTGTATTGTGAAGCTCTATTATTAGATGTATATGTGTTTATAATGTTTCTATCTTGATGGATCGACCTTTTTATCAATACATAATGTCCTTCTTTGTCACTAGTAACAACTTCTGCTTTAAAGTCTTGTTTGCTTCATATTATTGTAGCCACTCTAGATTTCTCTGGTTACTGTTTACACAGTATATATTTTTTTATCCTTCAAGTTCAACTTACTTGTGTCTTTGAAACTAAAGTGAGTTTCTTCAAGACAACGTATAGTTGATTATGGCTTTTTTATTCTTAATTTTTGTATTTTAATTGGTTAAAAGTTAACCCTAAAGTTAACTGCTAATATCCTACTGTTGACCAGAAGCCTTACCAATAACATACACAGTCAACTAACACATATTTTGTATGAAATGTGTACTATATACAGTATCATTACAATAAAGTAAGCTAGAGAACACATCTTCATCTTCTTCATATTGCATAACCTGAGAAGGAAAAGGAGGAGTTTGTCTTGCTGCCTCAGGGGTGGCAGAGGCAGAAGAAAATCCATGTATAAGTGGACATGCACAATTTAAAGCCATGCTGTTCAAGGGTCAACTAAACCTATTTCTACCGTTTTGCTATTTTTTTCCTACATGTCCTATCTTTTTTGTTCCTCACGTCTTGTATTACTGCCTTCTTGTGTGTTAAACAGATATTTTCTAGTGTATCACTTTAATTCCTTTCTCATTTCATTCACTATATTTTTTGAACGTTCTTGGTGGTTGTTCTGGTATTAAATTTAACTTAATTTATAATTAAGTTGAATAATTAAATAAGATCTAGGTACAAGTAACTCAGAGGTCACCAATCAATTTCAACTTGAGAGGGAGTTTACCAGGACATGTCATTATCAAATTATCAAAAGAAATCCCAAATGGTTTTCAGTAGATTTTTCAACAGAAATACTGCAGGCCAGAAGAAAACGGTCAATGTAATGAAGAAACAGTCAATGTAATGAAGGAAAAAAGCTGTCACCAGAAATACTTTACATGGCAAACCTGACCTTCAGAATGGGGAAAGAAATAAAAACTTTCCTAGACAAGCAAATGTTAAGGTAGTTCATCACCACTAGACCTTCTTTATAGAAACTGCTAAAGGGAGTTCTTGAAGTTGAAATTAAAGGCTATTAATTAATAAAGTAAAAATAAATTGAAAGTTAAAAACTCAGTGGAATAAGTAATGTATAGTCATACTCAGAATTCTCTATTACTATAAGAATGGTATGTAAAGCAATTTTATTTCTACTATGAAAGTTAGAAGGCAAAACTATCAAAAATAACTCTAACTACAATAAATTTTTAAGGAATACAAATTACTAAAAAAAAAAAAGCAAGTTTTGGCATCAAAATAAAAATGTAAAAGAGAGGAAGTGAAAGTGTAGTTTTCATATGCAGTTAAAGTTACTATCACCTTAAAGTAACCTGTCATAAGAAGCAGATGTCTTATGTAAGTCTCATGGTAGCCACACACACAAAGAAAAACCTATAGTAGTAGCACAAAATGTAAAAAGAAAGATCAAAACATATCACAACAGAAAACCATCAAACCTCAGAGGAAGACAGAAAGAGAAGAAGAAATTAACAAATGACCTGCAAAACAATCAGAAAACAAATTACAAAGCAGCAGAAGCAAGTACTTACCTATTAATAATTACCTTGAATGTGAATGGATTAATCTTTCCAATCAAAATACCTAGAGTAGATGAATATATTTTAAAAATAGGAGCCAACCATGTGATCCCTACAGAAAACTCACTTTACTAGTAAGGATACAACACAGACTGAAAGTGAGGGTGTATAAAAAGATATTCCATGCAAATGAAAACTGAAGGAGAGCAGCAGTAGCTGTATTTATATTAGACAAAATAGTCTCCCATTTAAGAAAAGCCCAAGACCTGAAGTCTTCACTGCTGAATTGTAACAAACATCTTAATATTAATACTAATTCTTCTCAAACCCTTCCAAAATATGAAGTAGAAGGAATACTTTCAAACTCTTTTTAGAAGGCTAGCATTATCCTGATGCCAAAAGCTGGACAAGAACACTTGTCCTTGAAGTAGAAAGTATAAAATTACAGACCAATATTCTTGATGAATATAAATGCAAAATATTCTCAAATAAAATTAGCAGACTGAATTCAACAACCCATTAAAAGAAACATTCACCATGATCAAGTAGTGCTTATCCCTGGGATGCAAGGATGGTTTAACATATGCAAATCAATACATGTAACACACCACATCAACAAAATGAAGGATAAAGTCATATGATCATCTCAATAAATGCAGTAAAAAAGATTTTGCAAATTTCAACATTCATTCATAATAAAAACCTTAACAGATTAGGTATAAAGAAAATGTAACGCAGTACAATAAAGACCATCTATTACAAAGTCACAGCAGATATCATTCTAAACAGTGGAAAATTAAAATCTTTTTCTCTAAGATCAAGAACAAGACAAAAATGCCCATTATTCACCACTTCTTTTCAACATGGTACTGGAAGTCTTATCAAGAGCAATTAGGCAAAAGAAAAAAAACAAAAGTCATCCTAAAAGGTAAGGAGGAAATAAAATTGTCTCCATATGCTGACAGCGATCATATATATATACATATGTGTGTGTGTATATATGTGTGTGTGTGTATATATATATCTTAAAGCCTTCACCGAAAAACTGTTAGAACTGATAAACTGAATTCAAAAAAGTTGCAGGATACATCAGCACACAAAAATCAATAACATTTCTACATATTAAAATTAAGAAAACAATTCCATTTACAATAGCAATAAAAATGCTAAATACTTACGTGTAAATTTAACCAAGGTGGTAAAAGACGTGTATACTGAAAAATATGAAACACTGATGAAAGTGAAGGAAATATTTTTTAATGGAAAGATGTCCCATGTTCAAAAGTTGGAAGAACTGATATTGTTAAAATGTCCATACGACCCAAACTAATGAACAGATTCAATGCCATATCTATCAAAATTCCAACATCATTTTTCACATATCTAGAAAAAAGCACTCCTTCAATTCATATGGAACCATGAAATACCATGAATAGCAAAACAATCTTGAACAGAAAGAACAAAGCAGGAGGCATCACACTCCCTGATTTCAAAGCATATCATAAAGTGATTGTAATTATAACAGGGTGGTACTGACATAAAAACAGACCCATTGACAATGGAATGTGGTTTTATGGTTAATTGATTTTTGACAAAGGTACCAAGAACACACACTGGAAAAGGGGCAGTCTCTTTCAGTAAATGGTTTTTGGGAAAATTAGTTACCCACATGCAAAAGAAGGAAATCAGACCTTGGTTTCACAACATACACAAAAATCAACTGAAAATGAATTAAAGATTTAAATATAAGATCTCAATGTGGAAAACTAGTCAAAGAAAACACAGAGGAAAAGCTCCATGAAATTTGTCTGTGCAACAATTTTTTTTTTTAATATGACCCAGAAAGCACAAGCAGCTAATGCAAAAATAGCCAAATAGGATGGTATCAAACTAAAAACCTTTGCACAGCAAAGGAAACAATTAACAAACTGAAGAGACAACCCACAGAATAGGAGAAAATATTTGTAAGTGATACATCTGATAAGGGGTTAATATTAGAAACATATAAGGAACTCAGCTAATTAACTCAGTAACAATAAGACAACTCAGTTAAAAAAGGTAAAGAACCTAAATAGACATTCCTCAAAAGTAATGCATACAAATGGCCAGTGGGTACTTGAAAACTGTTCAGCATCACTAGTCATTACAGAAATAGAAATTAAAACCCCAATGAGTTATCACATTATACCTGCTAGAATGACTTGTCGAAAAGATGAAAGATAGCAAGTCTTGGTAAGGGCATAGAGAAAAGAGAATTCTTGTACCTTGTTGGTGGGAATGTAAATTGGTACTACAGAAAATGATATGGAGGTTTCTCGAAAAACTGAAAATAGACCTACCATATGATCCTGTAATTCTACTTCTGGGTGTATATCCAAAGAAAATGAAATCAATACGTGGAATGTATATCTGCACTCCCATGTTCATAGCAGCGTTTTTCACAATAGCCAAGATATGGAATAATCCTAAGAGTCCACTAACAGATAAATGGATCTTTAAAATGTGGCATATACACACAGTTTGATACTATTCAGCATTTTAAAGGTGGGAAATTCTATCATCTGTAACAACAAACGGTTGCTTCCATTTGTTAATTGTTTCCTTTGCTGTGCAGAGGTTTTTAGTTTGATGTCATCTTATTTGGCTATTTTTGCATTTGTTGCCTGTGTTTTCTGGGTCATATTAAAAAAATCTGGAGGACATAATAACAAATGAACAAAGCCAAGCACAGAAATACAAATACTACATAATCTCACTTATATGTGGAATGTAAAAAAAGTGGAACTCATAAAAATAGAAAGTAGAAAGATGCTTATGAAGGCTGGGTGAGTGGAGGAAGGGAGAAGAAGGGAAGGTGCTGATCAAAGGGTAAAAAGTTTCATATAGACAAGAGAAATAGGTTTTGAGATCTATTGCACAGCAGGGTAACTATAGTCAGTAATAATGTATATCTAAAAATAAGAGAGTAAATGTCAAATGACTCACAGTAAAACATGATAGGTAAGTGAAGTGACAGCTATGTTGAACAACTTGATGTAGTACTTCTACATTGTATACCTGTATTCAAACATTTTATTGTAAACCAAAATGTACACAATTGTGATACGCCGATCAAAAAATAATATTAATAATAATAAAGTGAATCTCTTTATTATTATAACATGACAACTCTGGTATTCAGATCACCTCTCCTCCCCAGAGTGTACTGTTACTGCATATAGTGCTTGTTATTTGTTAGTGATATGGTTTGACTCTTCGTCCTCACGCAAATCTCACCTTGTAGCTCCCATAATTCCTATGTGTTGTCGCAGGAATCTGGTGGGAGACAATTTAATCATGGGGATAAGTCTGTCCTGTACTGTTTTCATGAGAGTGAATAAATCTCAACGACATCTGATAGAAACAAGAGTTTGCCTGCACAAGCTCTCTCTTTGCCCATTGCCATTCATGTAAGATGTGACTTGCTCCTCCTCGCCTTCCACCATGATTGTGAAGCCTCCCCAGCCACGTGGAGCCATGAGTCCCACTAAACCTCTTTCATTTGTAGCTTGCTGAGTCTTGGGTATGTCTTTATCGGCAGTGTGAAAACGGACTAATACATTTAGTTACTTTTTATAATTAATTCTCTACATTAAGAGAGAATTTTTTGTTATGTATTGCCACTGAAGTCACGGTTCCATTAGTTTAGAGGTCAGAGATTGGCCAGAGATTTTTTTTTTAATGCCTAGAACACACACCCAAGTCTCCTAGTCTTTACTGCGAGCCTTTGTGTACATGTTGGGGCACATGCCTTCAACACTCGACAAGGCCATTACAACTATGCCTCAGCCTTCACTTCCTGCTCATGCAGAGACTGAAGGTTAACAAAAAGTGAGAACTCAGGGCCTTCTCAGGACTATCCTGAGCATGTTTGCAGTTCTAGGTAGGCACATGGCCTTTTACATTCCGAGAAATACGTCAGAGCTTTCCAAAGCCCTTATACACATTTCCTTTCCTAGTCATTCTTCTCAAGCTTTCAGTTAGTCAATTGTTTGACCCAACTTTTATCTATACCTCCGGCAGCAGTGACTAAAACATTTGGATATAAATTTTTACAGAAAACACCTCCACTTAGGTAGTGATTTTGGCACTGGGGATTTCCAAATCAGATGAACTGAAAACCAGCCTTTAAAGTTAGTCTTCCAGGAAGTAAAGTTCAAATGCGTGTAAGCCTTTGGTTGATTTCCAGACTTCCAAAAAAGTTGATTCTGATAATTTTCACCATTTGTTTCTATTGCTGTTATGAAGGGATATAATTTCAGAGTCCCTTAGTCAGCCACTGTCACTATGACGCCACTATATGAATTTTACGTAATTATTGTTCTTACCATTATTTTCCTTTTCCCCTATAATATATAAATCTCAGGAGAGATTTAAGATGAGGATGCATTATCTTATTCATAACCATCCTATTGTAAACTTGTGGTAGTCTTCAACTGACCCACACTCATCCCTTCATTTCTCAGATCTGTGACATAAATCTCATGTCACCCAATTTTCCAACAAAATGTTAAAAACAGTTTCAGTTGGGACTCTGTTTTTTCCTATGAGTTAGTAGATAAAATTTCTTCCAAACTTGAAGAAAATCTAGTGACTCTTTGGCCATTGGCTTCTTCTTCAGATGCTTTGTTCAGGGCAGTTCGATGGTATAGTTCATCCAGATGAAAGTAAATAACATAGTCACTCACTTAGCACACTGACACTGTTTTTAACAAATATTTTTATTCAAGTGCCATGTACATATAGAAAAATACATTAACCTATGGGTGTTTATGCAAAGTAAACATACCTCTGTATAGCTAGCACTCAGATCAAGAAAAAAAAAAAGATTATAAATATCACAGAATAGCATTTGATGACACAGTAACCACTCCTAATCTCCATGCAAAGGTTGCCCCTTGCCTGACTTCTAAAAATACATATTAGTTTTTTTTTATATTTTGGGACTTATGTCAGTGGTTTCATACAGTACTTGCTCTTTTCTGTCTGGCTTATTTTCTGCAAAACAACATTTGGGAAATTCATCCCTGCTTTGAAGTTGTAGTTTGTTCTAATTGTTGTACAGCATTCCTTTGTTTGGAAATGCCAGAATTTATTTCTCCACTCTGCTGATAATAGACATTTGGTTTTTTCACAGTTTGTTTCTGTTATGAATTAACATTCTGTACTTTTTTTTTTTTTTTTTTTTTTTTGAGACAGAGTCTCGCTTTGTACCCCAGGCTGGAGTGCAGTGGCACGATCTCAGCTCACTGCAAGCTCTGCTTCCTGGGGTCACACCGTTCTCCTGCCACAGCCTCCCAAGTACCTGGGACTACAGGTGCCAGCCACCACGCCCAGCTAATTTTTTTGTATTTTTAGTAGAGACGGGGTTTCACCGTGTTAGCCAAGATGGTCTCGATCTCCTGACCTCATGATCCACCCGCCTCGGCCTCCCAAAGTGCTGGGATTACAGGCGTGAGCCACCACTCCTGGCCTCTGTACTCATTCTTATACATGTGTTTTGATAAACATATGCACCACTTCATCTTACACAAATATTGAGAAGTGGTGTTGCTTAGTCATAGGGAATATACATGAGTAGTCAGTTTCACAAAATGGTTTCACTAGGTTATTCTGCCATCAGCAATAGCTAAACATTTTTGTTGTATCATCAGTCTTTTTCTTTTAGGTATTAATGACCAATGAAACTGAGCATCCTATTGTGTATATATAAGTCATTTGGATGTCTTCTTTTGTCAAGTGCCTTTTCAAGACTTTTGTCCAGTTTTAAAATTAGGTTTTCTATTCTTTTCTTATTGCTTTATAAGTTTTTATATATTCTGAAAGGATTTCTTTGTCCATTATATGTGTTGAAAAATATTTTTTTCGACTGTACTGCTTGCTTCTTTAATCTTTAAATAGTATCTTTTGAAGAAAACAAGTTTTTTACCTTAACATAGTGGATTTTTAAAAATGTATCCCTATTGTCAGAAAATTAGTATCCTATTAAAGAAATATTTTCCTACCTTACTGTCATAAAGATAATGTATTTTAGAAGTTTTATATTTTAACTTTTAAATGTACAGTTACAATAAAACTATTGCTTTCCTGTGAAGTGTGAGGTGGAAGTGAATGTTCATTTTTTACATACATAATCAACTTATCCTACATTATTTTTTGAAGTCTATCATTCTCCACTACTCTCTAGCACCACTTTTATCATTAAAATTAGTTTGCTTATGTGTGTGGCTCTGTTTCTGGATTCTCTATACTGTTTAATTAATGTGCTTGTCTATCTCTTCATTAATATTACACTGCATTTTAGATTTAGAATAAAACTTGATAACTGATGGTAACTTTTTCTTCTTTAAGATTGTCTTATATATTTTTGGTAAGGTATATTCCTGTATGAATTTTAGAATTAGCTTATTAATTTCCACCAAAACACCTGCAAGGATATTAATTAGGGTTCTGAATTCATAGATTAATTTAGGAAAAAATGACATATTTAAGTATTTCGTACTTTAGTTCATGAACATGGTATATCCCTACACTTAGCAGATATTTTTTTCTCTCTGTAATGTCTTGTAGTTTGCTAGCATATGGATCTTAAATATCTTTGGTTTGATTTATTCCTAGAAACTAAATATTGCTCAATGAATTGTAAATATCATTTTTTAAATAAAAATTCATTTTCTTTATACTGGTAATATGTAAAATATGTTATTGTTTGTTCTACATGGTCCTTATTCAATCAATGTTGTAAATGTGCTCATAGTTTTTTTATCATTCAACTCTAGATTCCTTCGGGTTTCTAACCTAAATGATACAATATGTGAATATCTGATGTTTTACATGTTATATTCCAAATGTTATATTGCTTATTTATTTTTGTTTCTTTATTGCCCTGGCTAGGAACTCCAGTACAAAGTTGAAAATAGGTGGTGATAGTGAGCTTCCTACCTTTTTCCAGTGTCACTATTAAATAAAATGGTTTTTGTTTTTGTTTTTTTTTTGGTGCCATCTAACAGATTGAAGAAGGTCTTTTTGCCTTTCTGGTTAGCTGAAATTTTTTTAACATTTAAAGTGTAAATTTTATCAAAAAATTTTCAGCTTTTAAAATATTTGTGCAGTTTTGTCCTTAAATGTATTAATTTGGTAAATTTTATTAATTTGTAAAGGCTATACAATATTTTTCCCTGTAATAAATCAAGTTGGATATAATGTATTAGCATATTATATAACTAAATTCAGTTTGCTATTATATTGCCTAGGGTTTTTGCATTTGTGTTTAAGAGAAAGATTGGCCCTTAAATTTTCTTTCTTGTAAAGTCCCTGTCAAATTTTGATAAGAAACTTAGACAGATTCATAAAAGGTATTAGAAAGTATTTTTATTTGTTAGTTCTCTGGAAGACTTTATGTTTAATTATTATTTTTTCTTTAAAAAATAAAAATTTTATATTTTGATGTCACTGGTGAAGTCACCTGGGCTGGAAATTATGGATTACATTACTTAAATAAATTTTGGATTATTAAAGCTTTTTATATTTTTTAGTGCAAATTTTATAAATTGTGATTTCAATGAATTTGTACATTTCAATTAACATTTTAAATCTATTAGTATTCATTCCTTTTATTATATTTTTTAATTATGTATGCAAGATATTGGTAATTTATGCTTTCTCAATTTTCTTTTTGATTAGTCCTTATAGTATTGTTCCAATTGTACCAATTGTATCTGTTCACTATATCATTGTCTATTTTTGTGCATCTTCTCTATATGTTTCTAAATTTTTTATATTTAATATTTTCTTCCTTTGACTTTCTTTTATTTTAATTTTCTGTTATTTTTTCCTGATATTTTGAACTGTATATTAAATTATTACTTTTCAGACTGTGTTTCTCTAACAGTGCTATAAATATCCCTTTAAGCACAGCTTTTGTTGCATCACACATTTTAGAATTCAATTTAATTTCCACTGTGATTTCTTCTTCTATTTATGACTTGCTCAAATGTGTTTTTGCTTAATTTGCATAACTTTGAAAAAAATTTTAGATTTCGATGGATTGTTTATTTCTACTTTAGCTCCACTATTGCAAATAACGTAAATCTGTGAGATTTCAACCCTTTAGAGCTTGTTTAAATTGCTTTATGCCTTGACATGTTCAATTATGGTTAATATTCTATAGGAATAAGAAAACAATGTGTATTCTGCAGTTGTTCAAAGTGTCTACAAATCCAAATTTGTCCACTTGTTCCACCAGGTAGTGAGAAAGGTTATGTTAAGATTTCCTACTATGAGGGGGGAGGGGGAGGGATTGCATTGGGAGTTATACCTGATGTAAATGATGAGTTGATGGGTGCTGACGAGTTGATGGGTGCAGCACACCAACATGGCACAAGTATACATATGTAACAAACCTGCACGTTATGCGCATGTACCCTAGAACTTAAAGTGTAATAAAAAATAAATAAATAAAAATAAAAAATAAAATAATGAGAAAGCAAAAAAAAAGATTCCCTGCTATGATTGTAGATATATCCATTTCTCATTTTACTCTGTGACTGCTTAACACTTTGAGACTTTGTTACTAGGTGCATGCAAATTTTGAATTTTTATATATTCCTGGTAGACTGACAGTTTCATCATCATGGAATATCATTTTTTTCTCTAGTGATAATTCATTTTATAAAGTCAATTTTGTCTGACAGTAATATAGCTACACTAACTTTCTTTTGGTTAGTGTTTGCAGCCTGTATCTCTTTTCATGCTTTTATTGTCAACCTTTCTGTATTTTCACATTTGAGTTTCTTTAAAGTAGAATAAATTTCATTCTCTTAAAATTCACTCTGATAATCCTTGTCTTTTAATTAGAATACTTAGTCTGTTTACATTTGATGGAATTTCTGGTATATCCATGTTTATTTTTACAATTATACTAATTTTTTCTATTTATCCCACTGTTCTATATTTGATTTGTTTCTTACCTTTTTTGAACGAATTATTTTTGTTATTTATTATGTGTTTGCTTTATTTACTTTTCTGTTCTAAACTCAACATATTTTTTCAGTTGTTAAACTACAGAGTTCATATGTATAACTGAAAATAAAATCTAGTTAAAATTAGTATTTCTACTCCTAGGAAAGTGCAAGACTTTAAACATTTAAAGTATTGTAATTTTATTTATTCTCTTCATGCACTTCCTTTAGTGCTATTAATTGCATAATTTTAATTATTTATGAAGGCAAAACTCCATAAAAATCTGATTTTTATTTTATGCTGTCAAGATTCATTTAGATTAATCCACATATTTACCCTCACCATTGCTCTTCATCTTTTCTTTTGTTGCTTATTTTTATATACTATCTTTTTTTTTTGGTCTGAAGAATTTCATTTAGTGTGTTTCAGTAGATTTACCGACGCCAAGTTATCGCTAATGATGTTTGTTTCAAAATGTTTTGGTTTCACTTTCATTAGAAATGACTATTTTTCACGTGCATTAAATTCTACCTTATCAATTATTATTGTTAGTTATTAAGAAGCTATCATTACGGCCGGGCGCAGTGACTCACGCCTGTAATGCCAGCACTTTGGGAGGCCGAGGCGGGTGGATCACGAGTTCAGGAGATCGAGACCATCCTGGCTGACACGGTGGAACTTCGCCTCTACTAAAAATACAAAAATTAGCTGTGCGAGGTGGCGGGCGCCTGTAATCCCAGCTACTCGGGAGGCTGAGGCAGGAGAATGGCGGGAACCCGGGAGGCGGAGCTTGCAGTGAGCTGAGAT